>NC_033797.1:102480245-102557683 GCF_001876935.1 Asparagus officinalis
CCGATGGAAGATCAAGAGCATCTTATTTGCAATTCAGTGATGTTATTGTGTTTGATGTGACATACAGAACTAATAAGTTCAGTCTTCCATTTGCTCCATTTACTGGTGTAAATCACCATAGGCAGTCTACTTTACTTGGTTGTGCATTATTAGCCGATGAACAGGAAGATACCTTTATGTGGTTATTTCAAGAATGGCTGAAATGCATGCATGGCGTTGAACCAGGTGCTATTATAAAAGATCAGGATAGAGCAATGTGTAATGCTATTCACTCAGTGTTTCCAACAATAAGACACTGTTATTGCTATTGGCACATTCAAAAGCACATTATGGATCATTTGCCTACTTTGGGGTCTCGTTATGGTAAACAGTTTCAAAGGTATTGGGGCTTTTGGTATAATAGTGCTTCAATTGAACAATGTGAAGAATATTGGCTTGAGATGAAGGAGAAGTTTGATATAAATGAAGAAGGGGAGGGATGGTTACAAACAGTTTACAAATTTCGAGAACACTGGGTGCCATGTTATCTGAAGGACACTTTTTTTGCTGGAATGAGATCGAGCCAAAGGAGTGAAAGTGTTAATGCATTTTTTGATGGGTATGTTAACTCGCAGACTCAATTACACAAGTTTGTGACACAATATGAAAAAGCCGTAACTCATCATCGCTTAAGTGAAGCCCATGAAGATTTTAAGAGTCTTAACACAAAGCCTGTCATGCTCCTTGGACATCCAATTAAGGTCCAAGCTAGAGAAATGTATACACGCAATATGTTTGATGTATTCCAAACTGAATTCAAAGGATTTGGTACAGAGTTTTGTGAAGAATTGAGAAAAGATGGGGACATTGTTGAATACAAGATCTATAAGTTTACAGATAGAGGAAAATGGGAGGTGGTTACTTATGAACAATCTAGTCATATGCAATTCCATTGCACTTGTGCTTTGTTTGAAACTAATGGTGTTGTATGTAGACATATATTGTCGCTAATGATGGCTAGGCAAATGGATTCATTACCCGACCATTACATCCTACACCGTTGGACTATACATGCTCGACATCGTAACATTGGGGTTGGCAACATTATATTTGGAAGAAACATCACACGTTGTGAAGAGAAGATTAATTTATTGAAATCTTGGGATTTAAGAGCAAAATTCAATAATGCGCTCGAGCTTGCATTTGCTTCAGAAGAGAAGATGCAAAAACTAGATGATGTGCTAACAAATTTCATAGAATCACTGGAAGAAGAAGTTGGAGAAACTCAAGATCAAATAGTGGATATTCCTCAAATTTCCGCACCCATCTCACATACAATGGAGCACATTCCTCAGATTACAGTTCGTGATCCTGATAGACCTACAATGACTAAAGGTCGTCCACGCAATGCTACTAGAATCCAGTCAGGTTTAGAATAAGCACAAGAAAAGAAAGAAAGGAAGAAACGTATATGTAGCAGATGTGGTGAACTCGGGCATTATAGAACTAGCTGTAAAGTCAACTTGCCAAGGTACAATTAATATTTTTTCATGAAACTTTTTTTGTTTGATTAAATTCTCGGTAATGATTATTTTGTATTGTGATTTGCAGCTCAATTCTCGGTAATGATTAAAATTTTCTCGGTAATGAAGGGCTTAATATTTTTGAGGTAATGATTTGCAGCATTTGTTTACAAATATGTGAAGGGCTGAATATTTTTTAATGCACTCAATTCTCGGTAATGATTAAAATTTCTTCTTTTTTATGCAGCTATCTTGTAATATCCGAGTGAAAAGCATCAATGGTGGGTGGGTGGAACACAGGTTGAGCATTCTCTTTTATGCAGCTATCTTGTAATGTGATTTCAGCTTATATTCAGCTACTTTGGTTGTAACTTTTTCTGTTTGATGATGTTCATTTGGATGATGTAACTTTGGTGAAACTCTATTTGATGTTGTAACTCATGATGTAACTTTGTTTGATGCTTGTAGCTTTGCTTTGATGAAACTCTGTTTGATGTCGTGATCATGATGTAACATTGTTTGATGCTTTGCTTTGGCTTGTAATGTTGGAAGGGTTGTATATGCTTGAAATTATAAGCATGCTTTTGTTTGATTAAGATTATTTGGATTATATATGGCTCTCATGTTGAATGTGTGAATGTATGCAAGTTTTTATCTTATTTTCTATTTCCTAACTTTTGCTTTGTGGTTATCCTAGCTATTATTCCATTGTTTGATCAAGTTCGAGGACTAGGCTGAGAACTTTGGTAATTACAACCTGAGTTTTATTGTTACTTCTGCTGTGCTTCATCTATTCCTAGCAATAATGATAAAGCAAAGCAACGAACAGAAAAGCAACATAAAAAAGGCCAGCTGCATGCCTAAATTCCATCACGCGTGCTGCTCCCTGGGTCAAAAAGGGAAGCACGTCTCTCCTCACGCGCGAAGGTCTCAATCCTAATCTCAATCATCAGCTCTGGCGTTTCTCACGCTTGGTAGTATCATACACACGCACGCACACACACTGCAGTTTTCTCACGATATTTTTGACCAATCTCAATTCAATAGAGGTCTCTATCTTGTCTCTATTAGATTTATAGCCCTCCTTATCACAAACAAACTTTCTGTCTACCACTTCTCTAGTCTTGTGAGTGTAATTTACCGTGCTCTTCCTTATTTCAAAACCCATCAACAATGCATAAGAGTTATAATAGTTATAAGCTTCTTCATAACTATTAAACTTCATTCCAAGTAGTGGTTTAGGATGATTTACAGTATTGGCCGCAATTCCACTTCCAATAACACTTGATTCTCCCATTCCGAACATTTACAGTATTGGCCGCAATTCCACTTCCAATAACACTTGATTCTCCCATTCCGAACTCTACAGTAGTTAAATTTTCTGACTCCATTCCGAACTCCTAAGGAAGAAAATAAATTCAAGAAAAACAAACTTAGTATTTCTATTGTGGTTAGGAATACAAACTTAGCATTTAGATTCTAGTTATAGTAGTTACTAAAGAAAATGCCCACCAATTATTTTGCTTTTAATTCGTTGGTCAAAAATAGCTCCAAAAAACCCGTAGTGACAGTGAGTTTTGAGCTATGTCAAAGTCACCCAAACTTATATGGGGTTGTATGAAATTTAACGTAAAGATGTGTACAATTAAAACTAAAAAATGAAATCATAAAGTTCATAAATTGCAAATTAATATCCAGTTATTCCTATGGTGACTCCAAAAATGGAACCAAACTTTTTTTTGGGGGGTTGAGGGGGTGGGGGAATGTCTATAAGCTAAGAAAATCCCATGAATCCAAACCCAAACCCAAAGCACATAATTAACATGTCCAACAAGAACTAGAAGGTTGAATAAAATTAAAACCTGCAAGATATGAATACTTAGCTTGCAAGATGTAAAATGGTAACCATCTAAAATTAGATGAAAGACAGAGACAAAAGAACCACCACTTTATCCTCAAAGATTGTAACTTTATACTTGTTTCAAAATTTCAGTGATCAGAAAGAATAGAGAGATAAAAAGATATCTGGCGCCATCTTGCAGTGGTATTAGATATTTCACCTACTTCTACCCTGTTGGTGAACAATTCATTATTCAACAACTACACCTACCCCCTCGTATAAGCAATTTCTCTCTCTTGTCTACAAAAGGAAACTTATCCTTTGTTGCATACCCACAAAAGGCCAGGTCTCTATCTTTGCAGAACAAAACAATTCTCATAAATAAATTCAAATGGTTGATGTTTGCTTATGTTTAAAGAAAACATACCTAAAAGGAAGAAGAAGAAAAAACAGAGAGGCTAACCATACTAAATAATTCTGACCCGAGTTCCACAAACTGACATTTTCTAAGTTGCATCCGTCTTTGAAGTGGCCTCCTCCAAGTTAATACATGAGCAGTTAGTATGCATAATGTTAACATCTGTTAGGTATAAAGAAATATCCAATGCCAACCAAAACTGATGTTAAGGGAAAACATACCTCAACCCTTCTATATCTTCAGAGACTAGAATTGGTATAAAATCGCCATGCAAAATTGAAAATAAGCCAACAAATGGGGCGTTTCAGGAAACTAGCCAAGTTTGGCCGATTTTGAGTTAACCCATTAAACTTTAACACCCAACCCCATCTAAACTTGGGGCGTTTCAGAAAATACCCCGGAACAAATTAACACTCTTAACTATTAAATCAAAAACTCTATTTAAATCCTAAATAATTTAAACCTTAATAGGGCAAAAGTTCTGGTGGTAGCTGAAATATACACCTAAAATTCTTAACAAAGATATGAAAGGGTTTTTTTGCGAGGTGCATTTAGTCATTTGGATATACATGATTTTCATGTGCGCAGTCAGATGTAATGGTGTTAATTTGGGTGTTGGATAGGGACAGGGTTATCCAACAAAACATAAGGTGGGTTAAGTGACATTTTCACACTTGCAGCGTAGGAAATTTCCTACGCTGCCAGCTCACCTCCCGTTTTCTCATATATATATATATACAGTTTAAACACCAGAAAAATCATGACTTGAGAAAAAAATGTGATAAACATTCAATTCAATTCACAGTGGTAAAATAAAGAGAGTATAGTAACATAGCTAAATAGTTGGGGCTATCTAGATATTAGTCGTTAAATTTTCAGTAGTTATATATTAGTCCCTCAAAACTTTGTAATTGCTCGCAAGTCCATCCTGTCCTAAGGGTTTTTGTAAAGAAGATGAAGGATAGAAGTTTCACATTCAAAAAATGATGTAATATGATTTTCTCTTAATACAAAGGACGAAATCATGCTATCATACATACGGTCCAAAAGAAATGGAAAAAAAAACATTTTCCGAAAAGATTCAATTTGGGCTATTAGGAAAAACTTCTGCTTTAACTACAAGTCTACAACAATTTGGATACCAGAATGTTGCTCACATTCTCATCTATATCATTTGATTAGCCAAATCAGAACACTTCTTTCTATAGTTGCTCGGGGTCAGGGGTAGTTTTAGATGAATAGTTTAATTACCACTATTCTTTTTAAAGATGCAAATTCACTAAATTTTAGGGTATATATGAAAGAAAAACTTTTTTAAATTTTAGCTACGACCTATTTGGTGTAGTAACAAAGTAATTTAAAAAGGACACATAAGCAAAGAAGTTCTTGCCATCACCATTCCAGAGCTTGAACCACACATAACCAGAATTCCATTGCCTAGTATATCTATATGTAACTGAAAGAGCTTTTCTTAAACATCAAACAACATTATGGATCAATTAAATCAGAAATTTTAGTTTATATAATAAAACATATCTTTATTTTAGTTCCCAACTCCTTAACTCACAATTCCAACAAGCTCTTGATCTTGTAGGGGTCCTTATTGGCTTTTGTATACTTTAACGTTGAGGTTGTTGGCTACCTGTAATAAATTAAAAAATAAAAAATTTCTTTTTCTGACAATCAACCTAAATTGTTTTTTTTTCAGAAGGTCTAATTTTAACCTGGTTATAAAGGTATGCACCCTTCTGTTCAATTGTGACCATTTGCTAGCTTCTCCATTATCTTTTGTAAGCTCACCGATAGCTGATCTTATGATTCTGGTTGCAAATTTGAAACCTAGGATAAATTCAAAGGTAAAGTTGTAAGTTTTTATGTGAGATTTGATGCATGTTGATTATGAGAGAGAAGGAAATTGTGAAGAATAAGAGGTTGCAAGTGATTGCATTCAAGTGGCTCGAGCTTCAGTAGCAAGTGGCCCCAAACGGATACTGGGAATGGCTCAGCTGTCGTTGCTCAAAATCGAGCTAAATAAACATTGTGAGAGTCACCTGTAATCCCAAGCACTCACCATGATCAAACTAATTTTAATTCAGAGAGAAAGATGAAACTTCACCTTTGGAATTCCAAGTACTCTCCATTTTAATAAATTTTAATTAAGAGAGCATAAACGCCACGTCTCCACCTTTAAAATTAATTAACTCTCTATAATTTAATTAGCTGATTTTAATTGAGAGAGAAAGCCATAACTCAATCTTTGGAATTCAGAGCAAGCAATTTGGTTTAATACATTACCCTCTATATTTTAGTGCACATAGTAAAGTTTACAAGATTACATAATTGATTTGAAGGGGGTATAGTTTTGTGTAATTATTACATTTGATGATTTAATTAATTAAATTGAGTTGCATATTTATTTGAGTGTAATATGGTGATTTGAGTGAATTTTGAAGGATATTTGGGAAATCAAAAGTTTTGACACTCATATTCTCTTTTATAAGTAGTATAGATTATTATTTAGTTGCGTTGTGTTTAATTATTTTTTTCAATTTTGAGAAGAACAATGCCCTTATTTAGTGCAGAATCTTAGCTTTTATTGCTCTTTGTTGTAGTAGAGGAGCTAATTTGATAATTTATTGTTGGCTTGTTGAATCTTTTAAATTTAACTTGGTTTTTTTTTCTTTATTTTTTTTCTCTTTTAATAGTAGTGCTTTATTTATCATCAAAGAATAGAGGGTGAATTTTTTGCTAATAATTTAGTTTTTTTTATATTGAAAGAGAAATCACAAAGACATTCGATTTAGATTCACTGCTTAATGAATTTATATCTATAAAAAACGATGCCTACAACTTTAGAATTGACTCTATGTAATTGTTACGAATTCTATGTATTTAGCTTTTTTACTAGTAGTTACTATTTGACATAGTCTTTTATTTTATTCTATTTTTATGTTTGTATGGGCTCTGCTACTAATTACGAGTTTCCAAGGGGTTATGTTTTCTGCTATTCTATTGGCCATTCAAATGTATGCCTTAAACTTCTTTGGTGGGCTTTGTACTTTTCAAATGTAATCATTAAAATTTTTGTTTCGGATCTTAAAAATTATAATTTAACTTAATTACAACTTCAAGATTATAAAGAAACAAGAATAATATTTTAGGCTAGGTTCTTTTTTGTATGCAGATGGAACGTCGATCTTCTACTACAATGATAGTTCGACTAATGCGGTGAGTCTTTTGTTGATTGAAGGTTGCCTGAGCTGACTTTGATCTCTGATCTCTCTAGAGGATGCCAAAGTATATAAGATTACTAAGATGCAAGTTTGCAAGATGCCAAAAATTTCCAAAGGTTCCAAGTGCCCAAAGATGAGCAATATTCCTTCCTCTTATAGGTTAAGAGCGAGTTCCTGATTATTAAATGTGAATTTAGTGGCCATTAATCTAGGAGATAATTGAGGAAAAACCATTTCCATAAAATTAGCTCTTGAAATGGTGTTGGGTGAAATTCTCCTATAACAGTTGTAGGCAGAGTTCGTTGAGTGATGAGGGACGAAGTTTGTTCTATCGATCTTTGCCAGAACATGGGTAGCCCACTTGCTTTGGGGTGTGGATGACGTGGCCCACATGGACTATTGGGGTGAAGTTCATTTTGGGTGAACTTTGCTTGAAGCTTCACTTTGACTTGGTCTTGGTAGTGTGCTTCAATGTAATTTGGGCGAGCTTCGATGAGGCTTAGGTGAGCTCCGCTATGACTCATGTTGGGGTCATTCTAATCTAATTAGGTGCTTAGCTCATGAGCATCCACTTCTTGATTTATATTGGGCTCAAGTATCATATTTTGTATTACCCACACTAAATATCCAGGATTGAGTTTACATAGTTTGACCATCTACAAGACCCTCCCCCCAAAGTTGTCTTGATCCTGCACTTGACTTGTAATAAGGAACGAAATACTTTGGGCAATAGTCAGAGGTGTAATGTGTATATTCTATGCTTATTGTGGAGGAAATATGTATATTCTATGCACTTGAACGAAATACTTCAAGAAGAATTGTCTCAAGTAGAGGGCTGTTCTGTGGAGGAAATCTGTATATTCTATACTTATTGGTGGATTTGCTTTCTGCCAAAAAGGCTAGGCTCAAGTAGACTCTCGAGAACAAGTCGAAAGTATGATGCCAAGTGAATCACGATAGGACCATTCGGAGGCTTGGAGCTTTGACTGTTATGCTCTGTATAGGACCATTTAAAGGCTTGAATGGCACCTGAAGAAGGATCCTTGGAACTTCACAAGTGAAGACTCCATAAATGATTAGGTCTCAAAAATATGGATCTAGAGAGTAGTTAGACGGTTGTCTGACTTCCTCGGATTTGTCATCTAAATTAGCTTGAGACTCTCCTTATTATTCCTCAATCATCACACAATTAGGAGGAGTCAGAGCTCTTCTTGCTTTGTGTTTCTCCTTTCTATTCTTTAATCGTCACAAATTTAGAGGAATATGAACTAGCTTGCTTTGTAGTTTGAGAGTCTAAAACTTACTTGTATGTAACCTTTATGATCAAGAAAAAAGTTATGTTTTTTGTGAAAATTGTCTTCTTTTGTGTGTTTGACTTGTGCATAGCATGCGTTTTAAACTTGAAGTGAAGCTCAGCCTTCATATGTCGGCAATATTCGTTGAATGAGATTTGCCTAATGAAGACTCTTGCAAATTGGGCGAAGTTCGCTCAATTTTGAGATTTGAGCAAAGTTCACTAAGTCGGTTGGCGAAGTTCGCTCAGCACTTGCGCAAAGTACGTTAAGAAAATTAGTGAAACTTGCTCAAATAATTTGAAGTTTCAAAATCCTAATTTTCATGCCTCAATTTGAGACTAAGATCACTCTTGGGCAAAGTTTAGGGCAGAATCTTTGGGCAAATATCAGGCAAGATCCTTGAGTGAAGCTCACAGAGAGCGTATAAGTAAACTATTCATCTTCTTCTCTTGTCACTTTGCCTCTAAGCCCTAGAACCTTCTCATTTCTTTCGAGTCCTCAAACTTAAGATCTCTTTGATTTCAATTGCTCCCTATCATCAGCTCATCAAGGGAAAGCAAGCCGCTGGCAACTCTCGTCAGTTGAACCCCGCTACTGCACAACCACAATTAGAGATGGCGTTGGGTAAGCTTCTAAACATATCTTTTTTCTTAGCCTGGCCATTAATGATGGGGCTTTCTATTTTCCAAAACAGCCCCCCATCGGGTTTGAAAAGTGCTTCAAAGCACTTGAATCACTTTCACTATTAACAGTGAGACTTCAGTGATCGCATTTGGTCTTATATCTTGGCTTTCTTAACGATAGTAAAGCTTGACAATCACCATCAATGGCACTTCACATGGAAAATTTTGCTCTTTAGGTGGGGTTTGCTATTTTAGCCTGGGTTTCTGGGCGTACTTCATCTAAGAGAATTTCATTATATTTGTGCACCTAGGCTTTTGAGCAAGTCTCACCACTGTGCTGAGATTCGCCACTATTGAGGTAAGATTTTCCTAGACTTGTAACACTTAGCCCAATTATTTGAGCTTAGTGGTGGGCAAACTTCATTCATGAGTGAGGTCCACTCAAGCAAGTCTAGTGAGCTCCGCTTATAGATTCAACATTTAGTTTATTTTGGAGTCAAGTCTTCTAACTTGTTTTCTCTTCTCTGTGCAGTTCCTCTGCTGGATACGCTTGTTAGTTGGCATAATCATTTTTACACAATGGAGCTCCGAATCTACTAATGTTGCACGTCTTCAAAGGCAATGTTCCTCTATTCTTCGGAAAGAGTAGCCATGAATGGATAGATGCCATCCATCATAAGAGTACGAACACTTTGAGAAAACTTATCACAGACACTAAGTTCCCTATTCTTGAACAGAATAAATAAATAGGGTAAGCCACAGTTCTTTTTCACGACGATAATCCAGTGGTGCCTCGATCTTCAATTTGGAGAAGGAGTGATGCTACTACACTCAAGGAGATCACCACCTCTACTTGTCGGTGAGGGAATAGAAAGTGTCATTCATGTTCATGCAACACCTTGTTGTTCCTTATTTGATGCAATTCTCCATCATCAAAAAGCAGGACAGTGTAATATTGGGTAGCCTAAAGCATGAGGCGGCTTCTGCCAGGAGGAGCACTTTGGTCTTAGTATTGTCAGCATTCATCGAGGCTCTATCAAAGAGGATGCTCTAGGGAACAAGGTTCTCATGGTCACAATTGTGTTCGGTAACCAGTTTGTTGAAATTAACAAGCAATATCAAGAGGATGGTGCTAGATTCCTTGGATGGGTTAGGTCTACTGACTCAAAGTGGTGGGCCCAATTGGTTGAGTTTGCCCTTATCATGTTTAGAGAGAGGTTGATGGACTTAAGCTTCTACTCTGTAGTGCAAGCTTCCCAATACAATATTGAGATTTATGCACCATTTATAGCATTCTTAAGATGTATAATATTGATAGCAATACCTTCTTCATTCCAGCAGGGGAGATCGAGATAGCTTTGCACGAGATGTTCGAAATATCTCAACTACTAATAGGAGAATGATCATACGAAGAGTTCTTCCCAATAAATAAAGAGTTGGACGGCATGACACACTACACTCATGTTGGTGAGATGTTCTACGAGTTGGTTTGCCATTTCCAAATTTGACATCAGATGATTATGAATGCAACACATGGCCCTCACTCGCTCGCATGATTTAGGCACTGTACCTCTTCATGAATGTCAGCAAGAAAGGCAACATGGAGCCCAATCTGCTGAGCACTAGAGTTGAAGTGGAAATTAGAATATTCAAGCGTGGCTTGATAATTCATACAGCCAAATCAGATTTATGCAAATTTAAGGTGGGAGACAAGTTTGAAAGCTTCCACCACCAGGCTAAGGAACCTATCTCTGCTCAAGCTTTGCTTACATGATTCTTTTTTATTTGGCTAATAGGATGTATCGTGCCCTATCGGCTAAAAGATTGCATATCCATCAAGGTGCTATACCCAACAATTCTGATTGCTCACATGTATAATTTGGCCTTGCTTCCAGCCATTATCGGCTACATCCGTCATGGGTTGAGGGAGTTGGTGATCGAATATTTGAACCAACTTGGTTGTTGCCTAAGAGAGGATGTATCGAACCTTAGCGTGGAGCTACTGTATACTTAAGTGATGTGTGGTATACGCTTCACTACTCTTCACTCATATCAGTCGCCATAAGGCATGAAGAGGGGATCGCGTTACTACAATGGTATGGGTCCTCAGAATGGACTGTCAGGTATGCTACGAGGATCTACCAAATTGTATCATGCAATGACCATTATCACCTCAACTGCTACTTCCCCCATATCACCATGGCCAAGTTCGATGATGAGTTTGAAGATGGTCCTGGACCTCAGGGATTCACTTGTTTAACTAGTAGTTGCTTCAACTAGTTGGTTAACACCAGAGGTGAGCATATCGCCGTTCACCTGAACGAGAAGGAATGCTACATCGAGCCCTATTTTTCTTATTATTTTACGCAGCAATTTGTGTATGACCAACTTTATGTTGGTAATCTGAACACTAGACTACTACATTCTGGAGTCTCGTTGATAGAGATTGTGCTTAGTATCATTTTATTGATGTGGTCATCAATGTCATATTCATCTTGCCTTACAATGTCCCTAACTACTAAATGACTTTAGGATTTTATAAGTAGTATAGTGCGGTAAATTTTCCTAATTCAAACTTTATGATGAACAAGATTAGAGTAAAGTGGATCATTTGGAAGTATAGAAAAGCTTTCAAGAAGGGATTCAAAAGTCAAGAACTTGGGCTCCAAGAGTACCTGGCAAAAGCGGGGCAAGAGTGGGATGATGATTATTCAGATATGCCCACTAAAAAGTTACCACCACCTAGACATGTCAATATAAAAGAACCGATGGTTTATCGAGAAGCAATGGGTAGAGGAACTCATGGGATGAGGCCACAACAAATTCAACATCCGCAATAACAACCTAAATGCTAACATATGAAGGAGAAATCTCTACTAATAGATAAATCTCCTAAGGTGAATGAAAAGTCTATTGAAGCCTCAGCACATGAACAGGTGGCAGAACAAGCGGCTACTTCAGCTAATTTTTTTTCTTTTCTATCATCCTGATTCAATAAACATGCACTCTAATGATGCATACTCTTCGGTTTTAGATAAGAAGCCCATACAAGTCGATTGTGTGCATCCGAAGGAGGAAGAGACACTACCACATAATTGATCTATTGCAGCGGTTAAGGTGCAGCGGTTTTAACTGTTGCGTTAGATATCTATCGCAACGGTTTAGAATACATAATACAACAATTTATAAAAAACGTTGCTATAGGCCTAATAATTATCCCTGGATCTAAAATAATTGTTCCTTGGCTTTTGGAGATTAAGTTTTTAAAGCCCACGGCCCTAACCACTTAACCAAATATAATAATTGTTCCTTGGCTTTTGGAGATTAAGTTTTTAAAGCCCACGGCCCTAACCACTTAACCAAATATCTCCCTCAACTGTCGAAGACTTTTGCCCTGACCGCTTAACGAAATCCATAAAACTTTCTGCTCCCTAAAATCGCTCAACTGTCGAAGACTTTTGCCCTGACCGCTTAACGAAATCCATAAAACTTTCTGCTCCCTAAAATCGCGATGACCAAAATTTTCCGCTCCCTAAAATCACCGTGGCCAAGATCAACATATAATCATCGATCTCATCACTGAATCTCATCTCTGCGCTCTTCACCTGGATTTCGATTTCGAAAACCCTAGAATTCTTCTTCGAGTCCACGAGCAAGGTCGATTTGATACAAGGGAAGCCCTAGCGATCCTCTCAACGTCGATCTTCATCCAATCTCAAGTAAGTTCATGATTATTTAAGTATGTTTTTAGAAATTTCTGCGTGGATCGATTGATTTTCAGAAAAAATTATGCTAGATTGCATGGGCTTTTTTCACCAGTGATATCTGAATTTCTAGATTGGTTCTAGTTTTTAATCTATTTCTCTAGAATTCCTATATTATAAATTCAATTGATGTCAATTGTAGTCAAATTTGCTAATTTGTTTGGTGCTCGTTGGGTAGAAAATAAGGGAAAATGCTGAAAATTTTGAATAAAGAAAAGAAATGCACTGAATCTAAAGCCTCCAAATCTCGAGAGAATAGGGTTTCAGAGGTAATCTCACTCTGGCGCTTAAATCCCTTTTCATCTCTCTGACGTTTGAAATGAAACCTGTGTTTTTTTTTGGTTAATCATCGTTGATATGTTGTGAGAAAGTTGCAATTTTTACTTTTTTTTAAATGCTCGTTCCTTCTCAATTTGTGCCTTTTAATCAAATTGCGGAATTTTGTATCATAAACTGAAGAAAGGGAACATACGTTTTTATTCTGCCAGTAACAAAAAAAATTTAACAAACTTTTACGGGATTAATTGAATTCAAAATGTATAATCAGTAGTCAGAAAGAATAACGCCGCATGGTGTAATTTGGCAAATATGAACTTGTAGGATGTTGACAAAGCTTTTTCTACTTTTACTGCGGTGGAGAGAGAAAGGCTATATTGGATGATTATTCAGGTAACTTTTGTACATTTCCAATGTCTATATTATGAGCTCTAGGCTTTATTACTGCTGAGCCATGTTGTGCCCGTGCTCCCTTTTTCAGGTCATTAAATCGTTGCATGAAAATATAGAGGTAACGTTCTATACTTTTGACTATTTTTATTGAGCGGCAAGTTAACATCAAATCCTCACAGTTCGAAGTTTCTCTGTAATCTACTTGTTATCTACCCTACACTTTCAGACATGTTAATATTACTTGACTTGTGCATGAATGGTTTGTAGAAAAGCTGTTGTAACTGAAACTAAATGCCTTGATACCATGGCTGCTGCTGCAATATATAGCTGTTATAACTAATGTTACAATTTATTATGGACTAGTGTATTGTTTAATCTAGTTGTAGTTAGATCATTTTCATGTAGAGTTTAGAGTTGATATGAAGAGGATTTCATCATGTAGTTGTGTTGGAACATCATTTTTATTATAATGTGTTCAATATATATTTTTTATATGGCTTGCATCATGAAATTTAAAACAACGCTCTTTCTGAAAATTAAACTATAGGTTGATTAAATCTGTGTTTTGGTTGGCTGCTTCTCAATAAGCTCAACTGCTTAGATTGATGATAGATACTGCCAGAACACAATCAACTCCCAGCTGACAACGCTAGAGAGAGACATTCTACCTGCAGAATGATTATGTTTGTTAGCAGTCTATAATCTAACTTTATATAATAATATGAAGCAGTCTTGAAATAATTTTTGCAATGAAAAAGTTGAGAGATTGCTAGAATTGCTAACTGAATGATGACATATTGGCCTATGTGTTGCCTTTTCTGCCCAATAAAGTTTTGATTGCCAGTACATCTAAACATTTATTGATGTTTGATGTAGAGATTTGGAGTTGTGTTGCTATTTGTCCTAATATGTGGAGCTGAACCATTTTCTAATAAGGCGAGGGATCTGTTTCGTCATTCTAATAGTAGTATGAAAATAATATCGAACGTACGATACATTTACTGCGGTGATCAAGCACCCTATTGTAGAATTTGATTTACACTAGGGAATGCCACTCATGCCAATTTCTCCTTGGATCAAACTAAACTATGGGGTTAAACTGTAAAAATTCAGCACATCATTAGCAAATCAATTTTCATTAAGGTGTTATCTCCCTCACTGGGTGCAATGTTGCCTTCTCATTTCTCCTCCATCATCTTCACTGATGGTTTGTAGAAAATCAGTTTTGTTTGCTAAAGTTGCTTGGTGTACTACCTAATATCAACCTATAATTTGAAGTTTTTCCTGCTTCCTGACTTCTATTGACCTTGTAATTTTTTTAATATTGTAATATCAATCAGTTAAGCAAACAAATAAATCTTATTATCACCACTTCTTGGTTTCAAGCTATAGTAGATTTATGTCCTGATAGTTCTTCAAAATCTCTCCTTCCTGACTTCCATTAGAAATGAGTGTTTGGACTTCCCCTTTCCCCCTCCTATATTGTGTTTAGGATAACTACAAAGAAAAGTTAGGCATTTTTTTAAAGAAATGTTGTGAAGATAATATTGTAATGCTCTAACGAGACGACCACTATGCATATTTGTTTCTTTACCAAGGTGCCAGGTTCTACTATGTCCTTTGTTGTTAAACATATTTTTATATTTATGTTAACACTCATTTATTTTTCCTTCCTATAAAATGTCATTTTGCGAGAAGCTTGTCAGGTGGTCCAAAGACCAAACAAAGGCGCAGTAGTAGTATGATAATGATTTTTGGTCATCAACTCATCAGGTTAAGGTTTCTGGTTAAGCGATCCAGTGACAGTATGATGTAGGAAATAATAAAGAGGACATGTTACAAAATAAACAGTTTGGTATGTTAATCGAAGTTGTTTTCTTAGTGCATATTTCTTCTGGTTTTTACTTATGTCAATTCAGTTATCTTTCGTGTTGTTTTGATTTACGATCCTAACATGAAACAATATACAAAGTTCTTACTGAATATGCTATTGTTTGGAATTCGTTGAACTCTGTGATAGTTTCCAGAATGATATTGGGAAAGGGAATAATGATGAGTTAACTATAATATTGTCAGAGAAAAAGGCACTTGAGTCTGAAAAGCATGATCTGAATATGAAAATCCATGCCCTACAATCTTCAACAAGAGAATTCCTTGAGGAGATTCTTGAAGAAATTCAAAATTCAAGTTCTGGTAAAACTATCTCTATTACTCTCTTTGTTTATTTCTGAGACCCTATGATTCCATCATTCGAGCTTCACATTTTGTAGTTTAGGATCTGATGTGCTATAGTTCAGTTAAATATCAATCAAGTGCTGGGTTACGTGGGTTCTTTTATGATGAAGCCGTACCCATACCCGACACATACCTTGGACATCCATGTATCTAAACTTCATGGACACTCATTGGATCTATGCATACATTCAGACATGTACTCAATTATATTATATATGTTTTGATTTAAAACACATGTCATATGCTTCTTGGACGTATATCCTACCCTTCATGTCCATTTATGGAAACTCGTTAGAAATGGGTCGGGTTTGTTTTAGCCCCTATCCAATTAAAAACTATGATTTAAAATGGTGGTTTTAGTGTCTAATTAAAAAATAGGCACTTTTTAGTTTACAATATAATAATAATCAACATAATGAAAGAAACTTAAAAATATGATAGGAATTTATATCCAAATAGCACATGTTCTTATGTAAATTAGTAATTTCAATATATATATGTAGCCATGTCCTCCTACCCTACGTTTTACAAATTTGCCGTGTCCCATGCATTTCATCTCAAGCATTAGAAATTGTACCTGCATCTAATGATCTCATATTGAATTTTAAGTTATAACAAATCAGAGGAAATTATGACCCACTGATATTGTCATTTCAGGTTTCAATTTTTTGGTGGTGCTCTTGATAATTCATGTTGGTAGTCAGGATTAGTGTTTGGTTTATTTCTATTTTTTCTGTTTATTCTCTTTGCTATAGCCTTATGGAAGCAAGCTCCTTTAAAATATTTGTGATTCTTCCTTTTTCTGATGCTCCTTCTGTTTATTCTCTTTGCTACAACATTTGGGTTATTTGCTCTTCTGTTAATAGCTCATTGAAAGAGAGACTCAGATGTTTAAACAATATTTTATCTTTGCAGTAAATTGTGAATCTGAGGATCATGGTTTGGACTTTGAAGAAACTGTAGCCACTATTTTGCTCAAATGGAAGAGGTTTTGATGTAGGTGAGTGATTTTCTCTCTCTTTTTTAATATAAAAGAGAAACTGTAGCCATCTGAGGATCAATTGTCTCCTTATTTACCAATGTTACTTGAGCTTTTTTTTCCTTCTAATGGTTAGTTTAAAAAAATTACCTTTTCAGTTTGTTGCTAACATGCTATTTGATACGTTTTTTTATTTTTTGCAGGTGATATAAAGATTTAAATAGGAGAATGCTGTATGAATCTTTTGGAACAGACTTGTACATGTGAATTTATCATATTTTGATGGTTGTGAATTGATCATATTTTGATGGGTTGAAGTTATCTTGTAACTACTTATTTTTGAATGATGGGCTTAAAAACATATGAATGCTTCATTATTTTCATTTTGATGATATCTTAATGTAGTGTGTTCTTATTCCATTTTTATTTTGGTTTATGTAACTGTGTTTGCTTATTGGTCAAATTTCTTGAAAAGTGCTGATATAGCCCTGCAAAACTATTGCCGTAGCCTTATAAAATTGTTGCCATAGCAAAGCAAAACGTCGCATTAGCTACAAAATAAATGTTGTATTTGATCACTGATTTTGGAAAAACCGCTGTCCTTGTGTATGAAACCGCGACATTAGGTATCAAGAAACCATCGTTTGCAATTGTTGCATTTGCAATAACTGTTGCCTTTGTGTATGGAACCGCTACATTAGGCATAAGTAAACCGCTACAGAAAACGTTGAATTTGGTGAAAACCGTTGCGTTAGCCTCGTCTTAGAAACCGTTGCATTAGGTTGTGAAACCGCTGCCTTATGTCTAGGGCAACGGCAGCAATGAAGACAGATTGTTAACCGTTGAGCTTGTGCAATTGCAACGGTTTAAATGCTAATGCGACAGTTTTAAACTGTTGCGTTAGAGCAAATATGTGGTAGTGAGAAGGTTGACTATGAAACCAACACCCACATCACCGACCCTAAAGAATCCGCTCGAGGAAAGTGCGTAGGCAGATCTTCTTACACCCTAGGTATAATTTTACCCACAAGGATGATGCACCTATTTTAGCTTTCATGGCTAATACTTCATCTACTTTATTCTGCAGATACCGAGCCTAAGCTGGAAGTTGGCATTATGACAACCGCACCTTCTCCCATCACCAAACCAATTAACATGCATTTGATCTCCATTGAGGGTTCATCCAAATCTGATGAAGATGTGCCAAGTTCTCCATTTCCTCGAGGAGATGCAATAGAGTCCCTTCAATATCAAAACCTCAAATTAAGAGTGGACCTATGTAGATAGTGGAAAAGCTTGTTGAACTAAAGACCGAGATCACCAGCATTGATGATAAGCCTGCAATCACACCTACGACAACATCATTAGTCATACAGCATCCTAAAACTTTGGTCACAACAACCCTGGCTATTTCTACTGCAATTGACATTTCCAGCATTTTGGCTTCACTATCTCCATATTTTATGTTAAGTGGGGATCATCTGCAGGTGACGTCAACCGCACCCCTCGCCATGACCAAGGCCTTAGCCGTGGTGACTAAAGCGGGCCTATCGAGGTAAATGGAACTTTGGGCTCTGGCGACTTTGCTGAGTCAGAGATTTAGATTCTAGCCAAATGTTTAATGAAATTATTCAGCTAGAATGTCAAAAGTGCTCTGTGCTGGCAAAGGCTTACCCTCTTGCACTAAGCGTTTGCTGCGAAGTTAGTTTGACATCCTTGCGCCAGTTGCTAGAGTCGAATACACTGAGCTTTACAAGAAGATGATTGACCAAGTTGAACCTTATTTTCTAGAGTTGTAAAATCTTCATGACACTAATGTTGTTGTTGTCGCTGAACTCACATTCCATCGCCTCATGACAAAATGTTGTAAGCTTTAAGAGGACGCCAGGAAAGAAGTGGAAGAGGTCAATAAATGACTTCAAGAGTTGACCACTCGTCTTGCTAAAATTGATGGGGAAATGCCAAAATCAAGGGTTCCATCTTCGAGAGAGAAGCCACCATTAGTGATGCTAAGGCCATCATAGCTAAAGCACAGGCTAAATTGGAGACAACTCAAAAGCAAAAAAAAAGAATTGGAGGCTAAGTCTGTTGAATTGCGAACGAGCCTACAGAGCTGAGCGCTTAAAGGTGGAGTGACCCTAGTTGGATACTATTAAGGCCCGAATAGTCCCAGCTAATCTAGAGGCTCTAAAGAAGCAAGCTTTGAAGGAGCCCTTAACATGCGCAAGATTGGAATGGCCCAGAGTGTTGAGCTCATTAGGTCTTTATATCACAATTGATTTTGGCTTATATGTATGTTGCACCCTTTACTTTTGTAACAACTTAGTTCTCTTTTAGTAATAAATATCTTTACTTTTGGACTTTAAAGTTGAGCGTTAAAGGTGTAATTTTAATATATTGTATGAAATTTAGAATCACTAATGACTTTGAGGGGGAAATGGTCATGTTATAAGATTTAACTCCTCGAGATGGAAGTTGATAGAGGTTTGATGTTAACTAGTCAACGGAATCAAGCTGATATAGATGTAGTGTTAACATATCGGGTTTAAAAAATTATTATTGTTTAAGGATGTAATATTATCATAACAGTACTGGGAAATTTGTTAAAGGTGTAGTGTTATGATATCAAATGAAACAACTGATAGAGGTGTAATGTTAACCAGTCAGGTTCATAGGAGTCTAGGGGCGATAACTATTTGGCAATGCAGTGTTAACTTAACGGTATGACAAAAATTGATAGAAGTGCAATTTTAACTGGTTGATTTTAGAAGAGAGACTGATAGAGGTGTGGTGTTAATCAGTCATATTCGAAGGAATACGAACCGTTCATAATTGTAATATTAATATGATGGTAAGAGATTCCTGGCATTATACAGAGGTATAGTGTGAACTTGATAACTCTCTGTGAGATTTTGTTTAAATTGAATTGTGATAATTTTGGTTGAGAAATCATTCTCGTGGTTAGAGATGAAAACTTAAATGTGACTGATATCTTCACGGGGAGATGAAAAGGCTCAACTCAAGGATAGTATTTCCTGAAAAAACTTTCATTGATTGGTACTATAAGCCTATTACTATTTGGGTCGATCAGGCTGTATACCCCAGTTGAGTAGACTGTCTCTACTATGAACGAGCCCTCCCATTTGGGAAAGCTTGCCTTTGGTCTTATGTGTCATGACCATGGGTCGATGAATAGCTAAGACCATGTGTCCTTCTCCAAAGGATCATTCTTTGACTTTCCTATTGAAGGCTCTTAATATTTGAGATTGATACATCTCGATTTGTTATTAAACTTTGAGTCTCAACTCGTCCAGCACCTCTAGTTCTTAAGACGCCTTTGGCAATGACTTCACATCCATACACCAAGGAGAATAATATAGTGCCTATAGGAGTGGGAACAGTTGTTCGATAGACCAAAAGATATTCTTTGAGTTTCTCATTCCAATCTTGCATGTTGGAAGAGGTGAACTTCTTCAAAGGCTTGATAATGGTCTTGTTAAATGCTTCAACTAGTGTAGGCTATCAAAAAATTACTACAGATAATTGGTCCCCGCAAAACACTGATAATGAAAGTTATAATCTGACGACTTTTATGAAAACAAATGAGAGTTACAAATTGACGACTCTCATATTTCAAAAAAGCCAAATATAAGGATTACAAGCTGATGATTCTTGCAAAATTTGAAAAAAGAGATTATAATTAACGATCTCTTCAAGGCCAAATGTGAGAGTCCACCCTCACGTTCCTAAGGCCAAACACGAGGGTCCACCCTCGCGTTCCCAATTACAAACGCGGGGCTCACCCTCGCGTTCCAAACTTCAAACACGAGACTCACCCTCGTATTTCAAACTCCAAATGCAGGGCTCACCCTCGCATTCCTAACTCCAAACGCGAGGCTCACTCCCGTGCTTCAAAAGACAAACATGAGGGTCCACCCCAGCGTATTGAAACTAGAACGCGAACGTTGCGTTTGATCATTTCAAATTACTTGAATGGTTACCCACTTAATGGGTTGATTAAGCCCCTATTATGGAGCGAATTAAGGGGTCGGTTACACCCTTTAAACCCTATAAATAGTTGGTTTTACAGCTAAAGAAGGGTTGGGCTTTAGAAGCTTGCCTTTTTGAATCACCTTGGGTTGATTATCTTTGAGATCGGCGATTGCCTTAGAGAGAAAATCCATTGGCTTATGTCGGTTAAAAAGGATTGAATTTCCTTTCTGAAATTAACTCTCTTGCAGAGTTCTAAACTCGTTCAGAGTTTAAAACTTGTCTTGCAAGTTCTTCCTGATGTAAAAGTCAGAAGTGAAGACAAAGTTCCACAAAGCCAAGTGTTTGGATTGTCAAAGGGATACAAGACTCAAGCTCCCATCACCATCAAGAAGAACCCAATATTAAACAAAGGGAAGGATCCTCATTGATTCTTCTCTTTTTTGTAAATTAGGAAACTAATAAGAAAATTATAATTTCTTTTTCTAAGTCAGTTAGAGAGAAGTTACTTTGAGAGATTGTATTCATTCTTTTCCTAAGTGAGTTAGAGAGATTAATATAAATTTATTTCTTAATTTTCTTACAACTTTTTCCTACAAACAAAAGATGGAGACTTCGCTAGGGACTAGCTTTTGTACCGATGAAGAAGTGGTAGCGCAATCCAACACCAAGCTCGTCGGAATGAATGTTAAAACTCTTATTGTGTAGTTTGACCAAAGTAAGTATGAGGAACTCCTTTCAACCGGATCCCTTAACCCTAAAGCTATGCACAAGATCTTCAAAGTCTCTAAGGAGACTAAGATTTCTCCTACCGTCGACTCACCAAAGGAGCATCTTTCCGTGGGGTCATATTGTTCATATAGTCCCCCCCTCTGAAGGAGAAGACCTTAATATAGCCTAACTCGCCAAGCGAGTTGAGGACCTTCCACCCGTACCTCAGCAAAAGGTATCAGGTCATAAGAGACCCATTACTGTGACTAACCTAATTAATATAGATGGTAACATCATTGCAAAATCCTCAACTCAAGCGAAGAAGAACGCTGCTTGTCGAAGGAGAAGATCCCTACGACGAGCACAGCTTAGAGAAAGCCGATCAACCAACCAATGCGAACTTCACGTTTGTGACCCTCAACGTGACCCCTGAGCTTCATGTTTCTACTCTAGAACGCGAGCCTCGTGTTTATGTGCCCAAACATGAGCCTCACAAAAGCCAAGCTGAACACGACCCTCAATGGTGCGTTCCACAGCCAAAACGAACCTCAAGTCCGCGTTGAACGTGAACCTCATCTTCATGTTGCTCAATCAAAATGCGACCCTCATGTCCCCACTCTCAAAGATGACCCTCACGTTCCTACTCCTCAACGCAACCTTCATGTTCTTGTTCCTCAACGCGACCCTCGTGTTTCAATTGTTCAACACGAACTTCGCATTCCAAGTGTCAAACACGACCCTCTGTTTTTCCTCCTCAACGCGACCCTCAATGGCACATTCCATTACCAAAATGCGGACCCCAAGTCCACGTTTAACGCGAACCTTAGCTTCGCATTGCTCAGTCAAAATGTGACCCTCATGTCCCCACTCTCAAAGGCGACCCTCATGTTCCTACTCCTCAATGCGACCTTTGCATTCTTGTTCCTCAACGTGACTCTTGCGTTTCAATTGTTCAACATGAACTTTGCATTACAAGTGTCAAACGCGACCCTCACATTTTTTTCTCCTCAACACGACCTCACGTTTCAATTATTTAACACGAACTTCACATTACAAGTGTCAAACACGACCCTCACATTTTTTTCTCCTCAACGTGACCCTTGCATTTGTAATACTAAGCATGATGTGATCGGTCACGTTCAAAAAGACAAGCATGGATTTAAGATCCATGTTCACTAGGAGCCAGTCCCGTCTAGTTATTATAGGTGTCAAAATTATCTATAAGTTCTCGCACACAGCTCGAGATGAAGAGAAGGCAATGAACACCGTTATCTAAGTCAAATGGGATTGTCTGATGCCATAAAGAAGCAAACGAACGCATGAAGCGAATCGACGAAGCGTACAAGTCAACAGAACCCACGAAGCGACGGACAAACGACCATGTGTTTTGCACCTGTAGTCTGAAACACCGTTGGTGTTTTAGACCCATGTGGGAAACACCATTGGTGTTTTGTACCTGGTACGAAACACATGAGGTGTTTCGCACCTGTCAAGACTCCTGGGATGCATTTCGGTGGTTTTTGATTTATTTTAATGGTTTCAAAACCTCCCCAACTACCTTGAGGCTATCCTTAAACATAGGAGAGTTGTTAAACCAAAGATAAGGTCAAATATTGGGTTCTTATTCAAAAATAAGGCATCTGAAAGCCTATAAATACAACCCTAGGACCCTTATGCACGGGTAATCGGGAATTTAGAGTGGAAGTGCAGCCCTATCATTTTGAGCAGCAAAGGAGCACAAATTTCAGAGAGGAGGAAGAGAGATCTTCAAGTTCTTCAGCATAAAGAGTAGGAGTTCGGCAGATCTGCAGCCCCTTCAGCACCTGTTACCTGCTTTCCTTGAGGTCAAACTCTGATTTGATCTCAAGAAGAGTGTTTGCCTCACATTCCTGAGTCATTCACTTAAATTTCTTGTTTCCTTTGTGAGACAATGAAATCAACTAGATTTGATCTGCGATGGTCCATGGATAAACTCCGGCACAGACAAAGACCCTACGTAAGTAGCAAGTGATAAACGTCCTCTGCTTGTGTTTCTAGGGAATTGTTGATCTATTTCTTTTGTGTAAAGAAATCTTATAAAAGACTCATCTTTTTTTGAATCTGTAAAAGTCGATAAACGATTGTAATGGATTCAGTAAAGAAACTAATTTTCGACGCAAACACGCTGGCGACCACAGTAGGAGATAATGGTCTCGCTGCCGAGACCGAAGTGTAACAACCAAGGATCAAGATCCCGATTGAAGTAGAGATCAAGTATGAGTTTGACTAGTAGAAGTTAGAGGTGTATGTCTCATCCTCCTCCTTGAGATCCTCATTCCCTTGCAAGCGCAAGAATGTCTCTTCTTTGAAAAAGATCCATTGGTCTCCGGATCTGATGACCCAGTGCGATGACTCTCACCCAATCAACTTCCGGCATCCAAGGAAGCCAGATCTACTACTCACAACAACTCCCCTCTAGTTAAGGATTTGCTCGCTGAAGGCGCACCAATTCTAAATAAGAGGGCTCATCAAAGGCAGCACCAACGCCTCGCTCGTCAATTTGCCAAATCCCTAGAGCAGGTTGACGGACTCTGCTTTCAAGCGGATTTGGAATTTAGGAGGTGCCAAGCGATTAAGCCGCAGCCACAACAAGCAACTGATCCCTCCTCCAAACCATCAACCAACAAGTGGGTTAGTGTTGAACGAACCCGTTCGACTCTCGAGAGGCACATCCAGAAGCGTCACGCACTTATCGCTTATGCATGGATTCTCGTGCAAAAGGCACAAGAGCTACAGAAGGAAGAGGAAGCTAAAGAATCACCAAAATCTAAACAAGTTTGGGTGCCAAAGGTAAAAACAGCGCCGAAAACAGCACCGGAAATAGCCAAAACACTTCTACCTGGTGCGAAACGCCAAGTGTGTTTCACACTTGGTGCGAAACACCAAGTGTGTTTCGCACCTGGTGGGAAACACTAAGTGTGTTTAGCACCTGGTCCCAGTGTTTCGCACCTGGTGGGAAACACTAAGTGTGTTTAGCACCTGGTCCCAGCTCCGCACGTGTTTCTCAGTGTCTGATAGCCTCCGATCCTGCTCCATCTGATCATCTACCTCCGATGAAGCCTCATGGAGCGTGAACCTATCCAAATTCAAAATGAAGATGGTAGATCGCCTTGGTCCTTTGCATGAGGATTAGGGCAAATCTCTAGTTAAAGAACACTTGGGTCCGGTAAACAAATCCTGAATGACTCTTCAGGCTGGGGGTCGTACGTCCTCCCAACAAGTTGAAGACATCTAATATAGGGAAAACGCTCATAACTGCTCGCTTGGGGTTGTGTGTCTAGGTTCAAGAGCCCATTAAGATTCCACACTCGCAAGGGGGTGGATCTAAACGTGCGACTCCTAAGAACACCAAGAAGACATTACATCCTCAGAAGGAGAAGTATCTGTTACATGACAATGTCATGCCTAGGAAATCAAGTCAACAGCTGATAGGTTGCTCCAGCCACAATGTTGATGAGTTGTACTATCAGGCTAGGGGTACGAGGAAATCTCAAAAGAGAAGTATCCCAGAATCGAAGTCTCATTGTCCGTGTAAAAAGTTAATCAGGGTAGTATTA
This sequence comes from Asparagus officinalis, assembly GCF_001876935.1. Taxonomy (NCBI): domain Eukaryota; kingdom Viridiplantae; phylum Streptophyta; class Magnoliopsida; order Asparagales; family Asparagaceae; genus Asparagus; species Asparagus officinalis. The sequence goes on from NC_033797.1 coordinate 102,505,101, forward strand.
TCAGAATATAGCTGCCCCAAGACCGCTCCACAGAGGGTCTCGGTATTTGAAAGGATCTCCACTGAAACAACCAAATCTAAATCAAGACGCTTCACAAAATAAGATCAGTCAGTCAGGATGACGAACTCCCAGAAGTCACCATCAACATGGTCGATAAGGGAAAGTCAACACGATGTTACAGTCTCGATCCCTTTCTAGGGGCATCCCAGCGTCTCACTTGGTTACGGTCAGGTACTATCAGACCTAGGTCAAATAGAGGACACTCTTAGACGATGAAGTGTCAGATGCCAACTCTGCAGTCACTTCTAACGATACAGTGTCCCTGAATATGCTATTGTTTGGAATTCGTTGAACTCTGTGATAGTTTCCAGAATGATATTGGGAAAGGGAATAATGATGAGTTAACTATAATATTGTCAGAGAAAAAGGCACTTGAGTCTGAAAAGCATGATCTGAATATGAAAATCCCCAAGCAGAAAGAGAATTTCAATTTTGAAATGGAAATGACTGTGCAACGGATAAGAGAAATGCATGACTAACAGATTCAAGCCTTATCAAACCAGATTGGCAAATCTAACCGTCACAATGCTACTAATCAAGGAGATAGTGATACAGACATGGATGAAAATCCCAACGCTAATACCCCTCTTGTTGACCAAAATGCTAGGGGTGGTCCACTGAGGATAACAACACTAGGGGTGGTTTAGTTGTTCCTCCCCGGAATCGTCCGAAGAAAAATACAAGTGAGGACAAGAAAATGAAAGACCTAGAGAGCAAGATCAACACATTGATGTCTGCTTAAGAGGTAAAGAAGACCTGTATTTTGTATCCCTATCCAAGAGAGTGGGAGTTGATCCCATAACCGGCGAAGTTTAATCTACTCAACTTTATGCCATTCAACGGGAGAGGCTCCCCAACTCAACACTTAATCTACTTCAAGTCCCACCTAAGCGTGACAAGGTAATGAATTGCCGAGACCCGGTCATGGAGGAGTTCATCCTCCAAACTTGTCACAATAACATCTCTTTGGATGTGCTAGAAGCCATGGGAACAGCGTCGTCCAAAACCTGGAAAGATCTGAAGATGTGCGGGGAGCAAGCTGAACGCTTCATCAAGAGGAAGAAGGCTGAGAGAGGCCACACGGTAGTGAATCTCCCTAAGCATAAATTTGTCCCTCGTGCTAGAGGGAAGGCACAAGCAAAGGTAGTGGACGCGAATCAGACGTTCCAACTACAGCCTCAGCAAGAAGTACAACCACAAGCACTGTAGCAGTCGTCGTCTCAGTGGCAACAGAGACCTCAAAGGCAACAGAAGACTACGAAACCAAAGTTCCTAAAAGAGTATTCTTTTAAGGAAGACGAGGTCCCCGGTATATTTAAATACCTTCTGGGGAACAACAAGATGAAGTTGCCTCCAATCACTGACCAAGAGGGAGCTAAAAAGACTACGGATCTGAAATACTACGCATTCTATAGGGCAGTTCATCATCCTACGAAGACGTGTTATGCGCTCAAAGACAAAATCCAGGCCCTGATTGACGTCGGGATCATCACTTTGAAGTAACCCAAGGAAAAGAAGATGGGTGCAAATGCAATTACTATCAGCTTCGGGTCTGTTCCCTTAACATGGTTTCAACCAAAACCCGTGATGAAGGTGGAAATCAAGACCGTCAACGATGATCCTCATAGACAACGCCAGAATGGGCTTGTGCCACATACGGCCCCGAACGATGAAATTCTTTGGTTCCATCTAGATCTGCTCAAAGACGAATAGTGGATGGGGTCCTCTTCTAAGAAGAAATCCAAGTCCAAGGGTAAGGAAAAGTCCTATTGCGCCACCACAGCAATTCCGGAGGAAAACGACAAAGGGATCCCAACCTTCTCGCTTTTTGACGATGAGCATGAAGCTTTGTGACCAGCGAAGAACCGGCCTTTGTCACCAGAAGCGGGAACGAGTATCAATTCAATTATCCCAAGGTGGCCGATCAATTAGTTGAGCAGGGGATGGTCACGACCACACTAAAGTCTTCTAAAGAACCTCAGCAGCCATTAACAAATAAACAGAAAGAGGCTACGGCTAAACAAAAGGAACCCCAGCACCAAGAGGTTCAAAACCCAAAGCAGACTCGTTTCAATCGTCCAATTAGAAGAGATAAACTGGGAAGTTCAAACACACTATATTGTTTCGATGTTATGGCCCAATTGGCTAATATCCCAGTGAGGATAACTCTATATGAGTTACTACGTCAATTGTTCAACACGAACTTCGCATTCCAAGTGTCAAACACGACCCTCTGTTTTTCCTCCTCAACGCGACCCTCAATGATGCATTCCATTGCCAAAACGCGGACCCCAAGTCCACGTTGAACGTGAACCTTAGCTTCGCATTGCTCAGTCAAAATGTGACCCTCATGTCCCCACTCTCAAATGTGACCCTCATGTTCCTACTCCTCAATGCGACCTTTGCATTCCTGTTCCTCAATGTGACTCTTGCGTTTCAATTGTTCAACGCGAACTTTGCATTACAAGTGTCAAACACGACCCTCACATTTTTTTCTCCTCAACGCGACCTCGCGTTTCAATTATTTAACACGAACTTCACATTACAAGTGTCAAACACGACCCTCACATTTTTTTCTCCTCAACGTGACCCTTGAATTTGTAATACTAAGCATGATGTGATCGGTCACGTTCAAAAAGACAAGCATGGATTTAAGATCCATGTTCACTAGGAGCCGGTCCCGTCTAGTTATTATAGGTGTCAAAAATTATCTATAAGTTCTCGCACACAGCTCGAGATGAAGAGAAGGCAATGAACACCGTTATCTAAGTCAAATGGGATTGTCTGATGCCATAAAGAAGCAAACGAACGCATGAAGCAAATCGACGAAGCGTACAAGTCAACAGAACCCACGAAGCGACGGACAAACGACCATGTGTTTTGCACCTGTAGCCTAAAACACCGTTGGTTTTTTAGACCCATGTAGGAAACACCATTGGTGTTTTGTACCTGGTACGAAATACATGAGGTGTTTCGCACCTGTCAAGACTCCTGGGATGCATTTCGGTGGTTTTTGATTTATTTTAATGGTTTCAAAACCTCGCCAACTACCTTGAGGCTATCCTTAAACATAGGAGAGTTGTTAAACCAAAGATAAGGTCAAATATTGGGTTCTTATCCAAAAATAGGGCATCTGAAAGCCTATAAATACAACCCTAGGGCCCTTATGCACGGGTAATCGGGAATTTAGAGTGGAAGTGAAGCCCTATCATTTTGACCAGCAAAGGAGCACAAATTTCAGAGAGGATGAAGAGAGATCTTAAAGTTCTTCAGCATAAAGAGCAGGAGTTCGGCAGATCTGCAGCCCCTTCAGCACCTGTTACCTGCTTTCCTTGAGGTTAAACTTTGATTTGATCTCAAGAAGAGTGTTTGCCTCACATTCCTGAGTCATTCACTTAAATTTCTTGTTTCCTTTTTGATTTGATCTCAAGAAGAGTGTTTGCCTCACATTCCTGAGTCATTCACTTAAATTTCTTGTTTCCTTTGTGAGACAATGAAATCAACTAGATTTGCCTCACATTCCTGAGTCATTCACTTAAATTTCTTGTTTCCTTTGTGAGACAATGAAATCAACTAGATCTGATCCACGATGGTCCACGGATAAACTCCGGCACAGACAAAGACCTTACGTAAGTTGCAAGTGATAAACGTCCTCTGCGTGTGTTTCTAGGGAATTGTTGATCTATTTCTTTTGTATAAAGAAATCTTATAAAAGACACATCTTTTTTTGAATCTGTAAAAGTCGATAAACGATTGTAATGGATTCAGTAAAGAAATTAATTTTCGACGCAAACACGCTGGCGACCACAGTAGGAGCTAATGGTCTCGCTGCCGAGACCGAAGTGTCACAACCAATGATCAAGATCCCGATTGAAGTAGAGATCAAGTATGAGTTTGACTAGTAGAAGTTAGAGGAGTATGTCTCATCCTCCTCCTTGAGATCCTCCTTCCCTTGCAAGCGCAAGAATGTCTCTTCTTTGAAAAAGATCCATTGGTCTCCGGATCTGATGACCCAGTGCGACGACTCTCACCTAATCGCCTTCCGGCATCCAAGGAAGCCAGATCTACTACTCACAACAACTCCCCTCCAGTTAAGGATTTGCTCGCTGAAGGCGAACCAATTCTAACTAAGAGGGCTCATCAAAGGCAGCACTAACGACTCCCTCGTCAATTTGCCAAATCCCTGGAGCAGGTTGACGGACTCTGCTTTCAAGCGGATTTGGAATTTAGGAGGTGCCAAGCGATTAAGCCGCAGCCACAACAAGCAACTGATCCCTCCTCCAAACCATCAACCAACAAGTGGGTTAGTGTTGAACGAACCCGTTCGACTCTCGAGAGGCACATCCAGAAGCGTCACGCACTTATCGCTTATGTATGGATTCTCATGCAGAAGGCACAGGAGCTACAGAAGGAAGAGGAAGCTAAAGAATCACCAAAATCTAAACAAGTTTGGGTGCCAATGGTAAAAACAGCGCCGAAAACAGCACCGGAAATAGCCAAAACACTTCTACCTGGTGCGAAACGCCAAGTGTGTTTCACACCTGGTGCGAAACACCAAGTGTGTTTCGCACCTGGTGGGAAACACTAAGTGTGTTTAGCACCTGGTCCCAGCTCCGCACGTGTTTCTCAGCGTCCGATAGCCTCCGATCCTGCTCCATCTAATCATCTACCTCCGATGAAGCCTCATGGAGCGTGAACCTATCCAAATTCAAAATGAAGATGGTAGATCGAATCATCTACCTCCGATGAAGCCTCATGGAGCGTGAACCTATCCAAATTCAAAATGAAGATGGTAGATCGCCTTGGTCCTTTGCATGAGGATTTCATGGAGCGTGAACCTATCCAAATTCAAAATGAAGATGGTAGATCGCCTTGGTCCTTTGCATGAGGATTGGGGCAAAGCTCTAGTTAAAGAACACTTGGGTCCGGTAAACAAATCCTGAATGACTCTTCAGGCTGGGGGTCGTATGTCCTCCCAACAAGTTGAAGCCATCTAATATAGGGAAAACGCTCGTAACTGCTCGCTTGGGGTTATGTGTTTAGGTTCAAGAGCCCATTAAGATTCCACACTCGCAAGGGGGTGGATCTAAACGTGCGACTCCTAAGAACACCAACAAGACATTACATCCTCAGAAGGAGAAGTATCTGTTACATGACAATGTCATGCCTAGGAAATCAAGTCAACAGCTGATAGGTTGCTCCGGCCATAATGTTGATGAGTTGTACTATCAGGCTAGGAGTACGAGGAAATCTCAAAAGAGAAGTATCCCAGAATCGAAGTCTTATTGTCCGTGTAAAAAGTTAATCAGGGTAGTATTATCAGAATATAGCTACCCCAAGATCGCTCCACGGAGGGTCTCGGTATTTGAAAGGATCTCCACTGAAACAACCAAATCTAAATCAAGACGTTTCACAAAATAAGATCAGTCGGTCAGGATGACGAACTCCCAGAAGTCACCATCAACATGGTCGATAAGGGAAAGTCAACACGATGTTACAGTCTCGATCCCTTTCTAGGGGCATCCTAGCGTCTCACTTGGTTACGGTCAGGTACTATCAGACCTAGGTTGAGTAGAGGACACTCTTAGACGATGAAGTGTCAGATGCCAACTCTGCAGTCACTTCTAACGATACAGTGTCCAACACAGGATAATCCCGTGAAGCGTTCATGATCAACGCTGAACAAATGGCTAAAATCCTTGAAGACACCCTGGCCAAGCAGAAAGAGAATTTCAATTTTGAAATGGAAATGACTGTGCAACGGATAAGAGAAATGCATGACTAACAGATTCAAGCCTTATCAAACCAGATTGGCAAATCTAGCCGTCACAATGCTACTAATCAAGGAGATAGTGATACAGACATGGATGAAAATCCCAACGCTAATACCCCTCTTGTTGACCAAAATGCTAGGGGTGGTCCACTGAGGATAACAACGCTAGGGGTGGTTTAGTTGTTCCTCCCCGGAATCGTCCGAAGAAAAATGCAAGTGAGGACAAGAAAATGAAAGACCTAGAGAGCAAGATCAACGCATTGATGTCTGCTTAAGAGGTAAAGAAGACCTGTATTTTGTATCCCTATCCAAGAGAGTGGGAGTTGATCCCATAACCGGCGAAGTTTAATCTACTCAACTTTATGCCATTCAATGGGAGAGGCTCCCCAACTCAACACTTAATCTACTTCAAGTCCCACCTAAGCGTGACAAGGTAATGAATTGCCGAGACCCAGTCATGGAGGAGTTCATCCTCCAAACTTGTCACAATAACATCTCTTTGGATGTGCTAGAAGCCATGGGAACAGCGTCGTCCAAAACCTGGAAAGATCTGAAGATGTGCGGGGAGCAAGCTGAACGCTTCCTCAAGAGGAAGAAGGCTGAGAGAGGCCACACGGTAGTGAATCTCCCTAAGCATAAATTTGTCCCTCGTGGTAGAGGGAAGGCACAAGCAAAGGTAGTGGATGCGAATCAGACGTTCCAACTACAGCCTCAGCAAGAAGTACAACCACAAGCACTGTAGCAGTCGTCGTCTCAGTGGCAACAGAGACCTCAAAGGCAACAGAAGATTACGAAACCAAAGTTCCTAAAAGAGTATTCTTTTAAGGAAGACGAGGTCCCCAGTATATTTAAATACCTTCTGGGGAACAACAAGATGAAGTTGCCTCCAATCACTGACCAGGAGGGAGCTAAAAAGACTACGGATCTGAAATACTACGCATTCTATAGGGCAGTTCATCATCCTACGAAGACGTGTTATGCGCTCAAAGACAAAATCCAGGCCCTGATTGACGTCGGGATCATCACTTCGAAGCAACCCAAGGAAAAGAAGATGGGTGCAAATGCAATTACTATCAGCTTCGGGTCTGTTCCCTTAACATGGTTTCAACCAAAACCCGTAATGAAGGTGGAAATCAAGACCGTCAATGATGATCCTCATAGACAGCGCCAGAATGGTCTTGTGCCACATACGGCCCCGAACGATGAAATTCTTTGGTTCCATCTAGATCTGCTCAAAGACGAATAGTGGATGGGGTCCTCTTCTAAGAAGAAATCCAAGTCCAAGGGTAAGGAAAAGTCCTATTGCGCCACCACAGCGATTCCGGAGGAAAACGACAAAGGGATCCCTACCTTCTCGCTTTTTGACAATGAGCATGAAGCTTTGTGACCAGCGAAGAACCGGCCTTTGTCACCAGAAGCGGGAACGAGTATCGATTCAATTATCCCAAGGTGGCCGATCAATTAGTTGAGCAGGGGATGGTCACGACCACACTAAAGTCTTCTAAAGAACCTCAGCAGCCATTAACAAATAAATAGAAAGAGGCTACGGCTAAACAAAAGGAACCCCAGCACCAAGAGGTTCAAAACCCAAAGCAGTCTCGTTTCAATCGTCCAATTAGAAGAGATAAACTGGGAAGTTCGAACACACCATACCGTTTCGATGTTATGGCCCAATTGGCTAACATCTCAGTGAGGATAACTCTATATGAGTTACTACGTCTATCTAAAGACACCCGGGAGGCTTTGCAAGAAGCTCTAGCTAATTCTGATGTGTTTCTCACTCAGATCAGACCAGCCCCCAAAGAGCCGGAGTCATCAGTTCAGCACTACAATCTCACAGCCAAACAGTTCCCTTGCATCACCTTTACCAAAGAGGACATGCAAATGAGGAACTCAAAGCATGACAGATCGTTGTATTTACTGAATACATCGGTTCCAGCGTTGTCAACCAGATCCAAGTCGATCCAGGTTCCGCTGTCAGCATTATGCCACTCCACTTGATGTACAATCTCAGAATCCCCGCTAGCAAGTTAGCTTTAATAGGCACCATTATCTACTGATTCAATACCAATGGGTCTAAGCCATTGGGTAAAATCAAGGTGAAGTGCCAACTTGGAGATTTAAAATCGGAGGTCATGTACTATGTGATCGATGCAGAGACCTCTTATAACTTACTATTGGGTTGATCTTGGATGCATGGTAATATTATAGTTCCTTCCACCCTCCACCAGTATCTAGAATATATAGACACTAATAACAAGGTCAAGACGATGGTCACGGATACGCAACCATTTAAGGGGTTGAAAAACTATTTCACTGATTCTCTTCTTTGCGGTGTTGAATCTGATACTTAACCATCGGCTCAAGGCATAGATAGTAGAGAAGAAGCTAACACCGAAGCTAGGTTTGATTACGATGGAGGTTTTGTATTAAATAACATTGTACCCTTTATAATCAATCTTGACGATGGAGAATCGTCATATGGTAGTTGTATTGGAACCTGGCCGAAGGGGAAATGAATGACGATTTAGAGTATTTGCCTTGTCTTGATGATGTAATGCAGGGGCTGTATGATAATCCCGATATACATATGCTGCTTCGATCATCTTGTATAATGAGGAAGCATATCCAAGACTCACTTCGAATGACCCTCGTCATTCTTGCAGGAGTTAATCTTCAGCAAAAGGAAGATATCTCCACCATTAGATGCCTTCTCAAAGGAAGATAGGAACGACGAAAGACCTAGTCCTCACTTGTTCAGATATAGTCAACAAGCGCGTAACTTCATGGAGAAATGGGGATACAACTTCCCACTTGAAGAAGGTCTTTGTTTTGGTCCAGGTCCACGGGTTCCACCTCACCCGGCCTACGTATCGAAAGGAAAACCCGACCATTATTATAGCTATAAAAGGGGTCTAGGCTATGTCTCTTCATCCGATGACGAGTGTTGCTTGCAAATCATTGACCAATTAGTGAATAAGGTTGGATACCCATCCGATTCTTCAAGTTTGGACTCCGATGTCAGCCTTGGAGAAATGTTCAGAGGCCTGATGTCGAATATGGCCGCGGTCGATCCTGCCATAATGGAGGAGGACGATCAATTACCAACATAGGAAGATCCTTGGATCCATCACCTGAAAATCCAATATGGTGATAGATTCGAACAAAGAGAACTCACACTGAAGACAAAGTGGTCCAGGTGAATATGGGTTTTAGATTCAGGTGAATATGGGTGACGAAGTGAATCAGAAACCTATACTTGTCAATGATAGCCTTCCGTCAGACGAGAAAGAAGAGTTGATTGCCCTCATCAGGGAATATATAGATGTTTTCGTCTGGAGTTACGAAGATATGCCAGGACTTGATCCAAACGTGGCGATACATCACCTCAATATCAAACCGGATGCCAAACCTGTCAAGCAACAACAAAGATGGTTTCATCCCTAAATTATGAAAGCAATTGAGTCTGAAGTTAAAAAGTTGATCGACTCGAGCTTTATCAGGGAAGAGCAGTATCCTGACTGGCTAGCAAATATTGTACCGGTTCTTAAAAAGAATGGAAAAATCAGGATAGACATCAACTTCAGAGACCTGAACACCACTTGCCCAAAAGACGATTTCCCTCTCCCGATCACGGATGTCATCATTGACAACATGTGCGGATTCGAGAGAATGTCCTTTATGGATGGATTTTTGGGTTACAATCAAATCAAGATGTACCCGGATGACGAAAAGCATACCGCATTCAGAACGCCCCTCGATGTTTTCTGCTACACAGTCATGCTTTCGGCTTGAAGAACGCAGGCGCTACATACAAATGGGAAATGATGAAGATTTTTTAGGAACACCTCCAGAAGACCATTGAGTGCTATGTTGATGATTTGGTCGTGAAAAGCCACAGAAAAGATGACCACATTAAAGAATCAAAGATGATTTTCGATCTCATGCGGAGTCACCAATTAAAGATGAACCCTACCAAGTCCTTCCTGTGAATGTCTAGCGGCAAATTCCTTAGATTCGTCATCACCACTAAGGGTATCCACATCGATCCTGATAAAGTGATGGTGATACATGAGTTACAACCCCCGAGAAACCTCAAAGAACGCAAAGGACTACAAGGGCGATTAGCTTATATCCGTCAGTTCATCTCGAATCTATCCGGGAAATGCCAACCATTCTCTAAGCTCATGAAGAAGGATGTGTCATTTATTTAGGGCAACACCTGTCAGAAGGCCTTCGAAGATATCAAAGCATATCTAGCGAATCCTCATGTCCTCATTGCACCGAAGTCGGGTAAACCATTCTTGATTTATGTCAAAGCGATGAACCACTCGTTAAGTGCTTTACTCGCATAAGACGATGACAACGGTCACGAACATGCAATATATTATCTGAGTCGAACTTTGGTAGGTGTCGAGTGTTGATATCTGATGATCGAGAAGGAGTACCTCGCTTTGGTATTCGCAATTCAGAAAATAGGACACTACCTGGTTTGACAAACGATCTACGTCATCTCCAATGTCAACCCAGTCTAAGTATTCATGACACAACCGGCTTCAATGAATTAGCAGTTAACGAGATGGGCCATACTCTTATCCTAATACGACCTGCACTTCAAGCAACATAAGTTGGTCAAAGGGCAAGCGATTTCGATCTTCTAGTCGGTCCGGGAATGCACCTCCTTCGCGACCCCATAAGAACACAGAATGTGATTAGGTCCAAAGATTTCACAAGTAAAATGATCAAAGGATGCGCAAAGGTGAGACGTTACCTTCTATGCCAGTAGGTGCGTTGCTGAATGACTCCGCCTCAAAATAGACGTTACCTTCTATTTTCTTCTACTTTAGGGATCGAGCCTCCTTATGAATAGCAAGTCTCTCTTGCCTAAACTTGACATGCGAATCGACCCATGAAGAAGCCTCGGCAATGGATTGAGATCTCCTACGAAGGAAGGGACGAGGCTCTTCTTCTTCAACCGCTTCACCTGGAAGGACATTTGTCATTTTGTTAGGACAGTAAATAAAATCTCATGTCTCAACTTCTTTGAAGTCATCGGAGGCTTAAACAAAGAAAATGGACGAACTCGGCAAATGATCACCAGGTTTGTAAGTGATCTTGAGGAAAAGGAGGAGTCAGACAGACCTGGATCGACAGCCTCCTCATCACCCTCAATCTCAATATCTCTGCCATCGCCGATGTCTTCTTTTGAGGTCTCCTCTTCATCATCAGTGGGAAGGAGCTCATCCTCATCCTCTACCATCTGTTTGCCTTTGCCAGAGGGTTTGGCAGACTTCTTCCCCCACTTCCCCGGAAGCTTATTGTCACGGATGGTCTTAGTGGTGGCCTTAACCTCTTCTACGGCCTCCAACTCTGTAATATGCTTCAACCTCACAGGCTCATTCACAGCTATGAGCCACTTATAGTAGAGAAAAGTAAGTTGTGTCTTACGCCCTGTCACAGGGAGGGTAAAAGTAGCGCCAATGTAACCAATCACACTCCAAAGCCACGCTCGGATACCATCTATAAGACCGCCCTCAGTCCTCAGCTCTTGACTCATTCCTAACGTACAGTTGGTTGGAACCAAACTCACGAGCAAATCAACATGGTAGGTAAGGCTCTATGTGACAGCGCTCCTTCATACGAAGGACGAGATATCCAAGCTGGATATTCATCAACCACCAGAAGCAACCCACATCAAGGATAGTATGCCTCCTCCTTAGCCTCTCTTCATCAATCAGAAAATCATTATACTGCCCAGAGAAATGAGGGAAGCATTTGAAGAATTCCTAGTATTTGTGGATGTGAAGCTTTTGCCTTTCCTTAAGGAAACTTCTCGCTACCCACATGCTCTCTTATAATGACTACAAGAGAGGAATGGAAGGATCTACGATGCTCGGTGCTGACATTAGATCAGGATGATGGAGAACAAGCCACACCATTAGATAAGTATACAGGAGCTCGACCTTGACAGGGGGAATCTTGGTCGATGGCTTACGCCCTGCCTGTGTGAAGCTAGAAACTAAGTATTGAAGCCCGCTATGTATATCAGTGACCATCACCAGAAGTAAGGGAAGGTCCTTCCCATAAGCAAGCTGGACAGCGGGGAAGAGAACCTTTATCTGTAAGGTGGTGGAGAACTGATAAGGTACGACACACTTCTTCAGCCAAATGGCGATATATCCTACAAGAAGAGTCATGGGTTGAATCTGCATCTGGGCATGCCACAAGAATGTCCGAAACTTGGTCCTCGCTAGAAACTTGCCCTCGGTGGTAGAAGTAGTGTTTGATTGGGCACCTATCTTCTCAATCAGGTTATTGATCTCTGAGGGAGTTAGAGGAGTTAACTCACAAACTGCTTCACCAGAACTATCATCTAGGCACTAGAACAGGTAGTCGGCGAATTGTTTTAGGCTTAGCTGTGGAGATGTCTTCTTCACCAGAACACCTACACTAGCTAAAGCCATATAATAATACACGTAAGATCCCACAATGTGTCGTGAATAACGGGAGAGGTTTTCTCTAATTGCCTTAACTGCCGGTTAGGGGGGAAATACTCCTGATATGGATAATCACCTATAGGATGTCCAGAAACCTTCTGCATCAGAAAGTATTGGTGTCGGGATTATAAAGCTCCAACAATGCTAAGAATTGGTGTTTGCTAATCTGTAATCCGTACATACTGGCATGTATCGGTGTATATAATTCGCTATTCTTCAACTCATTACCCCAGCGTCCAAGAATATAGCTCGTCATATGGGTCCACCCATTCTTCGCTGGTGAGTGCACCCATCCATAACACCTATATCCTATCATAAGGAGTTCCCTCCCAAGTCTGGCGAGCTGATTCCTCACCGTGTTGGTGACTATCGATAGCTCATTCGGCGGTGCTGTATCAAGTCCCGGAATACCTGGTTGGAGACCACGAATAAAGTCCCGCCCATCAGAACATGGGGTCTATTGATAAGTAATAAACCCACAATGGACTACTCATGATCATCCGTGAGATGCTAAGGCATCACCCGAGTTACGTCTTGCTTCCTCTAACATGCAAGGGTATATTGACGAGGAATAGGGGGAATGTATAGCAAACTCCTGCCATCCTCGTTCAACCAATGCTCATCCTCAAGGGTTAGCATATCCGGGTCTTCAATATGATCACCAAACAAGTAGTCCGGCTTCTTTCGGGCTTGAATAGAGATGAGATCCTTAGTAAGTAAGGTGTCAGTACTCAGCCGTCGTAGTGTACGATGATCTCCATCTCGTACAAGCCGAGGAACATACCCAGGCCCGTCTGGATTGAATTGAGGAGCAATAGTGACAAGTGGTGCATCGTCAACAGTAGTAAAAGTCTCTCTACTACCACCACTTGCCGCATAAGATGAGAATACATCCGAGGGGAATTCAACCAAAACAAATAAAGCACACTCAGAAAAATATTTCTAAGGAAATACAAGAAGTTGAACTCATCTCGCAAATCCACGAGATAGAGTCATTACCTTGTAAATTGGCGAGACAATTTCAACTGCTTCACACGTAAGGGTCAATGTACATTGTCACGTAGATAACATGACAATATTGCCCGACAGAGTACAATACAGCATGAAATCACCCCATTTGCCTTAGAACGTGTTTTGATGAAACAAAACACGTCTTTTTAAGTGTTAATCCCCACAAAGAAGGATATCCGCTCTTCTCGAATGCCTCACAAAGGAGACAAATGAGGATACAATATTTAAAATGTTAATTTGAGTTCACAAGAGCTATAAAGGCTCACCCCCATATGAAGAAGCTACGGGAGCCATTCTCTCAATATGCGGAGAGGCCGATCGACTCCTGTGGAAACATGGCCGCCTCGGAGACATTGCTTACATGTGTAGGGTGTAAAAATTGACTTCCCGTTCAAGGGGTCATTTGTTTTTATAAGAGTGGCTTATTACAAACTAATGATCAATGTTTAACGTGGGTTCTTCGGTAGCAATAGGATGCCTCCCTTGGTGCTTGAGCCGAGTTTACTTCCCTTAGATGATACGATCAACGCTGCGATTGGAGCTTCAGTACTTTGTAGAAGCTCCTGAGGCTGAGTTTGAGTCTACCCGAGGCCAAACCAGTGCTCGTGCTTGTGGGCTGACTGCTTGGGGAGAGATATTATGCAAGAGCTTGAAAAGCGCCTAAGAGCCTCAAGTCTAAGAGCTTAGACGAGTCTACAAAGGGCTACTACGCAAGAGTCTATAAAGAGCTTGAGAGCCTCAAGTCTGGGAGGACAGACCAGTCTCCTTCTACCAGGGAAGCTTTAGCAAATAAGCCAAGGTTCAACCTTCAGAAGTGGGATGATTAGCTAGCCAAAACCAAGCAGCCAATCAACCCCTTTCACGTTGGTTGAAAGTAGCTTTAAATAGCTAAGGGATGGCATGTGCCATCCCTTGATTTGTGGGATTTGATCACTAGTAGACCATGCCTCCCAAGATGTGGGATGTGACTACCTAGGGGGTCCTACCAACCGCCCTATTCTTGTAGCCTACCAGCCACCCTATTCTTGTAGCCATCAATGGCTATTAGGAGATTTCTGGCTATGCCTAGCCTAGGTGAGGAGCGCCATGCTCTTTAGCTGTGGGATGTGTCCGTTGATGTCACATTTCCCATACTCTAAGTGGCCAGCTGACAAGTGAGCTTGACTAGGCATTCAGGTGAGCTGGCTCTTTGGTTTGCAGGCGAGCTTCAAGCTGTCAAGCTTGACCTTCAGGCGAGCTCAAGCTGTCAGGCGAGCTCATGCCTTCAAGCGGGTCTGACTCGTGCTGGCAAGTCGGCCAAACAAGCGAGGTCGGCGAATCGTCTAGGTCGAGTCGTCTCGGTCGAGTCGTCTTCGGGGGGGCCGACTTATGATGCCTTTCGTGTCGACATGAAGAAGTGTCACGTCGTCTGGTCGAGTCGTCTTCATAGGGCTGACTAATGATACCTTTCATGTCGACATGAGAAACGTCGAGTCGTCTAGTCAACTGAGTTGGGTAGTCTTGAATTGAGTTGGCTTCTATAGGAAGAGCCGACAAATGACGCCTTTTGTATCGACGTGCTGACTCGTCGAGTCGCCTGAGTCGTCTAGACTCGAATTGAGTTGGCTTCGATAGGAAGAGCTGACAAATGGCATTTTTTGTGTCGATGAGCCAACTCGTCGAGTCACCTGAGTCGGGTGGGCTCTAGATGAGTCGGCCTGCCTTTACCCACTCTGGTCCCATAAGCTCTTTTGCTTGTTCTAAGTTAATGTGTAGAGATAAAGGCAATTTTTATTACCTACAAGACCCCATCCAAAATTTTCAGACCTGAATCGGGTCGTTTGGGGTCTGGAACACTTTGGATATGAAGACCTGCAAAGTGATCACTGCTCAGACGGAGCGAGGTGCCTTCTAATTAAACTTGGTGAGATTGAATTATTCAATCACTGCTAACGATCGCCAATTAGGATTTTTAGCAAACCCTCAGCTATCAATAGACTTGATTTGTTTTTACCAACTGCCATTTGAGTCAGACTAGCCATGCTCTTGCCCTTAGCATGGTAAGTTGTCGAGGAGTTTCTCTTACGCTTAATGCTAATATTTTTCCACTATCCTTAGCCATTTGAGGCATTTGGATTAAGAGCGTAGGGAACGGTTTAACCTTGTATACCAGTCGGAGGGTAGGAGCAGTTTAGCCTCATGCACCAGTTGGAGGATAGGAAGTAGTTTCACCTCGTGCACCGGTTGGAGGACAAGAAGTAGTTTCACCTCGTGCACTGGTTAGAGGAAAGGGAGCAGTTTAGCCTCATGCACCGATTGGAGGAAAGGAGTATCAGTTATACTTGTATACTTATCAGAGTAAAGTGGCAGTTTCACCTCATGCACCGATTGAAGGAAAGGAAGCAGATTAGCCTCGTATACTAGTTAGAGGAAAGAGAGCAGTTTAGCCTCATGCACCGGCTGGAGGAAATGGAGCAGTTTAGTCTCATATACCAGTTAGAGGTCGTCGGGTTATCCTTAACAATATTATGGGTAATATCCTCTAGGAACGTCCCATCAAAGGTAGGAAACAGTTTAGCCTTATATACCAGCTAGAGGTGGTCGGGTTATCCTTAAGAATATTATGGGTAATATCTACCAGGAACTTTCCGTTAAAGGTAGAAAACGGTTTATACTCGTACACCCGTTGGAGTCAGCTAGATTATCCTTAAGAATACTATAGGTAATATCCTCCAGTAACTTCCCGTTAAAGGTAGGGAATAGTTTAACCTCATATACCAGTTGGAGGGTAGGAACAGTTTAGCCTCAAGCACCAGTAGGAGGTTGTCGGGTTATCCTTTAGAATTTTATGGGTAATATCCTCCAGGAACTTACCGTCAAAGGTAGGGAACAATTTAGCCTCGTATATCAGTTAGAGGTTGTCAGGTTATCCTTAAGAATATTAAGGGTAATATCCTCCAGGAACTTTCCATCAAAGGTAAGGGATAGTTTATCCTCGTATATCAGTTGGTGGTTGTCGGGTTATTCTTAAGAATATTATGGGTAATATCCTCTAGGAACTTCCCATCAAAGGTAAAAAATAGTTTAGCCTCGTTTACCAGTTGGAGGGTAGGAGCAGTTTAGCCTCATGCACCATGGGAGGTTGCCGGGTTATCCTTAAGAATATTATGGGTAACATCCTCTAGGAACTTCTCGTCAAAGGTAAGGAACGGTTTAGCCTCATATACTAGTTAGAGGTTACCGGGTTATCCTTAAGAACATTCTCTAGGAACTTCCCGTCAAAATAAGGAATAGTTTAGCCTCGTATACCAGTTGGAGGTTGTCGGGTTATCCTTAATAATATTCTCCAGGAACTTCCCATCAAAGGTAAGGAACAGTTTAGCCTCATATACTAGTTAGAGGTTGCCAGGTTATCCTTAAGAATATTATGGGTAATATCCTCTAGGAACTTCTCGTCAAAGGTAAGGAACAATTTATACTCGTATACTTGTTAGAGTATAGGAGAAGCGGTTTACACTCATGTACTTGTCAGATTGTAGGAGGAGCAGTTTATACTTGTATACTTGTCGGAGTGTAGGAGGAGCAGTTTATACTCATATACTTATCAGAATGTAGGAGGATCAGTTTATACTTGTATACTTGTCGGAGTGAAAAGGAGCAGTTTAGCCTCATGTCGGAGGAAAGCAAGTCGTTCATTGACTCAGGAATGAGTATAACGATGCTAATTAGAATAGTGACACATCGTATGGTAGGTCACCATTTTTTATCGAGGTGTTCATTGCATGGTAGAACAAAATTTAACTATCTGAGGTGATGATAGTTCATGTGGGCTCGTTGTCCTGATGAAGAGAACCAACAGGAGAATTTGGAGGAGATTAGTTATCAAAGATGACTGTTAACATGATAACTTTTTGTATGGACCCATCGTCCTATTAAAGAGGATCGACGGGTGAATTCAGTTTGAATCGTCATGACTCCATCAGAGAGAAGAATTCACGTAGTACATGGTTTCACAAAGAAGCCGAGACCATCCCCACTCTAGAGAGAATCAGGATTGAAGCGTCAAGACGCCTTAGTTGACCTTGTGGGAGTTGAAGGATGAAATCCTCTGCTAACACATTGCTCATTTGAGTAGACCGCTTCCATTATGAATGGGTATAAAGTTGTCGTCGGATGTAGGTCCTCTAGAGATTGACGTATTTAAGCATCACCGATCATCTTCGGCCAATAGTAGCCAAGTCTTTGCAGTCAGCCCCATAGTTTTTATCCGAGTCGGTGAACTCGGTAGATGCCATCGTGGGCTTCTTATGCCTCAAAGCATTGCCCCTCTATTTTGAAGATGGTTGGGATGAGGAAGTGGTTTCCACCATCAAAGTGAAATTGCTTTGGTCATCACCTCCTTTAAATTCACATGGCTCTTCAGCATCCATACGGTTGAGCATGCTCTCGACTCGTTCTCCTTGGTGGATTAAGTCTTTCCATGAGCGAGCTATGACGATGCCCATGTTGGACAGAATGTTGATGAAGAGATTGTTCTGGAATGTCTCAATGAGAGTGGCCTCAAAAATCTGATCACGTGTATGCAGTGATCGGTTCCTGAATCTTTTGAAAAAGTTACTTACAGACTCTGTCTTCCTCTGCTTTGCAGCTAGCAGGGTGGTCATCGATACTTCTTTATCATCATTAAAGAATATGGCCATGAAGAGCCTTTTCATGTCATTCCAGCAGGTAATGGATCCAGGCTCTAATCTACAGAATTATTCAAAAGTGACCCCCTTGATGGTACTAATGAACAGTCGAGTCATAATGGGATCATTCCCCACTATGTGTCCAGTTTGTGCCTGGAAGTAGTAAATGTGCTGAGAAGGAGAACTCGTGCCATCGAACTGCAGGAGGTCCAGTAGCTGAACTTCACCGGGTAGGAGACTGTATCCCATTCGATCAGATACGGTCTGACAACCCCCAGCTTGTTCATATGTTTCTGGAGCTTCAAAGCATCGAGTTGACTTTGAAACCCGTCGATCCTTTTGTCACTTGGATTATGACCCGAAGATGATGCTCCTCTAGATGACTCGGATGAGGAGTGAGAAGGAGTAGGCACCCGCTCTTTGTTCTTTGAGGATTTATGCGAAGCTCGCGAAGTCCTTTCTCTCTCTTCTTCTTCTTCTTCTTCTCACTTAGAAGTTGTTCCAACATCTCCTTCAGGAGTTGATGGTTGCTTGTTGGTAGTCGGGTCTCCTTGATATCTCATCAGGGATGTTGGTCATGTGCACTTTCGTGCTTTTACCCTGAAACAAGCTTGAAGCCTGAGACATTGCCACTACAGAGCAATTATCATCGTCGTCATCAAAGATGGGTGCTAGGCGCGTATAGTCAAACAGAACGGCCACCCCTATTTGGGGTCGAGTGCGTTGGCAGATACCTTCACGCTCAATGGCCTTGGACTTCCCCGTCATATTAACAGTTACGGCGGGGAGCTCCACTTCTCCACTTCATCAGAAGCTTGTCTCCTATGATGATGGTGTCTTTGGCGGAGAGGTCTCGTCTTTAATGGTTGCTGGAAGAGTCTCTCGAACACCAATGGCTTTGGTGTATTGGAACACTAGCAATCAGCAAGTACCACCTAGATAAGTCTCTCGCGATGGCACTGAGGGTTTGCCTCATGAATAGTGTGCTTGCGAATCAGATGATCCCTCAGATCCCCTGTAGGTTGGTGGTGGTGACCACCGGTGTCAGAAAGACCAAGTGAGAAGTCAGGTGAAGGAGGCTCAAAAGAGCCGACATGAGGACACCTAGGAAATTCCCTGAGTGTCGGATTTAGCTGACCTCATGAGACAGGCGAGGTCTAGCATGTGGGCGAGCTCCAACCGACTGTGGGCGAGCTTAAGGATCCTGGTGACCCTCAGCCAACTTCTAGCAAGGTCTAGGGTGTTGGTGACCTTTGGCTGGCTGCTGGCGAGGTCTGGCCTCGGTCGACTGCTGGCGAGGTCTGGTCGAATGGTCAGTCAGGTAGGATTCATCTGCTTCAAGATGTTATCCAACTGAGTCTTGGAATCCACTTGACTTAGGTGGCTTGCTTGACTCGGTCATGTACCTTGATGGATGGAGTCGGCCTGAAATAGGAGTGGGCCCACCTGAAACGTCAGGCTCGCCCGATGTGGAATATCATTTTGATGAGTGAACCTTGCCTGATTTGGTAGGCTCACATGAATTGCTGACTTCACCCAGATAGGAGAGTCTGCTGCTGGAGTAGCGCTCGCATGAAATGTCAGGCTGGCTCGAGACATCGAATCTGCCAACTTTAGGGACTCAGTCGACAGAGGGGACCCCGCCTAAGCAAGTAGGCTCACCTGATCGACGTCGTCTGCCAAAACTAGGTACTTATCATCCCTGCTTGGACTTCTCAAGCCTGAATAGTAATTCAGGCCATCAAAAGAAGTGATGGCTTGGGCTTCCTGGCAAGGGAGAGCTTGTCATCGATGCCGCCGGACTCTTTTGGAGAGGGGGGAACTCATGTCGATGGCGAAGGCGTGGTCGTCTACCTAAACCGCGGTCTACTCTTGCACGGGGGGCTTTATGGATTGATTAGCAACCCAACAAGTAGCCCTTTGGCTAGCTTGGTTAGTAAATAGCTTGGGGGAGATAGAACCCCTTGTTGTAGCTCGGGTAGAGCTGTTGGGCGTGGTTGCCTCGACTTCTTAGGGTCGGGCCATATGCGCGACTCTGTAGCACTTGTGAGACGTATTGCTGCTAGAGGAGGATGAAGATAAGTACTCTTTGAACTTGATCACGAGGGACTCAATAGTTGTCCCTTCCGCAACGCCATCGTACTACGCCACCACTATTTCGGTTGAAAAAATTATTTTCTCCCACTGTGGTTGCCATCTTCTGTAGGGTGTAAAAATTAACTTCCCCTTCGAGGGGTCATTTGTGTTTATAAGAGTGGCTTATTACAAACTAATGGTCAATATTTTACAACAGAGGTGAAGGGAATGGCCCTTCTTATTTAACGTGGGTTCTTTAGTAGCGATAGGACGCCTCCCTTGGTGTTTGAGCCAAGTTTGCTTCCCTTGGATGATACGATCGACGTCGCGATTGGGGCTTCAATACTCAGTATAAGCTCCTGAGGTTGAGTTTGAGTCTACCCGAGGCCAAACTAGTGCTCGTGCTTGTGGGCTGACTGCTTGGGGAGAGCTACTATGCAAGATCTTGCAAAGAGCTTGAGAGCCTCAAGTCTGGGAGGTTAGACTAGTCTCCTTCTACTAGGGAACCTTTAGAAAATAAGCCAAGTATCAACCTTCAGAAGTGGGATGATTAGCTAGCAAAAATCAAGCAGCCAATCAACCCCTTTCACATTGACTAAAAGTGGCTTTAAATAGGCAAGAGATAGCATGGGTCATCCTTTGATTTGTGAGATTTGACCACTAGTAGACCATGCCTCCCTAGCTATGGGATGTGACTTCTTAGAGGGTCCTACCAGCTGCCCTATTCTTGTAGCCGGCCAGCCGCCCTATTCTTGTAGCCATCAATGGCTATTAGGACAGTTCTGGCTATACTTAGCCTAGGTGAGGAGCGTCATGCTCTTTAGCTGTGGGATGTGACCATTGATGTGACTTTTCCCATACTCCAAGTGGGTAGCTAACAAGTAAGCTTGTCTAGGCATTCAGGTGAGTTGGCGCTTAGGTCTGCATGCAAGCTTTAAGCTGTTCAGGCGAGTTCAAGCCTTCAGGCGGGTCCGACTCGTGCTGGCGAGTCGTCTGGGTCGAGTTGTCTCGATCGAGTCGTCTTCGGGGGGGCCAACTAATGACGCCTTTCGTGTCGACATGAAGAAGCGTTGAGTTGTCTGGTCAAGTCATCTTCGAGGGGCCGACTAATGACGCCTTTCATGTCGACATGAAGAAACGTCGAGTCGTCTGGCCGACTGAGTCGGGTGGACTCGAATCGAGTCGGCTTCGATAGGAAGAGGCGACAAATGATGCCTTTTGTGTTGACGTGCTGACTCGTCGAGTCACCTGACTTGTCTGGACTCAAATCAAGTCGGCTTTGATAGGAAGAGCCGACAAATAACATCTTTTGTGTCGATGTGCCGACTCGTCGAGTCGCCTGAGTCGGATGGACTCTAGACGAGTCGGCTTTCCTTCACCCACTGTGGTCCCTTAAGCTCTTTTGCTTGTTCCAAGTTGCTATGTAGGGATAAAGGTAATTTTTATTGCCTACAACCTACAGCAAAAATCAACGTTTTAGGTACAATTTCCAATTCAAAAACCTAAAATTAAATGGAAAATTATGAACTTTAGCCGGAATCCTACAAACAAAATGGGATTTTACGGTTGGAGTCTAATTAAACCCACGGGATTCATACATACAAACGATGGGTTTGATTTTTATCCAAAACCCCTCAAGTTGAACTTTTGACCAATTTTACCCAAAACACCCAAAATACCCCTCACCCAAGTTCAAAACTTCAACCATGGTTGAAGGGGGAAAGCCATCATCCTCAAGTTCATAGTTTAGTCATTATACCCATCATCCTTAAACTCAAACTTTGAACAAAATATCCATAAACCCTTGCAAAGGAGCATGAATTTCAAAAAGGAGGAAGAGAGATCTTCAAGTTCTTCAGCATAAAGAGGAGGAGTTTTAGATCTGCAGCCCCTTCAGCACCTGTTACCTGCTTCCATTGAGATCAAACTTTGATTTAATCTCGAGACGAGTGTTTGGCTCACCTTGTTGAGTCATTCACTTCAATTTCTTGTTTCCTTTGTGAGATAACGAAATCAACTGGATCTGATTTGCGGTGGTCCATAAATAAACCCCGGCACAGGCAAAGACCCCACGCAAGCAGTGGGTGATAAATGTCCTCTGCGTGTGTTTCTAGGGAATTATTGATCTATTTCTTTTGTCTAAAGAATCCTTATAAAAAGACTCATCTTTTTTTTGAATCTATAAAGTCGATAAATGATTGTAATGGATTCAGTAAAGAAATCAATTTCTGACGCAAACAATCGTAGACAGGGGTTTCAATTCAAGCCTCATGTTTAGTGAGTAACTCCTCTCGAGGCTCGGTAACAAACATGAGAGAGTTCATATCGAGAGAAAGACCGATACAATGAGTCACTCGTTCATGCCAATGTGAATGATTGATTTATGCAGTTCTCTCAGGATACTAATGTTATTTACATGCATCAAGACCGTTGGTGTTTGACCGACAGACGAACGTTGCCTTGCCTAATAAATGACGACGTTCTCACAAGAAGAAAACTTCAGAGGATGAATACCTTGGATTTACTTCCAATATGATCAATAGAGGGAGGTCATCAATCTCTAACTCCAAAGAGTCAGAAGCAAACTGATCTCCTGGCTTGAAAGAAATCCTGAGTAAGTCTGATAGAATCTATCAGCACACTCGGACTCGAAAGGGAGTTATACCCCTGTCAATTATTAAAGATTAGTTAAAGGAATTAACTCTGATGATGAACATTCAGCTATCGCAGAGTCTCAATCTTCTAGCTCTTTCATAGAACATGAGAGCACTGCTCATATGGTAGGAAACCTTGAAGATCTAGTGAAGAGACTTGATGAGTAGCAAGCCATGCTCAAATCATAGCAGGAGACTATCAATAAACTCTGAATCTTGATGGATCAAATTGTCACGGATAGGGCAAGGTCCTAAAAAGTAGACTTGCCAACTCGGCATGAATCTTCCCGAAGAGCAGGATCATCTTCGTCAAAGGGGAAGGAAAAAGTAATTGAGACTGCTGATCAAGAAGCTCACCACATAGAATCTTCCTCTAAAGAAGTGAGAGAGACTGAGAACGAGCAAAATCTTCAATCTACGAAAATGAAAGAACACCTTAATGCTATTGCCAATAGAAGTGAGCTCCAAGATGAAGGAGTTATCAGGCCCTATCCTGCTTTATCCTCCAAAATTCAAAAATCCCGACCCTATAAGCTTTTGATGGCACAAGGTCATCGAATCGACATATCTACTATTTTAAGTCATGGATTGGGAATGTGATATCAAACGACACGATATTGGCTCATTTGTTCATTGGCACCCTCAAAGGAGTTGCCTTTAAATGGTTGATGAAATTGCCTGCGAGATGTATCAATAAGTGAGTGAATCTAGAGAGACTTTTACTGTCAGGATTCTTTGAAGACGTCACAAAAGTCTTTATCCCTACCCTTCTTGCCACTAAGCAGAAGAAGGGAGAGCCCATCAAAGCCTTCGTCGAGAGGTTCAGAAGCATGGCTCTGCAATGTCCGACAGGTATGATACAGTCTACTCTGGTGGAAACTTTTCGACACAACTTACAGATCTAACTCCTAGCCTAAATAGGAGTTGCAGAGTGCCGCTTCTAGAAACAATTAGTCTCCTAAGGCGAACAGGCTTAAGAAATAGTTGCCAGGGTCAATGCTGAATAAGAAAGCAAGCATAAGCAACTTGCACAAGGGGGCCAAGACCAATCTTCCTAGTCAAAAGGGAAAAATACTATGACTACTAAAGCCAATCCTCGACTATCATCTGCTAAGGATCAAGCGTCAGGTTAGCAAAGAGTACCTAAGCAATACTCCTTCAAAGAGGAGCATGTGGTCTGTCTATTCAAGCTACTTCAGAAGAGTGATAAGCTGAAAATCCCTAAAGTTAAAAAGCCTGAAGAAGTGGGGGAAGGTAGATGATCCAAACTACTACCTTTACCATAGGATGTTAGGATATTCGACAAAGAGGAGCTACATCTTCAAGGATATCCTACATGCTCTGGTTGATGCAGAAGTACTCAAGCTAAAGCCAGAACAGAAAACAGTGACCACCAACATGGTGTCAGTCCAACTTGGGAGTTCTTCACCCGTTCAAGCTCCAATCGGTGTGATCCCGATCCCTAATGGGGATCTATGCCTGATAAACACAAAATCACATGGTCAAAAAGATAAAGGGTTGGTACCCCTTGCTACTCCAAAAGAAGAGATAATGTGGGTCCATCCTGATCTACTTGATGACCCTTAGTGGACAAGTGTGTCAGGAAAAGCTAAGTGAAAGAATGCCTAGCCTTGGTGTTCGTCGTCCAAAAAATGTGACACTACTTGGTCGGACAATTAATCTATGTCATATCCAAGGTAAATCCCTTGAGGATGCTCATGATGAGATTGTCTTTATTGAACTGTCATCTTGCAAAATGGGTCATACTGTTATCGCAGTATGAGATGTGATGTATGCCTGAAAAAGCTGTTAAAGAATAAGCCTTGGTAGATTTCTTAGCTGACCATTCAATAACAGATTCTTCTAAGATCTCCTAGACGAGATAGCAGAAGCTTGCATGACCCAACAAGTAGAAGCTAAGTAAGTATGGAAATTATTCTTTAATGGTGCATCAGGAGCACGACCTGATGAAAGAATCACAATTGGAGTAGGGGTTGTACTTGTATCCCCAACTGGATTCGTGATTCCAAAAGGATTCTCCTTAACCGAGTCATGCACCAATAATGTAGCAGAGTACATTACCTTACTACCAAGAATGCAATTGGTCGAGAAAATCAATATTCGACACCTTGAAGTTAAGGTGATTCCTAACTCATTATGAATCAAGTTCAAGGAGAATATGAAGTGCGCAATGAGGATTTGGTCCCATACCACTTCGCAGCGCTAAAGTTAGTCCAAAAGTTTGAGGGCTTCTTTATCAGATACATTTCGTGAACCCAAAACACCTATGCCGACGCTTTAGCCTCGCTGACGACTTCATCAGTATTGGCACCAAAGGCAGAAACAAAGATATTTGTCACAGGTCGTGACTTGTATAACCCCAAGTTTCCTCTAGAAGATTATTCAAAAGACAAATAATAGAGATCGTCTGTGAAACTTTCACAAGTCTCGAACCAAGGGACTAGAGATTCTAGTATATTGATTATGTCTTGTATGACATACTTCCCGATGATCCCAAAGAAGCGGCTGTCGTCAAATGGAAAGCCCTTCGATTCTACTAGAATTTGACTTCTCCAATGCTATATCGAAAATCGCATGATGGGATCTTGCTTTGCTGTCTTTCCAGAAAAGAAGCGCAAGAAGCTCTCAAAGAATCTCACAATGGGATGTGTGGAGCTCATCAGCCCGGATCTAAATTAGGGGATCGACCTCCAAAGACTTGGCTATTATTGGCCAAAAATAATGGCAGACACCATTGATTATGCTAAATGATATCATGCATGCCAAATCTATGGTGACTTCATCCATCAAGCACTAGGGAATCTGCATCTGACATCTCCATCTTGGCCATTTGAGATGTGGTGAATGGATATCATTGGGCCCATCTCTCCACTAACATCCAAAGGACATCGGTTTATCTTGACAGTAACCGATTACTTCTCTAAGTGGGCAGAAGCAATACCTTTGAAAGAAGTCAAGACTTCAAACATGATCAAATTTATTAAACATCACATTATCTACCGTTTTGGTGTACCAAGACGAATAGTTCATGACAATGGAACTTAATTTGTCGACCACGGTTTTTAGAGATTCTGCAATAAGTTTAGAATCCAAAGTGACATCAACGGCATTATTATCTGTCAGCTAATGCATTGCAGAAGCTTTCAATAAAATCATTGTGAAGCTTCTTAAAAAGTTTGTCTCTTAAAGTCGATGCGACTTGACAAAAAACTTGGCAAATGTATATGGGCTTATCGCACAATGGTAAGAACTCCAACAAAAGCTACTCCCTTTTCTTTAGTTTACGGCTGCGAAGCTATAATAAAATTAAAAATTCAGATCCCATCCCTAAGAGTTGCTCTTGCAACTAGGATGACTGATGAAGAACAACATCGACTACACCTCAAAGAAGTGGAAGCGTTAGACGATAAGCGGCTTCAAGCCTAATAACAGATTGAGTTATACCAAGCTCGAATCTCTAAAACCTATACCAAAAAGTCAAAGAAATGATCTTCAAGAAAGGCGACCTTATCTTAACAGTCAGACGACCAATTGTCATGACACACAAAACAAAAGGAAAATTCAATCCCAAATGGGAAGGACCCTTCATAGTAGAGCCAGACTACTTAAATGGAGCTTACTGTCTTATTAATCGAAAGGGTGATAGGCTCATGATGCCAATTAATGAGAAATTTTTCAAGAAATATTATCCATAAAAAAGCATGAGACTCCCTTTTTTCCTCCCATGCTAAGTCTAAAAAGAGAAATTAAACTCACTCAAGACTAAGAGTTGGTTACATGCAATTCACTAGATTAAGAATAACGAATTTTCTAAGTTGTCATATTTAACAAAACACCTCTGTCAACTGTAAAATTCTTCCCCAACTAGCTTATCAATCTTATCCAACAAGATGGTAAGACCACAAAAGTTTACATGTTTAACAAAAACATCTCTATCAACTATAAAATTCACAAAATATCATCGAGTTAACATTATACTTCTAACGATTAACATCCCCATGAAGTTCGAATTCAGCTTGCTTCATTCTTAATATAGTAAGCTTTTCCGAACTAAAATTAACTTATCAACTCTCTTCAATAGAGTGATAAGTCTTTAAAATCTTGTTCAAATCATAAGTACAAAATATCGTCAAGTTAATATTACACCTCTGATGATAAAATCAGCTTATCAACTCTCTCCAATAGAGTGATAAGTCCTCAAAATCTTGTTTAAATCATAAGTATAAAAATCATCAAGTTAATACTACACCTTTGATGACAAAATCAACTTATCAACTCTCTAAGTCCTCAAAAATCTTGTTCAAATCACAAGTACCAAAAATTATCAAGTTAACACGACACCTCTAATGATAAAATTAACTTATCAACTCACTTTAATAGAGTGATAAGTCCTCAAAAATCTTGTTCAAATTACAAGTACCAAAAATCATCATGTTAACATTACACCTCTGATGGTAAAATCAACTTATCAACTCTCTCAATAGAGTGATAAGTCTTTAAAAATCTTGTTCAAATCATAAGTACAAACTATCGTCAAGTTAACATCACACCTCTGATGATAAAATTAACTTATCAACTCTCCTCAATAGAGTGAGAAGTCCTCAAAATCTTATTCAAATCATAAGTATAAACTATCGTCAAGTTAACATCATACCTCTGATGATAAAATCAACTTATCAACTCTCCTCAATAGAGTGAGAAGTCCTCAAAATCTTGTTCAAATCACAATTACAAACTATCGTCAAGTTAATATCACACCTCTGATGATAAAATCAACTTATCAACTCTCCTCAATAGAGTAATAAGTCCTTAAAATCTTGTTCAAATCACAATTACAAACTATCGTCAAGTTAACATCACACCTCTGATGATAAAATCAACTTATCAACTCTTTTCAATAGATTGATAAGTCCTCAAAATCTTGTTCAAATCACAAGTATAAAAATCATCAAGTTAACACTACACCTATGATGATAAAATTAACTTATCAATCCTCTTCAATAGGATGATAAGTCCACAAATTACTATTATATTAACACCACACCTCTAACAGTTAAACCCCTATGAACTTGTTAATTCTTTTTAACAGAATGACAAGTTTTCATTGTCAAAGCGTGAGGGTTATCCCTATGTTCCAAATTCCAAACGCGAGGGTCACCCCTGCGTTCTAATATCAAAACACGAAGGTCACCTCCGTGTTTCAAAAATAAAACGCATGGGTTACCCCCACATGTTTCAAAAGCAAAACGCGTGATTCGCACCCTCGCGTTCCAAATATCAAACACAACACTTGCATTTGCAAAAGAAGAACTCGAGTCTTGCGTGTCAAACCTCTGTAACTAAATTCATGGTGCCTTCGAAATGGATGCAGTGAGCAATTCCCCTATTCCAAGATTAAAATCGAGATCCAAAGTATTTCTATAATTCGTTCCAGTCAACCACGTGTAAAACCCCATAACTTTTTTTGAAAAAATACTAGGATAAATAGTATTAAATAAGGTATATTATGATAAATATCATTTAGTGATGAATGAGCATGATAGTATTTGATTTGAGACTAATTAGGAGTATATATGCATTATACACCGATGTAATTTGAATCTGGAAAAACGACCAATTAAGAGTATATATACATTACACACCGATACAATTCAAATATAAAAAAACTAGAAAAAAGTTGTAGGTATTTTCAATAGATTTTCAACTCATCTTAAATCACCTCATTCTGAGATTGGACAAAAGAGTTACAGCCAAAATATCAAAGACTATTTTCCTAATCTGGCTGGGTTTCCTGTTTCGGGTCAGATTAGTTTGTTTTGGGTTTACCTGTATATATATATATATATATATATATATATATATATATATATATATATATATATATATATATATATATATATATATATATATATATATATAACCCTTGCAGCCACCTTCTCCCCTCAAAAACCCTAGAGTATATTTGTGGTGAATTTTGAGAGCTTTGTGAAGCAAATATCGAGAAGAGGATGAGATTGTCAGCGTTTGGCGAGGGAGAACTTGTTTTCTTACATCCTTAGATTTTCCAGTAGCATTTTGAGGTGAGTTTCATCTCCTCCAATCCCATCCCTATTTTTAGTTAATTTTTATTGAGTTTTATTTGATTTTTATTAAGCCTTAAACCTAGTTTAAGTATGAATATTATTCTCGTAAGATATATAATATAAAGATTTAATCTTTTTGCTTTAAAAAGTTATAAATGAATTCTCTAATGTGAATTTAAGATCTGAAATAAAATTTAATATGAGTTTCTATTGAGTTTTATTGGTTTCCATGATGTTTTTGATTAATATAAACATGTTAAGGTTTAGACAACTTAACTAGATATCATGTTTGTGTTTCATATAGATAACTGAACCCTGATCACATTATATAAGATTTATTTTATATGTCTTCATGCAAAATTATCAACTTGTAACCTTGTAGATCAAAACCGAAACTCAATTTCAGCCTTTGCTCGGGTCGGTCGACTGAAGCCAAGAAGTTGGTCAACCGATCCTACCTATTTTTCCTTGTGCACATTTGTACACGTGTTCAGTCAACTGAAGAGATTTTGTCTGTCGACTGATCAGTGTAGAGTTGTGAATGGTTATTTTCTTCATACGTGTTTGATTGTGAACCCGAAGTACGTGTTGCACATTGAGATACATGCATTTTGTATAAGGAAACACAAATTAGATTTGAGCACGCATGACCATTTAGAGGTACGCAATCTAAGATTTGCATTTGTCATGACAGATAGTGACATATACATTACATTTCATAATAGTCGAATGCTTGAGTAGGTTAGTTTGTATGTCGCAATGAGACCGCGTCAGACTATACTTAGGGTGGCTAGTTGGTATATTACAATGAGACCGCAACAGATTACACTCCATGTGCATCATTATTGAGTGGGCTGGTTATCATTCTACAATGAGACCGTGGGAGACTACACTCAGGATGTGTTAGTTGGTATACTGTAATGAGACCGCGGTAGACTTCACCTATGTGAATCATTTGTTTCATATAGAGCATTGTACAGTTTTCATTCATGCTCCAATATTAGTTACCCGAGAATAGGGTATAATACTGAGATTGGCACACATGGCATATTTTTTATGCGAGATGATTTTAGCAAATTATTTTATTTATGACTGTACCAACTACCCAAGGGTAGTGTGAGGATTTGACATGACTTGTATTGTTGAGATCTGTACATGTGTTTCTTTTAATTATTGTTTCATTCCTGGGACTCTGGAGTTGTGATTTACCGATTCACAATTTGAGACATGGTATATACATGAGGGTTTTCTTGTTTGAATTATTTTGCTCGACGTACTAATTCTCGTGTTGTAGATTTTTAAATCCTAATCTTCTTTTAGTTCATGATAGATGGTTTTATACTTATATGTACTAACTTATTTTTAAATATACTCCTAACCCCCTCCCCCTGAGGGCGGTGGAGATGATCTTGCTAGCACTTTAACGCTCGTTATTTCCCTTCTTTTAAAGCAGCGAGTCAGGCGCACGGAGAGTCGCAGGTTGATGGAGATTCGTCTTAGTCTCCATCTTTATTTACATTAGTAGTTATTTATGCTCCATAATAGTTTATTATTTATTTTTAAACATTTAGAGTTGTATTATATTTTTGGTAAGGCAGAGTGGCTTAGTAGCATTTCCATTGATTTTATGTATTGAGACATTTTATATTTGTTCTAGTATCAGTTGTATTTCATTTATTTCAATTGGAAACATGATTATTGACTATTTCCAAATATTTCTTCTTTATATATCATGTTCATTATATTATTTCATTCATTTGCCTATTTTATACCTACACCTATTGTTTGATTCCACTAGAGAAATATTACTGTCATGGTGAAACGTGTTATTGCATAGTGTGAGTGCACGACAGGTTTGACATCCTTAGGTTCACATTGGACTGCAACCTTGTGTGAAATCAGAGGCATCACGGTTGGTATCAGAGCTCTAGTTCCAGCATCCTTAGGGTCATTCCTATGTCGAGTCGTGGAGCTAAGATAGAGTTTCCTTAGAGTCCGTTAGGAATTCCTAAAATGAGTGAGGACGTTATATATATATAACGCGAAAATTATGATTTTTTTATAACTATCTTGCTTTGAATTTAAAGTATGTTGTGAATGATATGTGATACTATTTTCCTATTATTATATGTTTTGTTATTTATGCATGAGATCCCATTTACTATGTCTAACAAGCTCTCCTCCTGAACTTATAGATGTCGGGAAGAGGACATGGTCGTAGAGGTACCCGTGCTCAAGGAGTTGGGCAAGCTAATGCAGAGCCTAAGCCGCAGCAGGCTCCGCAGTACTTAATCGATCATATAGCACCGTTGGTAGCTCGATTAGAGGCAAT
Organism: Asparagus officinalis; assembly: GCF_001876935.1. Lineage (NCBI taxonomy): Eukaryota > Viridiplantae > Streptophyta > Magnoliopsida > Asparagales > Asparagaceae > Asparagus > Asparagus officinalis. The sequence continues at coordinate 102,536,275 of NC_033797.1, forward strand.
AGAGGAGCAAATGGCGAATCAAGCTCGGCAAGAGATATCAATTGAAGAAGAAACACCAGAAGCAACACCGATAGCTACACCACCACCACCAATTGTTGATAGGGCCGCTGAGCAGGAGGCTTGGCTCTGTTTGGTGGAGAGGTACTAGAAGATGAGAGCATCGGAGTTTCATGGCCCGTCGGATTCACTTGCGGCGCATAAGTGGAAGCAATATGTGGGAAACATCTTGGATATGCTTAATATTGACACCATAGAGAAGCAGAGGCTAGCAGCTTTTAGCCTCAAGGGCGATGCAGGAGGGTAGTATAGGCTTCAGTTCACTCCAGAATAGAGGATGGCACTCACTTGGGAGGATTTTGTCTACTTCTTTGATGAGCAGTATATGTCGGCAGCAGCGAAAGCCGGGAAGGAGTTAGAGCTAGCCTAGCTGGAGAAGGGAGATATGTCAGTAGATGATTATGAGAGTAAGTTTGTAGGATTGCTCAGGTTCACGGGTATGTGACAGACAGGGGAGCGTCAGACTCAGATGTTCTTGATGGGACTTCACCCGAGTTTATGTTGTTATCTTGTATCCATACAATTTCATTCAATGCGGAAGGTAGCCGATGGTGCCATGTCACAAGAGACTGAGACGGCTATGTTTTAGAAAGGGAAGGAAGGAAATACTAAATCAGGCCCTCATAAGAAGGGACATCAACATGATCAGAGAGCACCTCAGCAGTAGTATAAATTCAAGGGTGCTTGTTACAACTGCCATAAATTTGGATACAGAGCAGTAGAGTGCCTCAACACACCAGCAGGAGGCCGGCAAGGCAAGAATCAAAATTAGCAATAGTAGAATCGAGCACAGGGCTGAGGTTAGGGCCAGCAGTTAAGGCTTGAGACATCACCAGCAGTTCCGAGGATTAAGGGGTAGGTGCGAGCTATTCAGGAGGTACCACAGGGACAAATAGTCCCATATGTTTTAGACACTTTAGCGTAGCAGACCCCAGCTTTAGGCAGGGTTTATATAGTTGTACCGCATGATCATGGTACGAGTGAGGCTGTTGTGGAAGGTATGTTCCTTGTGAACTCATTCCCAGCCCGTATTCTTTTCGATTCAGGAGCTTCGCATTCTTTCATCTCCTATGATTTCATGACTAGACTTTAGCTTGTATCACAGCCTCTAGATATTCTATTGTCAGTTTTCACCCCTCTAGGTGATGTGTTACTTCTAGAGAGCATTTGTAGGAGATGTATTTGTGGAAGGAAGATGTGGGAAACATCTTAGATATTCTTAATGTCGACACCATATAGAAGCAGAGGCTAGCAGATTTTAGCCTCAAGGGCGATGCATGAGGGTGGTATAGGCTTTAGTTCACTCTAGAGCAGAGGATGACACTCACTTGGAAGGATTTTGTCTACTTCTTTGATGAGCAGTATGTGTCGGCAGTAGCGAAAGCTGGGAAGGAGTTGGAGCTAGCCCAGTTGGAGCAGGGAGATATGTCGGTAGCTGATTATGAGAGCAAGTTTGTAGGATTGCTCAGGTTTCACGGGTATGTGGCAGACAGGGAAGCGTCAGGCTCAGATGTTCTTGATGGGACTTCACCCGAGTTTACGTTGTTATCTTGTAACCAGACAATTTCATTCAATGCAGGAGGTAGCCGATGGTGCCATATCACAAGAGACTGAGATGGGTATGTTTTAGAAAGGGAAGGAAGGAAATGCTAAATCAGGAGATAAGGGCAAGGCATTTTTAGGACTTGGAGGACCCCAGCAGCAGGGTAAGGGTTTGCAGTAGCAAGGCCCTCGTAAGAAGGGACCTCAGCATGATTAGAGGGCACCTCAGCAGCAGCATAAATTCAAGGGTGCTTGTTACAACTATCATAAATTTGGACACAGAGTAGCAGAGTGTCACAACACACCAGCAGGAGGCCAGCAAGGTAAGAATCAGAATCAGTAATAGTAGAATCGCGCACAAGGCCGAGGTCAGGGCCAGCAGTTGAGGCTTGAGATACCGCCAACAATTCCGAGGATTGAGTGGTAGGTACAAGCTATTCAGGAGGTATCACAGGGGTAAATAGTCTCATACATTCCAGACACTTCAGTGTAGCAGACCCCAGCTTTAGGCAGAGTTTATGCAGTTGTACCGCGTGATCATGGTGCGAGTGGGGCCATTGTGGAAGGTATGTTCCTTGTGAACTCATTCCCAGCCCATATTCTTTTCGATTCAGGAGCTTCATATTCTTTCATCTCCTATGATTTTATGACTAGACTTTAGCTTGTAGCACAGCCTCTAGATATTCCATTATCAGTTTCCACCCCTCTAGGTGATGTGTCACTTTTAGAGAATATTTGTAGGAGATGCATTATCAGCTTAGACGAGTCTGAGTTTGTAGTCGATTTGATCATCCTGCGTATGTTTGAGTTCGATATGATTCTTGGTATGGATTGGTTATCTTCCTACCATGTTAGTATTAACTATTTTGTGAAGACAGTTAGTTTGCGAGTATTCGATAGGTTTGAGTTTATTGTAGTGGCCTCACGGGGCAACCAGTTTGCGGAATCATTTCTGGCATACGTCAAGGAGGTAATGATGCGGGATCAGGGTACCGATTTGAGAGAGACACTAGTAGTCTCAGAGTATCAGGATGTCTTTCAGGACATACCTGGATTGCCTCCAGTGAGAGAGGTTGAGTTTTGCATCAAGTTATAGCTGGGCACACAACCAATATCCCCAGCACCTTATCGTATAGCGCCTGCTGAGATGAGAGAGCTACAAATTCAGTTAGATGAGCTTTTATCTTAGGGCTTTATTCACTGGAGTCATTTTTCATGGGGAGCACCGGTCCTCTTCATGAAGAAGAAGGATGGCAGTATGCGTTTGTGTATAGATTATCACAGGTTGAATAAGGTCACATCCGGAACAGGTATCCACTACCGAGGATTGATGACTTATTCGACCAGTTGCAGGAGCGTATTGTTTCTTAAAGATTGATTTTTGTCCTGGCTATCATCAGTTGTGTGTTTAGGAGATGGATATTCCTAAGACCGCCTTTTTGACTCGACATGAAGAAGAAGGATGGCAGTATGCGTTTGTGTATAGATTATCACAGGTTGAATAAGGTCACCATCCGGAACAGGTATCCACTACCGAGGATTGATGACTTATTCGACCAGTTGCAGGGAGCGTAGTGTTTCTTAAAGATTGATTTTTGTTCTGGCTATCATCAGTTGTGTGTTTGGGAGATGGATATTCCTAAGACCGCCTTTCTAACTCGACATAGGTCTTTCGAGTTTCTTGTCATGTCATTTAGGCTGACCAATGCACCCGTGGTATTCATGGATTTGATAAATTGGGTTTTTCGTTCATACTTGGACTAGTTCGTGATCATGTTTATCGACGACATCCTCATTTATTTGAGATTAAAGGTCGAGCATGAGCAGCATCCTCGATTGGAATTGCAGACTTTGCGGGAGCACCAGTTGTACGATAAGTTTAGTAAGTGCGAGTTTTGGCTATCTGAGGTCAGATTTTTGGGCCACGTTATCAGCAAGGAGGGCATTACGGTTGATCCAGCTAAAGTGGAGGCAGTTTTTGATTAGGAGCCACCGAAGACTGTTACGAAGATTCATAGCTTTTTGGGTTTGGCTGGCTATTATAGGAAGTTCATTCAGGATTTCTCTAAGATTGGTACCCTGTTGACATGCTTTACGAAGAAGGGTGTACAGTTTGTTTGAGGATTGGAGTGCCAGGAGACATTTGAAACTTTGAAGACTAAGTTGACTACAGCCCCAGTGTTGATCATCCAAAGCAGTAATAAGATCTTTGTTGTTTACATGGACACATCGTTATCAGGTCTAGGAGGCATTTTGATGCAGACCCAGAGAGTAGTGGCTTACATCTCACAGTAGCTGAGGACTTATGAGCAAAACTATCTCACACATGATTTAGAGTTAGCAGTAGTGGTCTTCACACTTAAGACGTAGAGGCATTATCTTTATGGAGTTCAGTTCGAGTTATTCACCACCATCAAAGCTTGAAGTATCTTTTCTCCTAGAAGGAACTCAATCAAAGGCAGCGGTGATGTGTAGAGTTCATCAAGGATTATGAATTCGCACTTCAGTATCATCCGAGAAAGGCTAACATCATAGCAGACGTGTTGAGTAGGAAGGGTCGTCATGGGCTTACAGCTTTGCGGTGTTTGTTGTATCGAGATCTTCTTATCCTCAACCAGTTCGATTTCAGGCCAGAGATAGGCAGGAGCAGTGTATTTTTGGGAGCTTTAGCCGTGCAGCCATCATGGACTGATAGAGTGGTTAGTGCTCAGTTAGGAGACTCTTGGATTCAAACCCGAAAGGGAGAGATTTCTAAAAAACCTAAGGCTGATTGGACCATCAAAGCAGAAGGGGGTCTTCAAATGAAAGGCCGGTTAGTGGTGCCAGATATTCCGTAGTTGAAAATGATCTATTTGATGAGGCACATCGCACCAGATACACAGTGTATACAGGCACAACTAAAATGTACAAGGACCTGAAGTAGCATTTTTGGTGGATCGGCATGTGTAGGGATATCGCGAAGTATGTGGCTAAGTGCTTTAACTATCAGCAAGTGAAAATAGAACATCAGAGACTCACAGGAACCCTACAGCCTTTACCCATTACAGAGTAGAAGTGGGTAGATATCGCGATGGATTTTATTATAGGTTTGTCGGGATCTAATAAAGGGAACAATTTGATTTGGGTAATTATAGATCGATTGACGAAGTCGATGTATTTCTTAGCGGTGAGGACGACTTATACGATAGAGACTTATGCGAGGATTTTTATCCAGGAGATTGTATGATTGCATGGAGTTCCAAAAATGATTATATCGGACCATGGCTTAGTTTTCACATCGCATTTTTGGAAGAGCTTCAATAATTCTTTCGGTAGCCAGCTATCATATAGCAGCGTTTTCCACCCGCAGACAGATGGTCAAATGGAGAGAGTGAACCAAGTGATGGAGGATATGTTGTGGGCATATGTTATCGACTTTCAGGGTAGTTGAAGGATCACATCCCATTGATCAAATTTGCCTACAATAACAGTTATCAATCGACTATAGGCATGGCACCTTATGAAGCATTATATGGGAGGTCGTGTAGATCCCCTATTTATTGGGCAGAGCCGGAGGATAGCCTATTACTTAGGCCAGAACTCGTGTGATAGACTACGGAAAAGGTAGCATTTATTTGAGGGTGTATTCTTGTCACTCAGAGTTAGCAAAAGAGCTACGCAGATCAGAGGTGACAACCTTTAGAGTTTCAGGTTGGAGATTATGTTATGTTGTAAGTGTCACTTATGAAGGTTGTTCAGCAATCCGGCAGACGGGGAAATCTTGCCCCGAGATGTGTTGGTCTGTTCAGGATTATTGAGTGCGTTGGAGATGTTTCGTATTGACTCGATCTTCCAACATCGATGTCGGGCAGTCACGATGTTTTCCATGTTTCGATGCTCAAGAAGCATTTACGCGACGAGGAGCAACGGAGAGTGTTTGACGCACCGGACTTAGAGATTCAGGTTGATTTGACTACCATTGAGACCTTAGTTCGTATTCTTGCTCGAGAGGATAAAAGACTTAGAAATAAGGTGATTCCTTTAGTGAAAGTATAGTGGAACCAGAAAGGAACAGAGGAAGCTTCTTGGGAGCGCGAGGAAGATATGCGTCGCGACTATCCATACCTGTTTGAGCAGGTAAAATGTTGATTTTGATTTGTTTGAGTTTATGCTATATATATAGCCACATTTACATTTAACACTAGAATGTGGGTATTAACACTTAGCTCCTAATCATTCGGAACATATGGTATATATATGGGGGGTTCCTTGTTTGGATTTTTTTGTCCGACGTACTAGTTACGTTTAATTAGGGGTTAAGTGGGAGTACTTGCATTCTAGATCGTTAAGTGTAAATATTGTTTGTGATACATATCTTGGGATTAATGATACGAGATGTGTATGTAAGAGTTTTCTTGTCTGGATTATTTCCTCAACGTGCTTTTCTCGTATTATTAATCTTTAAAGATACGTTTGTAGAATTTCGAGGATGAAATTCTTTTAAGGGGGATGAATGTAAAACATCTTAAATTTTTTTGAAAAATACTAGGGTAAATAGTATTAAATGAGTTATATTATGATAAATATTATTTAATGATGAATGAGCATGATAGTAATTGATTTGAGACTAATTACGAGTATATATGCATTATACACCGATGCAATTCGAATCTGGAAAAACGACCAATTAAGAGTATATATGCATTACACACTGATGTAATTTGAATCTGAAAAAACTCAAAAGACAAAAGTTGTAGCTCTTCAATAGCTTTTCAACGCATTTTAAATCAACTCATTTCGAGGCTGACAAAAGAATTACAACCAAAATGCTGAAGACTATTTTCCCAGTCTGATTGGGTTTCCTGTTTCAGGTCAGATTTGTTTGTTTCAGATTTGCCTCTATATATACCTGTATTTTTCATGAAAAATTCCGTTTTACATCATATTTCTAAACCCTAACAGGTACCCTCTCCCCTCAAAAACTCAAGAGCATATTTTGATGAATTTCGAGAGCTTTGTGAAGCAAATACCGAGAAGAAGGCGAGATCGTCGATGTTTAGCAAGGGAGAACCTGTTTGCTTACACCCTTAGATTTTTCAGCAGCGTGTTGAGACAAGATCATCTTCCTCCAAACCTATCCCCTGTAGAAATTCATGTTTTCAATATGTATAATTGATTAATCTAATGTGTAGTACTTATTTCGAGGATTTTTAATCCTAGTTTTGATGTTAAATCTTAAAACAACGAAGCGATTAGAAGAATTAATCTTTAATTGATAAAAATAGATGATTATGATCATTTGTTTTCAGATTAATTAATAATTCTTAGTTTACATGGCCTAAACCCTAATTGTCGATGTATAGAACTTGAGTCTTGAACATGAAACAATATAGTAATATAAGCTTGTGCATTAAAAAACCCTAGTTTGATGTGTAGATCTGTGAATATAAATACTAAATGAAGGAAAGGTATTAATTTGATGTTTAGATTTTACATCAGATTTGTGAATTTTAGAAGCCACCCTCTCCCCTCAAAAACCCTAGAGTATATTTGTGGTGAATTTTGAGAGTTGTGAAGCAAATACCGATAAGAGGGCGAGATTGTCGGCGTTTGGTGAGAAAGAACTTGTTTTCTTGCATCCTTAGGTTTTCCAAAATAGTTTTGAGGTGAGTTTCATCTCCTTCAATTCCATCCCCATTTTAAATTGATTTTATTAAATTTTATTTGATTTTTATTGAGCCTTAAACGTAGTTTAAGTATGAATATTATTCTCGTAAGGTATATGATATAAATATTCGATATTTTTGCTTTAAAAAGTTATAAACGAATTCTCTAATGTGAATTTAAGATTTGAAATAAAATTTAATATGAGTTTTCATTGAGATTTATTGGTTCTTATGATTTTTTTGATGAATATGAACATGTCAGGGTTTAGACAACTTAACTAGATATCATGTTTGTGTTTCATGTAGATAACTGAACCCTAATCACATTAAATAAGATTTATTTTATGTTTCTTCATGCAAAATCAGCAACTTGTAACCTTGTAGATCAAAACCCGAACCGATACTTAATTTCAGCCTTTGCTCGGGTCGGTCGACCGATCCCACCTGTTTTTCCTTGTGCACATTTGTGCACGTGTTCAGTTGACCGAAGGGCTTTTGTTGGTCGACTAATTAGTGTAGAGTTGTGAATGGTTATTTTCTTCATATATCTTTAATTGTGAACCCGAAGTACGTGTTGCACATCGAGATACATGCATTTTGTATGAGGATACATGAATTAGATTTGAGCATGCACCACCATTTAGAGGTACGTAATCTAAGCTTTGCATTTGTCATGACAGATAGTGACATATACATTGCATTTCATGATAGTCGGATGCTTGAGTAGGTTAGTTGGTATGTCACAATGAGACTGCGTCAGACTACACTCAGGGTGGCTAGTTGGTATATTGCAATGAGACCGTAACAGACTACACTCCATGTGCATCATTATTGAGTGGGTTGGTTATCATTCCACAATAAGACCGCGGGAGACTACACTCAGGGTATGTTAGTTGGTATATTGCAATGATACCGCAGTAGACTTCACCCATGTGCATCATTTGTTTCATATAGAGCATTGTACATATTTCATTCATGCTCCTATATTAGTTACCTGAGAGTATGGTAAAATACCGAGATTTGCACATGTGGCATATTTTCTATACGAGATGATTTTATCATATTATTTTATTTGTGATCATGCCAACTACCCGAGGGTAGTGTGAGGATTTGACATGACTTGTATTGTTAAGGTCTGTACTTGTGTTTCTTTTAATTACTATTCATTCCTAGGACTCTAGAATTAGGATTTAGCGATTCACAATTTGAGACATGGTATATATATGAGAGTTTCCTTGTTTGGATTATTTCGTTCGACTTACTAATTCTCGTGTTCTAAATTTCTAAATCTCAATCTCCTTTTAGTTCAGGATAAATGGTTTTATATTTATATGTACTAACTTATTTTCATATATACTCCTAGAGGGGTGGAGATGATCTCACTAGCGCTTTGACGCTCGTTGTTTTCCCTCTTTTCAGGCAGCGAGTCAAGCACACTGAGAGTCGAAGGTTGATGGAGTTTTAGCTTAGTCTCCATCTTTATTTACATTAGTAGTTATTTATGCTCCATAGTAGTTTATTATTTATTTTTAAGTATTTAGAGTTGTATTATATTTTTGGAAAGGCAGAGTGCCTTAGTCGCATTTCCATTGACTCTATGTATTGAGACATTTTACATTTGTTCCAGTATCAGTTGTATTTCATTTATTTTAGTTGTGAACATGATTATTAACTATTTCCAGATATCTCTTCTTTATATAACATGTTCATTACATTATTACCTTCATTTGTATGTTTTGTACCTGCACCTGTTGTTTGATTCCACTAGAGAGATATTATTGTAATGGTGAAATGTATTATTATATAGTGTGGGTGTATGGCAGGTTTGAAATCATTAGGTTCACCTTGGACTACAACCTTGTGTGAAACTAGGGGCGTCACATCGTGAACTTTCAAAAACTTTAGAAGAGATTCTGTAGGCTGTCAAAAAATTACTACAGATAGTTGGTCCCCACAAAACACTAATAATGAAAGTTACAATCTGACGACTTTTATGAAAACAAACGAGAGTTACAAATTGATGACTCTCACATTTCAAAAAGGCCAAATATAAGGATTACAAGCTGATGATCCTTGCAAAATTAAAAAAGAGATTACAATTGATGATCTCTTCAAGGCCAAATGCGAGGGTCCGCCCTCACGTTCCTAATAACAAACGCGAGGGTCCGCCCTCACGTTCCTAATACCAAACGCGAGGGTCCACCCTCACGTTCCAAACTCCAAACGCGGGGCTCACCCTCGCGTTTCAAACTCCAAATGCGGGGCTCACCCTCGCGTTTCAAAAGCCAAACACGAGGGTCCACCCCCGCGTATTGAAACTAGAACGCAGACGTCATGTTTGACTGTTTCAAATTACATGAACGGTTACCCACTTAATAGGGCGATTAAGCCCCCATTACAAAGCAGATTAAGGGGTCAGTTACGCTCTTTAAACCCTATAAATAGCTGGTTTTACAGCTGGAGAAGGGTTAGGCTTTGGAATGTTAGCTTTTTGAATCACCTTGGGTTGATTATCTTTGAGATCAGCGATTGCCTTAGAGAGAAAACCAATTGGCTTATTTCGGTTAAAAAGGATTGAATTTCCTTTCTGAAATTAACTCTCTTGCAAAGTTCTAAACTCGTACAAAGTTCAAAACGTGCCTTGCAAGTTCTTCCTGACGTAAAAGTCAGAAGTGAAGACAAAGTTCCACGAAGCCAAATGTGAAAGCACCCTAATGCCACTAGGAAAGAACCCTAGAGAGGGGTGGGGGTGAATAGGATTTATGCTAATCTAATTCGATTTAATGCCAATTAAAAACTTATTAACAACTATCCTAGCAAATAAGATATGCAATGAGATATATGCAAGGATAAGCAATATAAACAATTGTAAACAAATAGTGTAAATAATATAGTGGACAAACTAAATAATGAGACAATGGTGATATGAGTAATGAGCACAAGTATAAATGAACGCCAATGCAAACTCAAACATAATCAAATGATCACGGAGTTCGGACCTTCCGTCCTACGTCTTCGCTCCCTACTCCCGGGGAGAAATCTACTACACAACCGGGTTTTTAACGCTCACCCGAATAACGTTTTACACCTCACAACTCGGTTTTCTAGCTCACCAAAAACTTTACAATCACTCACAATGTAAACACACTAACTACCTACTGTTAGACCCTAGAGGGGGGGTGATTAGGGTCTTATGCTAATCTAACTCGATTAAATGCCAATTAAAACTAATTAACAATATGTATTCTTGCAAGATAGATATACAAGAGTTATAAGCAAGAATAAGCAATATATAATATGATATATCCTAGCAAAGAGATATATAGCAAAATATATATGCACCAAAATCGGTGATGAAGATCTCACTCACCCCAACGGAGGCTGGGCCTAGCTCTTCTCAAGCGAAAGCATTGATGGCTTTGACCTCAAGCCCTTCGCAATTGAACATTTCAATCGCCTCTGCAGCTTCAGCACCTGGATCGCCTGCTAGTCATCATCTTAACGCATCAATCTCAGCTGCTGAAGGGGTATCTTCGGGTGCAATTGTCAGTCTCGCTAATGCACCTAAATTCCTTCAAATCTCCTTGGTGTATCTAAACAGTCTTGCGAAGACGGTAGTTGAGTCCCTGATGAATGGTCAAGGAACTTTGAATTCCTTTCGACCTCTTCTGGAAGCAGGCTTAAATGGAGTCAGGAGCGTGGGCGAAACTCAATGGTTTGAACGCTGCTCAGAGATTATCCTTCGTTTGGAGGAGAAATTACAACGCATCGAGACCATGGGCCATAGTGACCTTCAGCCGCAAATTATGTCCACTTTGGCTAGTCTTCAGGTCGCTGAAGTGATACACCGGGAAACCCTAGAACGGAACTTAGCTGAAAAAGAACGTCAGATCGCAGAGCTTCGTGAGCGTAACATTAGGAAGCGAGAAGAACTAGAACGCTCAACTGCTTCCATGAATTCGCTTCGGGACAGACTAGTTGAAGCTGAAGCCGAAGTCCTGCGATTGAAAGCTGAACTCTCCCGCGAAGAAGGCGTTGTCAACATCCTTAGTACTCAGAATACAACTGGTACTTTAGAGTATCATACACAAGCTCAATCCCTGGAAGACGCCAGGAAGGAAGTGGCGGCCATCATCATACCAAGTGAGGATGAACTCCGAGCAAAGGCTGAAGCTATGGTGCGAGCTAACCACGAGGCGGAACTAGCTGAACTCAAGGCTCAACTCATCTCTTTTGATTTGATGCGTGAGTGAGTTTGGCTTCTGTAATGTTCTTTTGACAAGATATCATCATTTTGCAAAATAGTCCAAAACATGAAAATGTAAACACATGAGTTTGATGTTTTGACCTAAACCAACTTTTAAAACTTTACAAAATGATTTTATAGACTTAGTAAAACATGTATAAACTGATATTAAAGTCTACAAACTAAGAATACAATATTTTCACAAATATAATAGAAAATGAAACCTATGAGTATGTATATGAAAATATATTTGTTTCATATCTAAGTAGATAAACCAAATCACAATATGAAACATGTAATTTCATATTTATAAACATGAAAACTAAAACTTGTGTTGTATATATATGTGACTACATATATATACAAGGAAACCAATAAAATGTGTGTGTATAGATAATTGAGCTTAGAGTACTTAACACACATAATATAAATCCTAAACTACATTACCCAAGCAATCTTGATCTTCAATTAAGCTTGACTTGGTACACGTTGCGGATGAAGCTTGAACTTGATCTTTAACTTTGAATTGCATAAGCTTCACCGACATTCCGCTAACCTCCATTGGATTTTATCGTTGAAGCTCTATTCCATCCATCCTCCAACAACGTTGTTTGTCTACAATAAATAGGAAAACACAAATACTAGACAAACAACATTAGTGGTAAATTGTTTGTTAAACATCATCAAAACAAGAAGGCCAACACCTACCCCAAGTGTTAGGAAGTATAACCTCTCTCTAGGCATTACCACCTACCTCACTCCTCTTGGGACGACCCCGTCTCTCACCACACACTCCTCTTGGTGTACTAGTGTATTACAAAGTGATTTTTATAATTAAGGCTCACAATACAACAAGTTTGTTCTCTACAACAGATGAGAACTCAATGTAGGTTCACACTCAATTATTATAACTCTCACAACCCTAAATATACTATGTATGAAAATACTAAAAGCTCAATATGGGTGTGTGTAACAATAAGATTTAATAAAACAAAATTACACTAAACTCAATTATAAAAATCTAGCTTATAGAGATGATAATCAACAACAATGTAAATACAAAGCTAGAAATTGAGTTTAGAAAACTTCTCTATAGATAATAAGAGAGAGGGAGAAGAGTGAATGCTCAAACACCAATAGATGATCTCCACTTGCTCTTGTGAAATTGTCTTCACAAACAAAACACTTAAACAAGGCTTAAACACCTTTAAATAAACTAAACAAACTTTTAAAACCCTTGTAAAACTTTTCTCTTAAGTAAATAGAACTGAGGATATATAGGGGTATTTATAGGAACCCCAAAGCCAAGAAAAAACAAGGCAAAAAGGCCAAAAAACCAAAACTGTAAAAGGCTGGAAAAAAACTAGTCATTACAGCATCAGTCAACTGACGGCTTTCATTAGCCGACTGATGAGCTGACCGTTAGAGGCATTTTCCAGCTCATCAGTCGACTGACGGACCTTATCAGTCGACAGATGACCTTATCAGTCGACTGATGACCTCATCAGTCGACTGGTCAGTCAACAAAAACAAAACAGAAACTTTTTGTTATTTCAGGCGTTTTTTTCAGTCGACTAAACATATTTATCGGTCGACTGAACATATTTATCGGTCGACTGATAACACTGTATCAGCCTGATTTGAATAGTAAAACTGATTTTTAAAGTGCCTTTAAAAATAGTAAATAAATTCCAAAAAATGTAAAACTTTGGGAAATCATTGTAAACATGTAAATGAACATGTTACAAAAAGAATTTTTAGAATTGCACTTTTTAATAGTGAAAACTCATCATTTTTTAAATATGTCCAAAAACATGAAAACTAAACATACATGTTTTTGTCATTTGACATAAACACAATATTGAAACTTTTGTAAAATAATTTTATAGACTTAATAAATTGATATAAACTAATATTAAAGTCTATAAACTAATAAAACAAGAACACAATATTTTTCCAAATATAATATAATATGAAACATATAAAAGTATATATGAAGATATATATTGTTTCATATCTATCTAGCTAAACCAAAACATATATGTATATATATAACTATATATATACAAAAACCAAAACGTATATATGTGTATATAATTGAGCTTAAAGTACTAACACACATAATATAAAACCTAAACTAAATTACCCAAGCTTGATGAAGGTCTTCAATAAGCTCGACTTGGTAAACTTACGGATGAAGCTTAAACTTAGATCTTCAACTTGAATTGCAAGGCTTCATTCCACTATTTTGCCAACCTCTATTGGATATGATCGTGAATACTTGATTCTATCCATCCTCCAGCTTATTGTTTGTCTAGAATAAATACAAAACACAAACACTAGACAAACAACATTAGCTGTAAATTATTTGTTAATCATCATCAAAACAAAAGGACCCAACAAAGTGTTCAGATCGTCAACGGGATACAAGACTCAAGCTCCCATCGTCACCAAGAAGAACCCAGTATTAAACAAAGGGAAGGATCCTCATCGATTCTTCGCTCATTTGTAAATCGGGAAACCGATAAGAAAATTATAATTTCTTTTTCTAAATTAGTTAGAGAGAAGTTACTTTGAGAGATTGTATTCATTCTTTTCCTAAGTCAATTAGGAAGATCAATACAAATTTATTTCTCAATTTTCTTACAATTTTTTTCTACAAACAACTAGATCATTAATAGTCGGGTTGTATGGCACAGAGGCAACATCTTTGATTCTTTATTTGTCACAGAACTTGAAGAATTTGAAGAATGGTCAACTGATAAATTGTGAGCCATTGTCGTGGACAATCCTCTGAGGGATACCAAATCGATAGATGATGTGGTATTTGAAGCACTTAATCCTATTAGAAGCCTTGACTCCCTTGAGTGGGATGGCTTCGGTCCTCTTGAAGAAGTAGTCGGTGATGTCCAAGATGAATGATGTCCTTTAACAGATGGTGGGCTAATTGGCCCGATGAATCCATTCCCTACATCTCGAGCGACCAAGACGCAATGGTAGAATGTAATTCTTCTGGGGGTTAGTTGTAAAAAATATGTAAGAAACTGGATTTTGGGCCTAAATGATGAACTCAGTCCTAGAGTTTGGGCCCATGTTGATGAGCTCCACATATACCATTGTGGGATTCTTTGAGTGCCTCTTGGGCCTCACTTGATATCAAGCATCTAAGCAATATATGCCATCTAATGATTTGCGATACAATGCCTACGTGACAAAATCGTAGAAGATGGGAGAGACTCTCCTTTGGATGGAGATTGCTTACTTCAAATCTTCGAACAATATGCCATGCAAGACATGGTCGACGGATGGATAACACCAATCATTAGGTTCAAAACCCCCAAGTGTGGCATCCAAGATTTGTTTGGGACAGCATAGCTGATGACTAGCTATTGTGATCTGCTTGGTAGACCTAGAGGTCAAAGCAAAGGTAGCTACTATAGACGGTTAAAATTCTAGGCTAATATCCTGCTTGGATCCCAAAAAGTACACGCCTAGTGGCTAAACACTTCAAATGGGCTCAAATTCGAGCCCACAAGAAGCTGTAGCGAAGTCCGCCTAACAAAGTATATGAACTACGCCGCACAGCTCATCACGATTGGACTGAGTCAAGAATAAGTCAACTCCTAAATAGCTGCAATGAAGTCCATCTAACAAAGCATGCGAAATCCACCACATAGCTCATCTCGACCCGACCAAGTCAATAGCGCGTCGACTCTCAATTTAGACTTCAGGCCTAGTCAAAAGGCATCGTTAGTCGGCCAAATCATGAGTCAAATTCTGTACTAAATTCAAACTCATATATGAAGTTCACCAACCAATGAATTTCGTTCATAGCAACCCAAGTGGGTCACGTCATCCACGATTCCAAAGAAGGCTAACCCACGTCCAAACAAGCCTCACCCAAACATCTTCAGCGAGCTTCGCCGAATTAGTGAACTTCGTCAAACCACCGTTTGAAAGCTATTTGTAAGGGGATAAACGCTCCTCACTACCTCATATTTTAATGGCTACTTAACCCACAATTAAAGGCTATTAACTTTGATGATTTCAGATTATTTAACTATGCATTGTATCACAAAATCATTATTTTAGTTTTTTATAGCATCACATAATCCATTACACATTACAAACACATCAAAATTAATGAAAATTTTATTGCTTCATATCCAACCATATAAATTTTCAGTTTAAAAGTATATATTTCAAAATAGATATATGATACTCCCATCTTATATATTATCAAATATATAAACATAAATTTTTGAAAAGTGTCATGTTTGAATCCCTAGCAAGGCAAAGTAATTTTTTTAAAAAGTATTTGAGAATTACATCGAGGTGAAAACGTATAAACCAAAAAGAAAATAAAAAGCTAAATAACCGGAAACACCCTTAACTTCGGATGATTATAAGACAAACCTCTATAACTTTTAAAATATCAAAAAACCCTAGTTAAGTTAGAGGTTTAAAGAGATTAACAGAAAGCCTCTCTTAACTTTAAGATTTTATTAGAAAATTTTCTAAAAGCATAAAGCATGGGTTTCACGACGAAAATATGTGCACGTGTAATTTTACCCGCGCATATGAAATTGAGGTTAATGCTATTTGGGGATTTTTTGATAAATTGTAAAGTGAAAAAAAAGGAGTTTTCTGATAACTCCAAGTTAAGGGTTCTTTTTATTTTTATTTTTATTATTTTTTTGATATTTTGAAAGTATTGGGGTTTATCTGCTAATCACCCAAGCTGCCAGCTGTCCGGTACCACTTCTCCATACCAGCAACAAAGGCGACAACCAGTTGCTCGTGTGTCCGGATCTTTTCTAGCTCTCTCTCTCCTACATTCGACTGAAAAAAAAAAAACTCAAAACTCTGTAGAGGGAGAGAAAGAGGGGAAAAAAATATTAAAAAAAAGAGAGATATGAGCGGAGACGGAGGCGTTTTTGGTAAAAGATTCAATCGACAACATCTCATCCTCTACCTCTCCATCTCTCTGCAACTAATCCAAGGTACTTTCGATTTCCAAAATTAGATCTGATCGATTGGATCCTCGATCAATTGACTCGATTCTTCTAGGCTTTTTGTCTCTTTAGTTCTTTTTTTTTTCAAACGAAATTCGCCAACACTGAAGTAGTTGAGAAATTAAAAACGGACTGGATTCCTGTATGAGTATGGATGTCGAATAATCCAGTTTAGATCTTGATCTGATTCAAAATTTTACTTGTGCTTTGATAATTCCCCATCAGGTTGATTTTAGGGTTTTCTTAGCTATTTGAAATGGGAATTAGGAAACTGAAAAAAAGATGGTCTCTTGGGCGCTATTATTTAGGGTTTTTGCTGCCACCCTGAAACAAACCATCTGTTCTTGTCGTTAGGGCGGTAACCGGTAACCGAACCAGATCAAATGGATTGGAAAGCCTGAACTTTGCCTGAATTAGTTCATCCTCAGTTTACAGGTTCTTCCTTCAGAGTAAATTAGTGTCAAGTGAAGTCTAATTGCTGGTTTATCTGATAGGTTCTAACTGTCGGTTTGGTTTGTTGGATCTGTAAAATCTTTGATGTTCTTGGATTCTAAAGGAATGACTTTCGTAGGATTGGAATGTTCGGTGGTTATTCTTTAGTGGACAAATACATGGGCTACAGAATCCCAAGAGTCTCAAGTTTGAGCTACGATATTATGATGACTTGCAGTTGTCTATTTCGCTATGCTTCTACTGTATAATTCTATTCTGTAACCTTCCTTCTTGCAGTGTTTCTTGCCCTTCAAATATTGCTTGCTCAAATGTTGAACTTCTACATGATGCATTAACTTTTTGCTTCCATTATATTATTTTCTTCGATATTCCTTATTGAATTGTGCCTGACTCTCAAATATTTTTTGCTTAAATATTGGCCTCTCTAACTGATGTCTAATTTTCACTTCTTTCTTTAAAAATTCGGATTGTGCTCAACCCTACTCCACAATCTTTTCTTCATATATTACTATAATTGTGCCTCTAAACATGTTCAGATATGCGTGATTGTTTGCGGGTTTTTTTTGGACATTATTCCCTGCAGCAAATCCATTACCCATATGTTTTTGTATGCCTTTTTTTTCTGAACATTATTCCCTGCAGCAAATCCATTACCCTTTCCTCTAGGTGCTTCTAATTTAGAAACATTATTCCCTGCAGCAAATCCATTACCCTTTCCTCTAGGTGCTTCTAATTTAGAAAATTTTGAGGGTTTCTTCTCTGTTCGTTCAAGCTTAAGTTCTTTCCTCTAGGTGCTTCTAATTTAGAAAATTTTGAGGGTTTCTTCTCTGTTCGTTCAAGCTTAAGTTACGTGATGAATCAAATAGATTTTCCTATCCATATTCTGAGCTTTCAGGATTTGCAGCAAGCCTGTTCCTTGTTAAATACTTGACATGGAAATGTTAGAAATTTAGACTTACTTCAAGGTAACAAACATGTTTTGCAATTTAATGAAGCCTTGTTCGCACTGCTTTATTGATTGTAAATTCCAATAGGAAAGGCTTAAAAGTGATAAAGATGACTTGTGCTTGTAACCATGCATATATGCGGTCCGCATGTTTTAACGTTCCTACTCTGTTGGCCATGAAAAACATTATCTAGAGACCATGCATTCCACATTTTCTCTTTTGTTCATTTTTATTGTCAACCACCTTACCATTTTCTAACCACCAGTTCAGTATTTTGATTGTTGCTAGCTGATTGGTTAAACATTATCCACTTGAATTATGGTTGTTTAGCTGTCTTTCATGATTAGCTATTCCAGCTACTGTAATATACTTAGTAGTAATTTTTCTTGCTAAATTTTGCAAGCGATTTGATGCACAATTTTAGAGTTTAAATCAATTAAGTTTAAGCTGTAATTCTTATGCTATGTGTTTTTATTGAAGTGTGGATGGTAAGCTGATTCATTTAACATAGTCTTGTGTTGGGATATCAAAATGCTGACTTCCAACTTCTTGTCAGTTTTGTGTTTTCCCGAACTAGTTAAACTCCTGAACTTGTTTTCCATAACTTCATTGTTGCGAACGTATCATTTGTTGCGCCTATGAGCAAGGTTTTAAACATTGGACATCGAAAAAATATCGGATGACCAAAATTCATATCAGATTGCGGTTATATGGGATATATTAGGGATAAGCAGAAAAAATCGGAGTGTCATATCGGCCCATATATTAGGGATAAGCAGAAAAAATCGGACTGTCATATCGGATGGTGAGCGTATATAATTTAATGTCGTAAAATGTAATCTAAGCACACTTAATGAAATGTAAACATACCAATATGCCTTAGAGAGAAGACTTAGGGCTATCAAGCGATTTGAATTTGGGGAGTGGAGGCAGAGGGAAATTAGGGTTGCTCTAAATGCGATGGGGAACAGTGAGTGGGAATGGAGATTTTGATTTTATTTTGCAGGCATCGGGTTCGGGTCTGAAAAATAAGGATTTTGGACCCAATATCCAACTAATACTTAGGGATTTTTTTGGCACAATCAGCCAATTTAGACTCTATAAAAATCAACCAATTTGGATTTTCATCGATATATTGGAGGAAATTGATGAAAAACGATAACGTATTTAATTTTCTAGAAATCATATCGACAGTGGTCCAAACCCTAAATACTGTCGATATATCGATAAAATCGGCCAATTTTTAAAATATTGATGAGACCATCTCCTCAGTCATCACACTTGAATTCTCAATCCTTCAATTCAATCAAAGGGCCTTAAACACTGAATAACTGGTTTATATTGATTTCCATTTGCACAAATGACTAAATTAACAAGTGGGAATATCATCTATAATTTTTGTTGATAGGAAATGTAAATTGACTTAAAAGTTATAGATCTAGATTATAGGATTTGTAATTTTGTTAATAAATGTGAAGTAAATTTTATGCGCCATCATACATGTAGTATTTGTCTAACTGCTTAATGGGTAAAAATAAAATTATCACTAAACAACAATAAGGTGCCGGACATGTGATGAAGGGTTAGAAAGCCTTTTTTCTGATGGCTTTAAAATCTCTTAAATAACTTATAATCATGTTAAACAGGTTCTAGTTTTCTGTATACGATTTAATAGCACCGAAATACAACCAAAAATTTTGATATTTTAATGTGGGACTGGTGCTCCATAAATGTTGCTTCTACGTCAATAGGAAATTTCTGAGATATATAACTACAATTTGGTATAGTACATGACATGCAATTTAAAACCATTGTATTGCAAATTTCTATAGTAGACTATATACAAATTAAAATTATTGTACTTATACTATGCTAGATCTATTCCAGCTGACAAATAGAGGTTTAAGTAGTAACTTGTTCTATGTCTAAATTTATTTCGGCTGATAAATTGCGGTTGTACAGTAATTTGGTCTACATCATCCTTTGCTAGCCTGTGTCATCATCTTTTTTTTGTCCTTTTTTTGTCCTTTCTTTCTGGTTTAAATGTAAATTATTTCGTTTGCCACTTTACTCAGGTTTAGGTGATAATCCATCAAATTCCAAAGACCGAGCCAAAGCTGAGGCCTCATCTAAATCTAGTAAGAATACTGGGCGTAATGTACTGTTGATATGCCTTCTTGTGGCTGCTGTAGTGGTACTGTCAATAGTCCTATTCAAGTTATGGCAGAAAAAGAGGAGGGAAGAGCAACATGCTCGCCTCCTAAGGCTGTTTGAAGAAGATGATGATCTTGAACTCGAACTTGGCCTTCGGGATTGAGAGCTTTACTGCTCTCATTGTAGCATACTCTGAGGTACTTCTAGCAAGTTTTCTTTTTCTGTGTTAATCTGGCATGTATTAGTACCTAAATTTCTTACAAGAAGTTTGTGCATTCATTGCCAGTGCTACTGGCCATAAGGTTTATGCACTATCATCTCATAGAAGAAATTACCGCAACTTCTGTGGGTTTTAAGATATCTACCAGTACAAATCGATAACATTTATGTCAAAATAACATAGCAATTCTGGCAAGAAGGGTTAATAACTTTCTTCTTTTTATCCATGCTGATAGCTAATGGATATATTTCTGTTTCAGAAGCTGTAGTTCTTGAATGATCTTGTTTTAACCTTTAATGTTACCTGATACGAGAATGAATCTAGTTTTCGACGCTTGTTGGTACCAAGTGGTAGGGCTATTTCTGTTCAACAGCTTTAGTTCTTTGACAGTCTTTTAGTAACTCTATTTTATTTTATCTGACATGCAAACAAACTTTAGCCAAAATAAAAATGTGAAGATAACTTTTTTTAGTCTAATGCAGGAACTGAGTTCTCTAGAAAGACCTATAGACTATGGTTTTCCTTTTTGTCTCCTCAATCATGAAACCGTACCCATAACCGACACGTTTCCGTAACTTCATGGATACTCCTTGATTATATGCATTCATTTATTAAGACATGTACTCAATAATATAATCTATGCTTTAATTTAAAACATTTGTCAAACACTTCTTGGATGTATAGCCTACACTTCACATCCATTTCTTAAGACTAGTTGGGGGCCGGGTTCATTTTAGCCCATATTCAAGTCCAAAACTATAAATTTAAATGGTTGTTTCGGTGTCTGGTTCAAAAATGTGATTTCTAATTTATGATGATCAATACAATAAAAGAAATTTAAAATGTGATAGGGAATTTTAATGCTAATGACACATGAAGTGAAAAATAATAATGATGTCATGTATATTATCTTTCTCTCTCTCTCTCTCTCTCTTAAATGGTTGTTTCGGTGTCTGGTTCAAAAATGTGATTTCTAATTTATGATGATCAATACAATAAAAGAAATTTAAAATGTGATAGGGAATTTTAATGCTAATGACACATGAAGTGAAAAATAATAATGATGTCATGTATTTTATCTTTCTCTCTCTCTCTCTCTCTCTCTCTCTCTCTCTCTCTCTCTCTCTATA
>NC_033797.1:102559003-102626694 GCF_001876935.1 Asparagus officinalis
TATATATATATATATATATATATATATATATATATATATATATATATATATATATGGTTA
Source organism: Asparagus officinalis (assembly GCF_001876935.1). Classification (NCBI taxonomy): domain Eukaryota; kingdom Viridiplantae; phylum Streptophyta; class Magnoliopsida; order Asparagales; family Asparagaceae; genus Asparagus; species Asparagus officinalis. Next base: position 102,559,064 of record NC_033797.1, read on the forward strand.
AAAAATGAGTGGTTTCTAATTTATAATGATCAATACAATAAAAGAGACTTAAAAATGTGATAGGAATTTAAATTCTGATGGTACATGAAGTGAAAAACATTAATGATCTCATGTAAATTATTATTTTTGTGTGTGTGTGTGTATATGAGTTTTAAATTGCAGCCGTTATGTCGGACATTTGTGGGCGACATGTCGGATTTGGGGACTTACTACAAGGAAATCTCAATTTTCATATCATATGGCATTTTTGACCGAATATCAGGGATATGTAGGTGCATATCGGAAATTGCGTCCGACATTGCGGCTTAAATTGTGGCCTAAATAGCGACCAGTGTTTTTTTTTTAAATTGCAACTTTCAGGTTTGGGTTTATATCACTACAATACACCTTGTCACATGCGTATATAAACAAGTTGTGCAAATAAAAGTTATTATGTTGTAATACATCACGACTTCTTTTACTTTTAACATGTGAAAGTTTCAGTTGAGCTTTTGCAGTTGAGATTCAAGAATGTTATTAACTCATAATTAGAGGCATCTTCTATATAGAAGTGAATGTTCATGCTTCAACAATTAGAAGTTCATGCTTATATTACATTTTAGAACATTATATCAAATATCACTTCATTCGATTTGACACTATTTACTACATATCCCAGATATTTTCCTGATTTCCACAATCCGTATAAATTTTGACCTTCCGACATACCCCAACATCTGCTACTTTAAAAACCTTTATATATATATATATATATATACTTTTTTTGTATAGTTATATATATACTATATACTATAGATATATTTAGAGCAGCAATATGGGTATGCTTTCGGTACCAAGCACAAAAGTTATGCTGGTAGTGATGTGAATCACATCCCCTCCACTCATTCAAATATGGGACCACCATTCACCATGCGGTATGTGAGTGGATGAGGATGTGACACATCACTTACCAAAGCACAAATTTGTGCTTCTAGTGGTACCAAGCATACCCATTTTCTCATATATATATATATATATATATATCATATATATATACTAATATATATATATTTATAATATTTATATATATATCCCCGTACTATACATTTTACAATTTTGTCGTGTCTCATTACCTACATCGGCTACATCATACCAGCTACCATGGTACCCATTTCCATGCAACTTAGATTTAGAAATCTAAATTTGCTAGTTTTGAATACTTTTCTTTCCCTTTTTGGTTAGATTCATAGCCGGATACCTTTTCATGGAATGCTTTTGGCCAGAGTCTCAATTAGAAGAAATGCATGCCCATCAAGTATAAGTAGATAATAGTATATATATTATATATATATATATATATATAATATACTATATATATATAGTATATATACTTATATATTAATATTATATACTAACCTATATATAACCGTACCCTACATTTTACAATTTTGTCGTGTCTCATATCTACATCCATACCAGTACTTGTACCCATTTCCATGCAACTTAGATTAGAAATCTAAATTTGTAGTTTTGAATACTTTTCTTTCCTTTTTGGTAGATCATGCCGATATCTTTTATGGATGTTTGGCCAGAGTCTCATTGAGAGAAATGATGCCATCAAGTATAAAGTAGATAAGCATCCTCCTAAGATCAACCTTAAAATTTCCTCTGGGCCCTATCATCATGATTGACAGAAGAGTTGCTGATTTTGCAAGCTGCAAGTTAATTGGTAACTTAGGGTTCACACACAGGTTATGAACTGATTATCTTCTTTAGGATTTTGACCAATGTCTGATGCTTGTGCAGCTCAATGTTTGTAGGCTGTGCTAGTTTTAGAAGCCATGGTTGGAGTTTTTCTTAACTTTGATGCTGTTTTACCCAGATTCCAGTGAGGGTTTAAATCTGGTTTAAGGATTAGATATTGATTTTAGGCTTAGTATTTAATTTGGAATTGGTTGGAGATGTCATGGAGGGAAACACTGTTGGTTGAGCAATCTGATATGGGCTTGGCTTTTCTTCTGTTGAAGGCTTGAAGCCACCTGGTATGAAGTTCTCTGAGCAAAAACTTTTCATCTCCTATGCCTTTAAAATCAGCAGAACCTTGCTGTCCATAATTCAGAGGATCAGCATACTGCTGTCTTCATCTTCCATCTGTAGTATCAGTAATCTGTTTTCTTTTAACGTGCACACCTTGAACCTTAATCTCCATTGGAAATTTTGCTAATGCCCAACTAGGAAACATACAAGTAGATAAATTGGTTTGTAATTGACTCGGGATTACCATTAATGGAGTAATCTTGTTTAACATTAACCCACTTGCCACCTAGTTGCTTACACCCTATTTTCTTTTCAATTAAACTTTTGGATTTGCTCTAGCTGGGTTACCTTCAGTAATTAACTGAACGCACGACGCATGTTTTGGCAAACCCCACCAGGTTCCCCTTGTATTCAACGCAAGTTCTCCATTGGCTCCAATCAGGTTGATTCCAATCAATCTCTCACTTAATTCACAGGGAAGAAGTACGGAGATAAATCCTTTGGTTTCCATCATGGGCCCATGATCATGATGGAGACTAATTTCAAAATTTTAGTTTCTTTTGTTGGTTACCAAAATGGATGATTAATTCAGCTTGTAAATCATCTTTCATATCTATTTTGGCAGACTATTTCACTTATAATCTAGTATATGCAAATTAAGCCACATTGAATTGAAGGCCTAGTGGTTGGGGCTTGGGGCCTTGGCTCAAAAGGGCAAGGGTCAATTCGTGTCTATGGCATATGCCTATATCCAATTTCTAATTATTAGGCAACTGCTATTCACCCGGGTATGGACTGTGAAGGGGGACCCAGACCCAGGATTTACTTGGATGGTACTAAGCCAAGGTTTCTCGCACCAAAAAATAAAATAAATAATAAAATAAAATAAAAAATAAAAAATGAAGGCCTAGCAAAACATGCAAGCTTGAGAATTTTGGTAAGATCCACTGTGGGAGATGTCATATTGTGGATTGATTAATAAGTTTGAGACCATTATGAAGTTTTGATTATAATCATAACCATGTATACAATATCTCAGGTGGTTGATGCTTGGGCTCATCCCAGTGATCTCACACCCTATTTCCTTTTTAACCGAACTCTTGTCTTCATTCTAGGTGGGTTTCTTTCCATGTTCGCTTGAGTAAAAAGTCAAGCATTTAATCATTTTCAACTCATCAGGCCCTTTGTTTTTTCCTTCATTCATTAGGTGGTACTTTTTCGCTTCTGTAATGTAAAAATGCACTTCCTTCTATGACTAGGTGCTGAGTTGATTGCAGGCATCCTTCTTTGCTATGTTGCATTGAGAAGTGACTTAGGTGTTGTATGGTTTTGTTGATTGACATGATAAATGCAATGTGCATTGTATGGACAAAAAGTTCATAACAGAGGCTTTAATTCAAAAGATAAAAGATTTTGACTATATATAATCTCATTCCGGTATGAGTTTGTGCAATCAAAGTAAAACAAAGAATAATATTCTAGAGTCAAACTGTGAAGTTTTTGGTGAAGAGAAAAATAGAGAGCAAAGTTTAGACCTTTTCTGTACGAGTGATAGGGAGTTATGTCCATCGAGAATTTTCTGTGTAGTTATGGGCTAACAGTCAGGAGAATGGTTTAAAGCAGAACAATCCCACCACCTTGAGTGGTTATGGAAATAAAAGAATATTGTGCAAAAAGGTAGAAGAAGAGTTGAAGAGTGATACTGAGATATGAATATTGAGATATGAACGTGGAAAACCCTGCCAGGCAGAGGGAAAAACCATGGGGCAAATGTGAGAACTTTCTGCTATTAAGAAAAGGGATTACATCGGTTCAAGCTGATGCCTCCAACTTTGGCTTACAATAATGGAGAAATGACAATAGAGACCGATTTCCTTCAAGGTACAGTGGGTACAACAATACTTAACTATTTTCCATTCATGCAACATGGCAAAGGAGGGTGAACTCTACAAATCCTGTACCAACGTCTCACTACTGTAAGGCAACAAATCTCACAACATAGGTTAAAGCTCATCTTTTATTGCAAGCTTTGTTGTATTAATCTGGCCTACCAAGCTCTAAAATTCTCTAAGGTGCTTGGCAACTGAGGGTTCATCTCGAAATTTTGAGTTAACAAGCTTTCAAATAATGAGAGCATGTCATAGATTTTTTCCATCTTTGTCTGCAGGTCTTTGCATCCGTCTCATTAGTAATTTGTTGGCATATACTATTATACACCTAAAATTAAACAATGCAATTTGTCTTTGCAGTAAGTTTACTCCGAGCTTCCTTATACATGTTGCCAGATTTTGCATCCACCACAACAGGATGAAATAAGTCCTTGCAGTAATTATGATCCCACATCTTCTCCAAAACAGAATAGTTCGAAGTAGTGAGCTTGTTGGTATTTAAAGCTGAACAATCCTATTGTCCAATCCTCACGGGTTACTCTTTGATCAAATCAAATGTTAAACGTTTTATCTTGATCCCCAAGTGAGGGAGTACTCACTTCGAATAACCATATACATTTCATTCCTTTTACGAGCCTTGTTCTTATGGTTATCATTAGTGATTTGGGCTCATGGTTGAATTCTATGCAGGACTGGTGACTTTTCTACAAAGCAAATGGTATGTCACATGGTTGTATGAATCTAGATTTCCACAAGATTTCAGGTCCCTGCAGCCAAGCTCAGATGTTATCCCCCTTTTTCAACTCTTTGTAGTTGTTATGATAATGTAGCAGCAAAAGCTTTCCGGTCACTTTTTGTTTATTTCACCAAGCTGATTCTATCAGTGTATATTGCGTCATTTTTACACTATAGTATACAAGTTTGTCTATCTGCATATAAATCATTATATATCAATTGTGTGTTGGTGGAAGAAAAAAGTGGGTAATGTTTTTGAGTTTATACCTGCTATAGCGCATCTTGGTCAGCTCTCTGAAACCTTAACAGGATGAAACATTCAAGTAAATGTTTACTAGTTGAGAACTTGCATTTCTGTGATTCGTCATTTTGATTGTTTTCTACGTTGGACTTGTTCCTTTTGAGTTGGCAATAAAAGGTCAGAGATGTCTCCAGAGTTCAAATGTTTCAGGCTTCAATCTGCATGTATGTAGACAAACGTACGGTGTTTGTTTCCAGATGCAATGATTATGATGAGCTTCTTTTCTTGTGGTTTGAGTCATTGTGAAATAAAGCCCTGGGAAAATGTAATAATGCAATGACATATGAAGGGGATACAAGGATGGAGATGAAAAGTTTGGCTACAATTATAGGCACTCTATATCCTCAATCAATGAAGTGGAAGAAGTGCTCATCTTTGGTTCTAGAGAAAAAGACATTGTATCAATTGCAGTTGCTTCTATGCTTTCTTGGAGTTCAATTGCTTGCTTTTATGCTGTAATCTGTGCTCTCTAGATATATCATATTTCTAGATATATCATATTTATCTTAGCAATTAAGAGGTGAGAAAAGAGTGCAAACGGTTCGAATATTATACCTACCATATTCCTATCCACTTACGAATTACAAGTATGGATACATGCACTGATTTCTTAGTGGGCAAAATTCATATTTGCTAAAATTGGATATGAATATAAATATATATAGGTGGATATATATGTGGATGTATGTGAGGATGCAAAAATGGATATGAAAAAATTAGATAATATTAAAATAGTATAGTTTATATCATAACGAGAATGTTCATTAACATGTTCATTATATGTGAAAAACTAATATTAGATTTCTTAATCATCAAAATTAACCTTAGGTCCATTAATTTAATAAGGATTAAAATAATTTCAACGGTTACACCAACATATATTCGATATGGTTACAGATATCACTACATATTTGTATCAGTAATTATACCCTATTGGATACGGATATTAATAATCATATCTTTATCCAGATAGGGATATAGATATACGTGAATATTGTTTTTTTTCACACTTACGATTAGGGATGGTAAAATTGACCAAAAACCATTTGCTCACCCATACCCACTTTAAAACCCCGTAAATTTGAATATATGGTGATAAATATTATTTATTGATGTTTGAATATGCTAGCAATTGAAGTGAGATCAATCCAATGTATATATGTGAGGGTACAAGAGTATCATGCACGAAACATGCATAACAGACTGATTTAAGTCTGTCTAGTCGACTACTATTGTTAGTAGTCGACTACTAAGGTCATTAGTCGACTAATAAGGATATTAGTCGACTAGTCGGACTGTTTCCAGATTCCTAATGAGTTTCGGGTCGAATTCGTTCTGTTTCAAACCCAAGCGTATACCTAAGTTTATATACTTGTTTTAAAGCCCTTTTAATCATCTTTCACGTGAATTTAATAGCAGCCACATTCTTCCTCAAATCCTAACCCTAAATTGTGAGTTTTGAGAGAGATCTCAAGGCGTTTGTCGAGAGAAAGGCGGGGCTTTGCGGTTTTTGGCGGAGAGGAGATCTTGCGCGCGTGTTTGAGGAGCTGCGGCACGTTGTTGAGGCAAGATCACTTGCATCCAATCCTATCCCGTAGTTTATAATTGCTTTAATATGTTTAAATCTTGGTTTTCATGTTAAATCTTAACCTAAGGTGTTAAAAGTTAGGTTTTTTTGTTGTCAAACTGAAACTCATACTAGATCTGAATGTAATTATTGTTGTTACATTAGTTTCATGATCATGATCAATAGGTTTGCTTTTAATTTTATTTTTACCTTGTTAATTATGGTTAAATCATGTGTTAACCCTAATCTTGCTATTTAATTGAGTTTACATGTAATCAAAGATGACAAAACCCTAAGTTTGTGATACTTATGTGCTACAACCATGTCTAAACGTTTTCATATTTGTTTTAATTTAATTTGCATCATGCCTATGTTAATTATGTTGATAATTTATAGGTTAATTGAAGAAATTGATTAAACAAGATGTTAAACCCTAATTAGACTAAGTTAATTTTATGTTTCATGATCAAGTTGGTCTCTGTTGAATATTTATCCTGTTTAAACCTTGTTTAATACCTAATGATAAGTGCACGTTAAGTGTTGTTCGTGCATGTGAAATTTATGTTTTATAGGGTAGTCGACTACTAATTAAGCTTAGTAGTCGGCTACTCTTTCTCAGATTCATTACACAAATTTAATCATAGCAGATAAGTCGACTAATATCCTTAGCAGTCGACTATTGATATTGATTCTTGTCTTCACAGAGTCTGGATAGACTCAGTGTAGTCGACTACTAAGTTTAGTACTCGACTACTAAGACAGTTTTCCTGATTTTTGTTTTGCACCGTTTCGAGATGCGATCGCGGAGTTCGAGCCGCACTTTGACACACGTACAGTCATGAATATACACGAATAGTGTCATAATATACATATGGGTACCCCGATGGGGATTATGACAAGTATTAATCCGTTTGCACTTGAGATATAAGATATACACACGTTATACACATGTTTGGATATCGTTGATGAGCTCAGCTCAGTACTACGTGGGATAGTGTGTCGATATTTTATTTGTACAAGTCATTGAGTCAGGTTTTAGGATACTTTATCTAGCAGTATGTCCCGCACTAGTGTGCGATGAGGCTTGTGAGCCGTATTTTCAGGATGCCTATTTGGTAGTTTGTCCCGCACTCGTGTTACGTATAGAGATGCGATGAGACTAATGAGTCATGTACACAGTTAGGATACCGACTTGGTAGTCCGTTCCGCATGATAATGCGATGAATCATAACTTGCAAGGATTTGCATTGTGACGACTGTTGATAGCCTGATTCTTTGGTGAATGCTATTTATGAGCATGACTCATTGCTGAGATATATGACCGAGATACTTTGCTCTTGAAAGTACGCAAGACTATTATGCTGATATTTATTTTATCTTCCAAGTGATAGTGGAAGATATTATAAATATGATATATTGATGTCTTTTACTTTTCCATACTATTTTCATTATTTCTTAGTTGGAATCAACGATTAGCGATTCATAATTTAAGACATATGATATATATATGAGAGTTGATACGAGTTGCCATGCGAGCATCCTTTGGTCGCGGAATTACCAAAAGGTGGGTTGAGAAGAAGACAACTAAAACATAAAAACAATTCAGTATGGCGAAGAAAAATACCTTCTCTAGATTATGAAGAATCAATTATTACAAATCTCTCCCTATGGCGAAGAAAAATACCTTCTCTAGATTATGAAGAATCAATTATTACAAATCTCTCCCTCACAATCTCACTAGAATCGAGAACAACCTCTCAATCCTCTTTAAACCCTAATACAATGATTAGAATCTCTCTTAATTACCTCTCATTCTAAGATCTCATAGATCCTCACAATCTAAACCCTAATCATTTTTATTAGGATCTCACTTAGACCTAAAACCCTTTAGATCTACATCTTGGCCTCTCACCTCTCTGTTTAGAACCCTAAACAGTCCCTATTTGTAGGGTTTACAACGTGGTGGTAATCTGGTAAATAACTAGACCAAACCGAAATAGGAAAACACGTAAACAGAATCCTTAATGAATCTGGAAAGCTTCAATGAGTCGACTCATGAACAGTTATGAGTCGACTCATGACCTCATATGAGTCAACTCATAACTAATGAGTCGACTGGTCAGAGACGTTTTGCTATCAGGGCTTGATTTCTTGAGTCGACTCAAACATACACATGAGTTGACTCATGAGGCTGAAAACTAAGGCTTCGATTCTTTGATTCTTCGCCTCGCTCCACGCTCCATCCTGTGCTTCGCCGTATCGCTTCACACCACTATTCTTAAGATATCATGAGAATCACCTATCCTCAATCTCCCATGAGGATCGTTTTTTCCGAAAAGAAGATACACTCGTATCAAGGGTTTTCTTGTTTGGATTATTTCGCTCGACGTACCAATCTCGTGTTGTGGGTTTCTAATTGTTGATTTTATTTAGGTTATTTATTCTTAGTTCGGTATTAATGTTTAGACATCTACAATTTGAGACATATGGTATATACATGAGGGTTTACTTGTTTAGATTATTTCGCTTGGCGTACTACGTCTCGTGTTGTAGGTTTCTAAATGTTAATTTTACTTAGATAAAGGGTAAATGATCTAGGTAGACTATGCTTAATAGATAGAGCTTCCACTTCATCTAGTAGCCCTTCCCCTGGGGGCGGATGGATGTGATCTTGTTGTAGTGCTCTGATAATCATATTTTATTACAATTTTATACCCTCATTATCTATTTTATATGAATAAATATGCTACTAATAATTGTTCTTATCTTTAATTACAGGTTAATGAAGAATAAATCTCAAACTCCAATCTCTTAACAAAAAGCCATTGATTTAATGAAGAAATGAAGCCCATGAAGCCAAAGGAATTCTTTCAAATATTTAATGAAGAAATAAATCAAAGCCCAGTGGAAAAATCAAGAGAAAATGCCAAAGTCCAAATGTCAAAGCCCAAAAGTCCAAGCTAAAGCCAAAGACCCAAACCCAAAAGCCAAATACAAGAGGATCTGCGGACAGCACACAGGAGAAGGGCAGGCATCGATGCCTGCATCGATGCTCGCATCGATGCCTGTATCGATGCATGCATCGATACCCTGGACAGTTAGTTACGAATCTAAGGCTGATTTTTGATGTTTTTGGACAGTTAGTTACGAACCCTCTTGCCTTAGATTTATTTCATGCTTATAGATTAGATTTATTTCATGCTTATAGAATAGATTTATTTTCTTACATTTAATTCTTGTAATTTATTTTGTAGTTTAGATTTTGTAATTTATTTTGTAGTTAGATTTTAATTTCTTATACTATTCACCTTGAGGCTAGAACCCTCTTGGGTTTTGTTTTTCTTTTTGTTTATTTTTATTTTGTTTGATTCGCCTTTAGGCTAGAACCCTCTAGAGAATCACCTAGTTTTTCTTTTTGTTTATTTTCACTTTCTTTGATTCGCCTTTAGGCTAGAACCCTCTAGGGAATCACCTTTTTCTAAGAAGTAGGTTTAATTTTAGATTACCCATATCTATAATTGAACCCACCATCTTTAATTTCTTGTATTTTCTTTTATTCTTGAATTTTATTTTTCATTCTTGATTTTTATTTGATTTTTCCTTCTTGCCTTATTAATCACATTCATTCTTTGTCACATCCACTCTCACTTACATTTTTCGCCTATTTACACACCATTTTCACTCTCTCAATCTCTTCACAATCACATTCACTCATCACTCCTAATTGTCACGCACACAACATAAGAACCGATTTTATATTTTCTCCTACAAAAACACCTTCCTCGTGGGATCGATATCTTTATACTATAACTTGACACGGTTGTACACTTGCAACCTTTTTGGTACATGTTTATGCCGCATCAAGTTTTTGGCGCCGTTGCCGGGGAAGGTGCTTAAGTAGGTTTTAATTATTTTGGTTCTTTAACTTGTGTGTTTATTGTGAAGGAAACGCTTGAAGCTTGAAGATCGCAGATTGGAGAACTAGGATTTGAAGATTTGCTTCCGGGTAAGTCTTCTTTCTAGCGTTTTAAATTCCACCTCTTTTAGTTAGCTTCACAATTAGAGACAATTAGGATTTAAAAAAAGATTTTATTTTTGTTGACCATAATAAAATCCATCTTTCACTTTGACATTTACTAACAAGATAATAAATTCAAATAATTTCCTCCTTCTCATTTGTTTGATTGTTAACCCTAATAAAAAAATATAAAGATTTTCTTTTTATCATCCTTTTTAGTCGCTTTTAATTTCTAGGGTTGCATTTCATATAGTGTAGGAATTCACCAAAGTGATTGTAGCACTTGATTTGGCACACACTCAAAACATTCTTAAGGGCAAAACCCATAATAAAGATAAGGTAAGAGATTTCATCACCCTTTCCTTAGCCCACAAATCACTAATTCCTCACTTCAAAAACCCAAGCCTTCTAAAACTCATTAGACGTTGGACCTAAGGATTCGAGCTCAATAAGGAACAAGAAATCCTTAAGTGAACCGGTTTAAGTTTTCTCAGATTAGTTGGTGTCTAAGGCAAGGTTTAGGGGTTGCGTAAAGCGCTCCGCAAGGAAAGAGGTACTTAATTGATCTTTGATCACCCTCTAGTACTATCCTTACCTGGCTAACTACCTGGGTAAAACTTTAATCTTTTCACTGTAGGAGTTTTTGGTTAGGAGCTGGTCTAGTTGAGTTAGGCTAAACCCTAGAATTAGAGTTGATTAAAAAGTTATTGCTTTGATTTGTTTTAGTTAGGATTTTTCTTTTTCTTTATCTTCTCATAAAAAAACTAATTTTTTTCTTCTTTAAAAAAAATAATAAAAAGAAATATTTTGGTGTATGCAACAGTGGATTAGGGATAATACACGTCGATTAATTCGCTTTGAACCAATCATAGAAATGGAGCATCCTAATCCACCCGTTCTTCATGATATGTGCTATCCCATTAGGAATGCAATCCCCTCGTGTATTAGGCTCCCCGAAACAAATGGAATAAATTTTGAGCTTAGACCGCAATACATAAACATGCTTCCCAAATTCCTTGGTAATGAAACAGAAGATGCATATATTTTTATTTTGGAATTTGAGAAAGTGTGTATTATGATTAAAATGAGAGAATTAACCGAAGATACGATTAAGCTTAGATTTATTCCATTTGTTCTTAAGGATAAAGCTAAAAAATGGTTGTACAACTTACCAACAAATTCCATCTCAACTTGGGATGAATTTGTCACCGTTTTTCTTAAGAAATTTTTCCCTATTCATAAAACGGTAAAGCTTAGGAACAACATTCAAAACTTTAAAATTATCCCGGGAGAACCTTTTTGGAAGTATTTTGACCGATTTAAAGATCTTCTCATCCAATGTCCTCATCATGGTTTAGAAAAATAGCGATTGTGCCAAATAATTTATGAGGGATTAGATTATTCTGCAAAAACCTCCTTAGAATCAATGTGCCACGGGGATTTTATGAGGAAAAACGCTGATGAAGCTTAGAAGTTCTTAGAGAGTCTTTCTGAAAAAACAATACAATGGGAACACTGCGATGATAGGGTTTCATCAGTTCCCCAATCTAAGTCTAGTGGTCTTTCCATAGAGTCAAACATTGTTTCTGAAGCGAAGATGGCGACGATTCTACGGAGGTTAGAAGCTTTAGAAATTAATCAATCATGTTTCTGCCTCAGGATGTCATAATTGTCAGTCTCCTACCCACGTTTCAGAGGAATGCCCTCTCCTAGGAAACAACAACGCATTAGAACAGATGAACGCTGCATTCCAGCACCCTAGAAATGATCCATTTTCTCCAACCTACAATCCAGGGTGGAGAAATCATCCCAACTTTGTATGGAATCAAGGAAATTCTCCCATAACTCAAAACTTCACTCCCGCTTCGACCCAACATTTTCCTAGGGGAAACACAGTTCCTTTCAATTCTCATCCATAATTTCAACAACCCAATCTGCCATATCAAAATCTGTCTCATCTTCATCAAGCTGTAATTCAGACTCCTCACAATCCAGATTAGGATAAACGTCTCAATGTCTTGGAAAGGGATTTGGAAACCATAATTAAGGCCTCCACTCAAACCACGAATATGTTGACCCAAACGTCCAGCACTCTGAATTCCTTTATGCAATCAACCGGACTGTAGGGTGTAAATTTGATCTCCCGAAAACAGGGAACGTCGTTTGTATTGATAAGAAAGCTTATTACAAACTAATAATCAAATGATTACAACAGAAGAGGAGGGAATGCCCTCCTTGTTTAACGTGGGTTCCTCGGTAGTGATAGGACGCCTCGCTCGGTGCTCGTGTCGAGTCTGCTTCCCTTGGACGATCCGATCGAAGTTGCTGCCGGAGCTTCAGTACACAGTAGAAACTCAAGTCGATAGAATTCGGATCTTCTAGTTCATCGGCGATCAGGGCTCAGAACTAGGAAGTGGCGCTGCAATGCAAAAGTGATGCAGAGAGCTTGTCGTCGACTCCGTTGGGAGTCGAGAGCTGGTGGTTCAGTTAACTAATTAAATTAATCAATTAATTATGTGTGAACCCCTTTCCTGTAGCCGGGCGAGGTTCTTAAATAGAGGAGAGAAGGCGTGGCCGCTCCTTGGATCATGGGATGTGACCATACATTGTTCAGAGATATCCTGCTGTTCATCTGTACCATGAGCGGTCATTCGAGGAGTCGTGTTTGGCATCACGTCAAGTAGGAGCGGGAAAGCCCCTTCTCGTATGTGTGACGACAGTTGTCAGATACTCGAGTGGATCTGACCAACCACCAAGCGCCGGTGGCTCTCACCCTTCGCTTGGACAAGTGAGGTGAGTCGCATTTATGAGGGTGCAGGTTGATTTGGCGTTTGTCTGACCACTTGTACTGTGAGCGGCTATTCGGCGGGTCTGGAGTACCGTGTCTTCCCTCTTCTGGTCGAGAGAGGTGGGAAAGCGGGTTCGTGGTACTCGAGTGGGCTTGGACAGCTCGCCGGGTGCTGGCGGATCCGGCTCTTAACTCAGACAGCCGAGGTGAGCTGCATTTATGAATGTTCAGGTCGACTCAACACCTGCCCAATCATTCGTACTGTGAGCGGCCGCTTGACAGTCTTGGGGTACTGTGCCCCCTCCCTTGATTTGTGGGATTTGACCACTGATGTAACTGTTCCCATACTCCAAGTGGGCAGTTGACAGTGAGCTGGCGAGTCTGCAGCTTGGGTCTGCAGGCGAGCTTGCAGGCGAACTGGGTCTGCAGGTGAGTTTGGGACTGCAGGCGGACTTGGGTCTGCAGGCGAGCTAGCAGGCGAACTGGGTTTGCAGGCGAGCTCAGGTGCGCAGGCAGACTTGGGTCTGCAGGCGGATTTGGGACTGCAGGCGAATTTGAGTTGCAGGCGAGCTCCTGAGCATGGATTGAAGAATAGGCCGTAACTTTCAAACCGTAAGTCGGAATTGGACGAATTATATATGAAAATCGCCTATCTCGACGAGATGGAGCCATCCAAACCAATATGAAGGCTTCGGTTCGCTTCCTCCGTTTCGCCAAATTCCTTACGGTTTGGGAGATATCTGCGTTTTCCCCTTTTTATCAGTGTTTTTCCCTCTTTTTGCTATTTCGGGCGAGGTTTTAGCAGTTTTGTTCTGAACTTCTCTGATGAGGATTTAAAGGCAATTTTTATTGCCTATAAAACCCCCTCCAAAGTTTTCAGACCTGAATCAGGCCGCATGGGGTCTGGAACACTTTGGATATGAAGACATGTAAAGTGATCCCTGTTTAGATGGAGTGAGGAACCCTCCAACGAGCTCGGTGAAGTTGATCTCTTCACTCGCAGCTGATGATCGCCTTCTAGGATTTTGAGCAAACCCTCAGCTATCAACGGACTTGATTTGTCTTTACCAACTGCCGTTTGAGTTGGACTAGCCATGCTCTTGCCCTTAGCATGGTAAGTTGTCGAGGAGTTTCTCTTAGACTCAATGCTAAAATTTCTCCTTTATACTTAGCCTTTCGAGGCGTTTGGATTAATAGAGTAGGGAGCAGTTTAACCTCGTATACCAGTCGGAGGGTAGGAGCAGTTTAGACTCATGCACCAGTTGGAGTGAAGGAGCAGTTTAGCCTCGTGCACCGGTTGGAGGAAAGGAGCAGTTTATACTCTTGCACCAGTTGGAGTATAAGGGGGTAGTTTAGACTCATGCACCAGTTGGAGTAAAGGAGCAGTTTATACTCTTGTACCAGTGGGAGTATAAGGGGGCAGTTTAGACTCATGCACCAGTTGGAGTAAAGGGAACAGTTTATACTCGTATACCCGTTTGAGTCTAGGGAACAGTTTATACTCGTATACCCGTTGGAGTCTAGGGGGGAAGCTTATCTTCTCTTAGGGCAAAGATGAAGACGAACCCTGATTTGTCTTCTCTTGGGGCAAAGATGAACCCTGAAATAGCAGCACATCGCATAGTAGGCCACTATCAAACAACAACGCCTTTTATGGGAAAGACGGTGCTGGGAGAATCAAATCGTTCAGGGACGTATGAGTATGACGACTGATCGGACAAAGTCATTTGCGGGAATGACGAAGTCGGCTATCAGAGGTAATCGTTAACATGATAGGAATTGCCGCGATCGGAGCGACTTTAAGGACCTACCATCCTTTTAAAGAGGATTGGTAAGTTGATTTTGTCATAGGTGTAGTGTTAACATGACAGTGGGAGTTTATTGCGATTTGAGCAACTCTATGGACCTACCATCCTATTGAAGAGGACTGGTAAGTTGATTTGTCAGAGGTGACCGTTAATATGACAGTGGGGGTCCCGCCATCCTATTGAAGAGGATTGGTGGGGGATTGTGGCTTTGGTCCTAACTATCTGAAGGTTTGACCAAGTGGGAGTTTGATGCAGCCCACCTGAACTGCTAGTCTCGCCTGTTTTGAGCGGTTCGCCACAAATGGAAACCTGGCTCAAGAAGTGGGGCTCGACTAACTGTTAGGCTCGCCTGATTTGAGCGGTTCGCCGAAACTGGGAACCTGACTCAAAGAGATGGGCTCGCCTAAACTGTTAAGCTCGCCTGATTTGAGCGGTTCGCCGCCTGCTCAAGAAACGGAGCTCGCCTAAACTGTTAGGCTCGCCTATTTTGAGCGGTTCGCCATAACCGGGAACCTGACTCAATAAGTGGAAGTATAGGGAATAGTTTAACCTCTTATACCAGTTGAAGGATCAGAAGAAGCAGTTTATACTCGTGTACTTGTCGGAGTGTAAGGGGACTATCAGAGGTGATTGTTAACGTGATAGCTTTGTGGGCCCGCCGTCCTATTGAAGAGGACTAACAGGGGAAATTTGGAGGAGACTATCAGAGATAATACTTAACTTGATAGTTTTAAAAGATCCATCGTCCAGTTAAATGAGGCTGATGGAGAAATGACTATCAGAGGTAACAGTTAACTTCATAGTTTTGTGGGCCCGCTGTCCTATTAAAGAGGATCAACGGGGGAAATTGTAGGATATGAGTAAATGGTCTCCACTACCAAGGTATCTTGGTCATCATCTCCTCGAAATTCATGCGGGTCTTCGTCACCCATATGCTTGAGCATGCTCTCGACTTGTTCTCCTTGGCGAAGTAAGTCTTTCCATGAGAGAGCTTCAACAGCGCCCATATTGGATAGAACGCTGATTGAGAGATTGTTCCGGCACATCTCGATTAGCGTGGCCTCGGAAACTCTATCGCGGGAATGCAGCGATCGGTTTCTGAATCTCTTGACAAAGTTGCTTACAGACTCTGTCTTCCTCTGCTTCACAGTTAGCAGGGTGGCCATAGATACTTCTGTGTCATCGTCGAAGAGTCTTTCCATGTCCTTCCAGCAGGTGATGGACCCAGGCTCCAATCTGCGAAACCATTCAAAAGTGGCCCCCTTGAGGGTACCAATGAACAGTCGAGCCATAATGGGATCTTTTCCCACTATGTGTCCAGTTTGCGCCTGGAAGTAGTAGATGTGCTGGGTAGGAGAACCCTTGCCATTGAACTGCAGGAGGTCCAGCGGCTCGAACATTGCCGGGTAGGAGACCGCATCCCATTCAATTGGATATGGTCTAACAACCCCCAGCTTGCTCGCATACTCCTGGAGCTTCAAGGCGTCGAGTTAACTTTGGAGGTCGTCAAACCTCTTGTCTCTTGGGTTATGACCCGAAGAGGACGCTCCTCTAGATGACTCGGATGAGGAGTGAGAAGGATTAGGCACCCGCTCTTTGTGCTTCAAGGATTTATGCGAAGCCCGAGAAGTCCTCTCTCTCTTCCTCTTCCTCTCGCTCAGGAGCTGCTCCAACATCTCCTTTAGGGAGTCGATGGTTGCTTGTTGCTCGTCGAGTCTCCTGGATATCTCATCAGGGATATTGGTCATGTGCACATTTGCGTGCTCGCCCTGAACTGAGCTTGAAGTCTGCGACATTGCTACTGCTGAGCAATCGTCGTCGTCGTTGTCAGAGACGGACGTCAGACCCGTGCAGGCAAACGGGGTGGCCTCGTCGTCGTCGTTGTCAGAGACGGACGTCAGACCCGTGCAGGCAAACGGGGTGGCCACCCCCATTTGGATGTGAGCGTGTTGGCGAGGTTCAGGCTGGCGAGGTTCGCCCGTCAGGCGAGATTGGTACAGTGCGCCTGTGCCTGTCTGGCGAGCTGTTGCTTCGCCTTTCTGGCGATCTTGGGCCGTCAGGCGAGCTTGGTGAAGTTCGCTTGTTTGACGAAGCCCTCTTAAACTGCAGAGTTCGCCAGGTGCCCTTGGTTCGCCAAAATTGAGCACCTTGCTCACAGAGTGGGGCTCGCCTAAACTGCTAGGCTCGCCCGTTTTGAGCGGTTCGCCAAAACTAGGAACCTGGCTCAAGAGGTTGGGCTTACCTAAGCCGTTAGGCTCGCCCGATTTGAGCGGTTCGCCGAAACTGAGAACCTGGCTCAAAGAGATGGGCTCGCCTAAACTGCTAGGCTCGCCCGTTTTGAGCGGTTCGCTAAAAATGGGAACCTGGCTCAAGAGGCTGATTCCTCCCAAGCCCGAATAATAATTCAGGCTGTCGTGGAGGATAAGGGATTGTACCTTGAGACGAGCGAGAGCTTTTCGTCGCCGCTGTTTGGATCTTTTTGAACGAGGAGCGTTCATGTCGACGGCGGAGGCGTAGTCTGCGTCGACACGAATGGTTGATTCCTTTTGCACAGGGGCCTGCGAGGATCGTTCATCGACCCACTCAGAAGCCCCTAGACCTGCATTCTCGAGTCTCGGCTCGGCCTCAACTGGTTTGGGGGGAAAAGAACCCCCTGCCTCGGCTTGGGTAGATCCCTCAGGCTTGGTTGCCTCAGCCTCTTGGGGCTGGGCCACCCGCACGACTCTGCAGCCATCGCGAGATGTATTGCCGCGAGAAGAGGACGATCGTAAGTACCCCTCGAATTTGATCACAAGGGACTCAACCGTAGTCCCTACAGCAATTTTGTCAAACTGCGCCACCACCAATTCATCTGAATGAACGGATTCTCCCACTGTGGTCGCCATCTTCTGTAGGGTGTAAATTTGATCTCCCGAAAACAGGGAACGTCGTTTGTATTGATAAGAAAGCTTATTACAAACTAATAATCAAATGATTATAACAGAAGCGGGGGGAATGCCCTCCTTGTTTAACGTGGGTTCCTCGGTAGCGATAGGACGCCTCGCTCGGTGCTCGTGCCGAGTCTGCTTCCCTTGGACGATCCGATCGAAGTTGCTGCCGGAGCTTCAGTACACAGTAGAAACTCAAGTCGATAGAATTCGGATCTTCTAGTTCATCGGCGATCGGGGCTCAGAACTAGGAAGTGGCACTGCAATGCAAAAGTGATGCAGAGAGCTTGTCGTCGACTCCGTTGGGAGTCGAGAGCTAGTGGTTCAGTTAACTGATAAAATTAATCAATTAACTATGTGTGAACCCCTTTCCTGTAGCCGGGCGAGGTTCTTAAATAGAGGAGAGAAGGCGTGGCCGCTCCTTGGATCATGGGATGTGACCATACATTGTTCAGAGATATCCTGTTGTTCATCTGTACCATGAGCGGTCATTCGAGGAGTCGTGTTTGGCATCACGTCAAGTAGGAGCGGGAAAGCCCCTCCTCGTATGTGTGACGACGGTTGTCAGATACTCGAGTGGATCTGACCAACCACCGAGCGCCGGCGGCTCTCACCCTTCGCTTGGACAAGTGAGGTGAGTCGCATTTATGAGGGTGCAGGTTGATTTGGCATTTGTTTGACCACTTGTACCGTGAACGGCTATTCGGCGGGCCTGGAGTACCATGTCTTCCCTCTTCAGGTCGAGAGAGGTGGGAAAGCGGGTTCCTGGTACTCGAGTGGGCTTGGAAAGCTCGCCGGGTGCTGGAGGATCCGGCTCTTGACTCAGACAGCCGAGGTGAGCTGCATTTACGAATGTTCAGGTCGACTCGACACCTGTCCAATCATTCGTACTGTGACCTGGAGTATTGTGCCCTCTCCCTTGATTTGTGGGATTTGACCACTGATGTAACTGTTCCCATACTCCAAGTGGGCAGTTGACAGTGAGCTGGCGAGTCTGCAGCTTGGGTCTGCAGGCGAGCTTGGGACTGCAGGCAGACTTGGGTCTGCAGGCGAGTTGAGTCTGCAGGTGAGCTTGGGACCGCAGGCAGAGCTGGGGATTGCAGGCAAACTTGGGTCTGCAGGCAGATTTGGGACTGTAGACAGACTTGGGTCTGCAGGCGGATTTGCAGGTGCAGGCGAAGCTGGGGACTGCAGACGAACCTGGGTCTGCAGGCGAGCTTCAAGCCGGTAGGCGAGCTCTAGAGCATGGATCGAAGAATAGGCCGTAACTTTCAAACCGTAAGTCGGAATTGGACGAATTATATATGAAAATCGCCTATCTCGACGAGATGGAGCCATCCGAACCAAGATGAAGGCTTCGGTTCGCTTCCTCCGTTTCGCCAAATTCCTTACGGTTTGGGAGATATCTGCGTTTCCCCCTTTTTATCAGTGTTTTTTCCTCTTTTTGCTATTTCGGGTGAGGTTTTAGCAGTTTTGTTCTGAACTTCTCTGATAATGATTTAAAGGCAATTTTTATTGCCTACAAAACCCCCTCCAAAGTTTTCAGACCTGAATCAGGCCGCGTGGGGTCTGGAACACTTTGGATATGAAGACCTGTAAAGTGATCCCTGTTCAGATGGAGTGAGGAACCCTCCAACGATCTCGGTGAAGTTGATCTCTTCACTCGCAGCTGATGATCGCCTTCTAGGATTTTGAGCAAACCCTCAGCTATCAACGGACTTGATTTGTCTTTACCAACTGCCGTTTGAGTTGGACTAGCCATGCTCTTGCCCTTAGCATGGTAAGTTGTCAAGGAGTTTCTTTTAGGCTCAATGCTAAAATTTCTCCTTTATCCTTAGCCTTTCGAGGCGTTTGGATTAATAGAGTCGGGAGCAGTTTAACCTCGTATACCAGTCGGAGGGTAGGAGCAGTTTTGACTCATGCACCAGTTGGAGTGAAGGAGCAGTTTAGACTCATGCACCAGTTGGAGTAAAGGAGCAGTTTATACTCTTGCACCAGTGGGAGTATAAGGGGGCAGTTTAGACTCATGCACCAGTTGGAGTAAAGGGAACAGTTTATACTCGTATACCCGTTGGAGTCTAGGGAATAGTTTATACTCGTATACCCGTTGGAGTCTAGGAGGGAAGCTTATCTTCTCTTAGGACAAAGATAAAGACGAACCCTGATTTGTCTTCTCTTGGGGCAAAGACGAACCCTGAAATAGCAGCACATCGAACCCTGATTTGTCTTCTCTTGGGGCAAAGACGAACCCTGAAATAGCAGCACATCGCATAGTTGGCCACTATCAAACAACAACGCCTTTTATGGGAAAGACGGTGCTGGGAGAATCAAATCGTTCAGGGACGTATGAGTATGACGACTGATCCGACATAGTCATTTGCGGGAATGACGGTGTCGGCTATTAGAGGTAATCGTTAACATGATAGGAATTGCCGCGATCGGAGCGACTTTGAGGACCTACCATCCTTTTGAAGAGGATTGGTAAGTTGATTTTGTCAGAGGTGTAGTGTTAACATGACAGTGGGAGTTTATTGCGATTTGAGCAACTCTATGGACCTACCATCCTATTGAAGAGGACTGGTAAGTTGATTTGTCAGAGGTAACTGTTAACGTGACAGTGGGGGTCCCGCCATCCTATTGAAGAGGATTGGCGGGGGATTGTGGCTTTGGTCCTAACTACGCCTAAACTGCTAGTCTCGCCTGTTTTGAGCGGTTCGCCATAAATGGAAACCTGGCTCAAGAAGTGGGGCTCGCATAAACCGTTTGGCTCGCCTGATTTGAGCGGTTCGCCGAAACTGGGAACCTGGCTCAAAGAGATGAGATCGCCTAAACTGTTAGGCTCGCCTGTTTTGAGCGGTTCGCCATAACCGGAAACCTGGCTCAAGAAGCGGCCCGCCGTCCTATTGAAGAGGACTAACGGGGGAAATTTGGAGGAGACTATCAGAGGTAATAGTTAACTTGATAGTTTTAAAAGATCCATCGTCCAGTTAAATGAGGCTGATGGAGAAATGACTATCAGAGGTAACAGTTAACTTGATAGTTTTGTGGGCCCGCTGTCCTATTGAAGAGGATCAACGGGGGAAATTGTAGGATATGAAGAAATGGTCTCCACTACCAAGGTATCTTGGTCATCATCTCCTCGAAATTCATGCGGGTCTTCGTCACCCATATGCTTGAGCATGCTCTCGACTTGTTCTCCTTGGCGAAGTAAGTCTTTCCATGAGAGAGCTTCAACAGCGCCCATATTGGACAGAACGCTGATGGAGAGATTGTTCCGGCACATCTCGATGAGCGTGGCCTCGGAAACTCTATCGCGGGAATGCAGCGATCGGTTTCTGAATCTCTTGACAAAGTTACTTACAGACTCTGTCTTCCTCTACTTCACAGTTAGCAGGGTGGCCATAGATACTTCTGTGTCATCGTTGAAGAATCTGGCCACGAAGAGTCTTTCCATGTCCTTCCAGCAGGTGATGGACCCAGGCTCCAATCTACGAAACCATTCAAAAGCGGCCCCCTTGAGGGTACTAATGAACAGTCGAGTCATAATGGGATCGTTTCCCACTATGTGTCAAGTTTACGCCTGGAAGTAGTAGATGTGCTGGGTAGGAGAACCCTTGCCATTGAACTGCAGGAGGTCCAGCGACTCGAACTTTGCCGGGTATGAGACCGCATCCCATTCAATTGGATATGGTCTGACAATCCCCAGCTTGCTCGCATGCTCCTGGAGCTTCAAGGTGTCGAGTTGACTTTGGAGGTCGTCAAACCTCTTGTCTCTTGGGTTATGACCCGAAGAGGACGCTCCTCTAGAAGACTCGGATGAGGAGTGAGAAGGAGTAGGCACCCGCTCTTTGTGCTTCAAGGATTTATGCGAAGCCCGCGAAGTCCTCTCTCTCTTCCTCTTCTTCTCGCTCAGGAGCTGCTCCAACATCTCCCTTAGGGAGTCGATGGTTGCTTGTTGCTCTTCGAGTCTCCTGGATATCTCATCAGGGATATCGGTCATGTGCACATTTGCGTGCTCGCCCTAAACTGAGCTTGAAGTCTGCGACATTGCTACTGCTGAGCAATCGTCGTCGTCGTTGTCAGAGATGGACGTCAGACCCGTGCAGGCAAACGGGGTGGCCACCCCCATTTGGGCGTGAGCGTGTTGGCGAGGTTCAGGCTGGCGAGGTTCGCCCGTCAGGCGAGATTGGTACAGTGCGCCTGCGCCTGTCTGGCGAGCTGTTGCTTCGCCTTTCTGGCGATCTTGGGCCGTCAGGCGAGCTTGGTGAAGTTCGCTTGTTTGACGAAGCCCTCTTAAACTGCAGAGTTCGCCAGGTGCCCTTGGTTCGCCAAAATTGAGCACCTTGCTCACAGAGTGGGGCTCGCCTAAACTGCTAGGCTCGCCCGATTTGAGCGGTTCGCCAAAAATGGAAACCTGGCCCAAGAGGTTGGGCTCGCCTAAACTGCTAGGCTTGCCCGATTTGAGCGGTTTGCCGAAAATGGAAACCTGGCTCAAGAAGTGGGGCTCGCCTAAACCGTTAGGCTCGCCTGGTTTGAGCGGTTCGCCGAAGCTGGGAACCTGGCTCAAAGAGATGGGTTCGCCTAAACTGCTAGGCTCGCCCGATTTGAGCGGTTCGCCAAAACTGGGAACCTGGCTCAAGAGGTTGGGCTTGCCTAAGCCGTTAGGCTCGCCCGATTTGAGCAGTTCGCCGAAACTGGGAACCTGGCTCCAAGAGATGGGCTCGCCTAAACTGCTAGGCTCGCCCGTTTTGAGCGGTTCGCTAAAAATGGGAACCTGGCTCAAGAGGCTGATTCCTCCCAAACCCGAATAATAATTCAGGCTGTCGTGGAGGATGAGGGATTGTGCCTCGAGACGAACGAGAGCTTTTCGTCGCTGCTGTTTGGATCTTTTTGAACGAGGAGCGTTCATGTCGACGGCGGAGGCATAGTCTGCGTCGACACGAATGGTTGATTCCTTTTGCACAGGGGTCTGCAAGGATCGTTCATCAACCCACTCAGCAGCCCCTAGACCTGCATTCTCGAGTCTCGGCTCGGCCTCAACTGGTTTGGAACCCCCTGCCTCGGCTTGGGTAGATCCCTCAGGCTTGGTTGCCTCGGCCTCTTGGGGCTGGGCCACCCGCACGACTCTGCAGTTATCGCGAGATGTATTGTCGCCAGAAGAGGACGATCGTTAGTACCCCTCGAATTTGATCACAAGGGACTCAACCGTAGTCCCTACAGCAACTTCGTCAAACTGCGCCACCACCAATTAATCTGAATGAACGGATTCTCCCACTGTGGTCGCCATCTTCTGTAGGGTGTAAATTTGATCTCCCGAAAAGAGGGAACGTCGTTTGTATTGATAAGAAAGCTTATTACAAACTAATAATCAAATGATTATAACAGAAACAGAGGGAATGCCCTCCTTGTTTAACGTGGGTTCCTCGGTAGCGATAGGACGCCTCGCTCGGTGCTCGTGCCGAGTCTGCTTCCCTTGGACGATCCAATCGAATTTGCTGCCGGAGCTTCAGTACACAGTAGAAACTCAAGTCGATAGAATTCGGATCTTCTAGTTCATCGGCGATCGGGGCTCAGAACTAGGAAGTGGCGCTGCAATGCAAAAGTGATGCAGAGAGATTGTCGTCGACTCCGTTGGGAGTCGAGAGCTGGTGGTTCAGTTAACTGATTAAATTAATCAATTAACTATGTGTGAACCCCTTTCCTGTAGCCGGACGAGGTTCTTAAATAGAGGAGAGAAGGCGTGGCCGCTCCTTGGATCATGGGATGTGACCATACATTGTTCATAGATATCCTGCTGTTCATCTGTACCATGAGCGGTCATTCGAGGAGTCGTGTTTGGCATCACGTCAAGTAGGAGCGGGAAAGCCCCTCCTCGTATGTGTGACGACGGTTGTCAGATACTCGAGTGGATCTGACCAACCACCGAGCGCCGGCGGCTCTCACCCTTCGCTTGGACAAGTGAGGTGAGTCGCATTTATGAGGGTGCAGGTTGATTTGGCGTTTGTCTAACCACTTGTACCATGAGCGGCTATTCGGCGGGCCTGGAGTATCGTGTCTTCCCTCTTCTGGTCGAGAGAGGTGGGAAAGCGGGTTCGTGGTACTCGAGTGGGCTTGGACAGCTCGCCGGGTGCTAGCGAATCCGGCTCTTGACTCAGACAGCCAAGGTGATCTGCATTTATGAATGTTCAGGTCGACTCGACACCTACCCAATCATTCGTACTGTGAGCGGCCGCTTGACGGTCTTGGGGTACTGTGCCCTCTCCCTTGATTTGTGGGATTTGACCAGTGATGTAACTGTTCCCATACTCCAAGTGGGCAGTTGACAGTGAGCTGGCGAGTCTGCAGCTTGGGTCTGCAGGCGAGCTTGGGACTGCAGGCAGACTTGGGTCTGCAAGCGAGTTGAGTCTGCAGGCGAGCTTGGGACCGCAGGCAGAGCTGGGGATTGCAGGCAGACTTGGGTCTGCAGGCGGATTTGGGACTGTAGGCAGACTTGGGTCTGCAAGCGGATTTGCAGGTGCAGGCGAAGCTGGGGACTGCAGACGAACCTGGGTCTGCAGGCGAGCTTCAAGCCGTTAGGCGAGCTCTAGAGCATGGATCGAGCGAAAAAAAGCCGTTAGGCGAGCTCTAGAGCATGGATCGAAGAATAGGCCGTAACTTTCAAACCGTAAGTCAGAATTGGACGAATTATATATGAAAATCGCCTATCTCGACGAGATGGAGCCATCCGAACCAAAACGAAGGATTCAGTTCGCTTCCTCCGTTTTGCCAAATTCCTTACGGTTTGGGAGATATCTGCGTTTTCCCCTTTTTATCAGTATTTTTTCTTCTTTTTGCTATTTCGGGCGAGGTTTTAGCAGTTTTGTTCTGAACTTCTCTGATAAGGATTTAAAGGCAATTTTTATTACCTACAAAACCCCCTCTAAAGTTTTCAGACCTGAATCAGGCCGCAAGTGATCCCTGTTCAGATGGAGTGAGGAACCCTCCAACGAGCTCGGTGAAGTTGATCTCTTCACTCGCAGCTGATGATCGCCTTCTAGGATTTTGAGCAAACCCTCAGCTATCAACGGACTTGATTCGTCTTTACCAACTGCCGTTTGAGTTGGACTAGCCATGCTCTTGCCCTTAGCTTGGTAAGTTGTCGAGGAGTTTCTCTTAGGCTCAATGCTAAAATTTCTCTTTTATCCTTAGCCTTTCGAGACGTTTGGATTAATAGAGTCGGGAGCAGTTTAACCTCGTATACCAGTCGGAGGGTAGGAGCAGTTTTGACTCATGCACCAGTTGGAGTGAAGGAGCAATTTAGCCTCGTGCACCGGTTGGAGGAAAGGAACAGTTTATACTCTTGCACCAGTGGGAGTATAAGGGGGCAGTTTAGACTCATGCACCAGTTGGAGTAAAGGAGCAGTTTATACTCTTGCACCAGTGGGAGTATAAGGGGGCAGTTTAGACTCATGCACCAGTTAGAGTAAAGGGAACAGTTTATACTCGTATACCCGTTGGAGTCTAGGGAACAGTTTATACGCGTATATCCGTTGGAGTCTAGGAGAGAAGCTTATCTTCTCTTAGGGCAAAGATGAAGACGAACCCTGATTTGTCTTCTCTTGGGGCAAAGACGAACCCTAAAATAGCAGCACAACGCATAGTAGGCCACTATCAAACAACAATGCCTTTTATGGGAAAGACGGTGATGGGAGAATCTAATCGTTCAGGGACGTATGAGTGTGATGACTGATCGGACAAAGTCATTTGCGAGAATGACGGTGTCGGCTATCAGAGATAATCGTTAACATGATAAGAATTGCCGTGATCGGAGCGACTTTGAGGACCTACCATCCTTTTGAAGAGGATTGGTAAGTTGATTTTGTCAGAGGTGTAGTGTTAACATGACAGTGGGAGTTTATTGCGATTTGAGCAACTCTATGGACCTACCATCCTATTGAAGAGGACTGGTAAGTTGATTCGTCAGAGGTAACCGTTAACATGACAGTGGGGGTCCTGCCATCCTATTGAAGAGGATTGGCGGGGGATTGTGGCTTTGGTCCTAACTATCTGAAGGTTTGACCAAGTAGGAGTTTGATGCAGCCCGCCTAAACTGCTAGTCTCGCCTGTTTTGAGCGGTTCGCCATAAATGGAAATCTGGCTCAATAAGTGGGGCTCGCCTAAACCGTTTGGCTCGCCTGATTTGAGCGGTTTGCCGAAACTAGGAACCTGGCTCAAAGAGATGAGCTCGCCTAAACTGTTAGGCTCGCCTGTTTGGAGCGGTTCGCCATAACCGGAAACCTGGCTCAAGAAGCGGAGCTCGCCTAAACTGTCAGGCTCGCATGATACTTGTCGGAGTGTTAAGGGAGCAGTTTAAACTCATGCACCAGTTGGAGTGTCAGAAGAAGCAGTTTATACTCGTGTACTTGTCGGAGTGTAAGGGGACTATCAGAGGTGATTGTTAATGGGATAGCTTTGTGGGCCCGCCGTCCTATTGAAGAGGACTAACGGGGGAAATTTGGAGGAGACTATCAGAGCTAATAGTTAACTTGATAGTTTTAAAAGATCCATCGTCCAGTTAAATGAGGCTGATGGAGAAATTACTATCCGAGATAACAGTTAACTTGATAGTTTTGTGGGTCCGCTGTCCTATTGAAGAGGATCAACGGGGGAAATTGTAGGATATGAGGAAATGGTCTCCACTACCAAGGTATCTTGGTCATCATCTCCTCGAAATTCATGCGGGTCTTCGTCACCCATATGCTTGAGCATGCTCTCGACTTGTTCTCCTTGGCGAAGTAAGTCTTTCCATGAGAGAGCTTCAACAGCGCCCATATTGGACAGAACACTGATGGAGAGATTGTTCCGGCACATCTCGATGAGCGTGGCCTCGGAAACTCTACGCGAGAATGCAACGATCGGTTTCTGAATCTCTTGACAAAGTTACTTACAGACTCTGTCTTCCTCTGCTTCACAGTTAGCAGGGTGGTCATAGATACTTCTGTGTCATCGTCGAAGAATCTGGCCACGAAGAGTCTTTCCATGTCCTTCCAGCAGGTGATGGACCCAGGCTCCAATCTGCGAAACCATTCAAAAGAGGCCTCCTTGAGGGTACCAATGAACAGTCGAGTCATAATGGGATCGTATCCCACTATGTGTCCAGTTTGCGCCTGGAAGTAGTAGATGTACTGGGTAGGAAAACCTTTGCCATTGAACTGCAGGAGGTCCAGCGGCTCGAACTTTGCCGGGTAGGAGACCGCATCCCATTCAATTGGATATGGTCTGACAACCCCCAGCTTGCTCGCATGCTCCTGGAGCTTCAAGGCGTCGAGTTGACTTTGGAGGTCGTCATACCTCTTGTCTCTTGGGTTATGACCCGAAGAGGACGCTCCTCTAGATGACTCGGATGAGGAGTGAGAAGGAGTAGGCACCCGCTCTTTGTGCTTCAAAGATTTATGCGAAGCCCGCGAAGTCCTCTCTCTCTTCCTCTTCTTCTCGCTCAGGAGCTGCTCCAACATCTCCTTTAGGGAGTCGATGGTTGCTTGTTGTTCGTCGAGTCTCCTGGATATCTCATCAGGGATATCGGTCATATGCACATTTGCGTGCTCGCCCTGAACTGAGCTTGAAGTCTGCGACATTTCTACTGCTGAGCAATCGTCGTCGTCGTTGTCAGAGATGGACGTCAGACCCGTGCAGGCAAACGGGGTGGCCACCCCCATTTGGGCGTGAGCGTGTTGGCGAGGTTCAGGCTGGCGAGGTTCGCCCGTCAGGCGAGATTGGTACAGTGCGCTTGTGCCTATCTGGCGAGCTGTTGCTTCGCCTTTCTGGCGATCTTGGGCCGTCAGGCGAGCTTGGTGAAGTCCTCTTGTTTGACGAAGCCCTCTTGAACTGCAGAGTTCGCCAGATGCCCTTGGTTCGCCAAAATTGAGCACCTTGCTCACAGAGTGGGGCTCGCCTAAACTTCTAGGCTCGCCTGTTTTGAGCGGTTCGCCAAAACTGGGAACCTGGCTCAAGAGGTTGGGCTTGCCTAAGCCGTTAGGCTCGCCCGATTTGAGCGGTTCGCCGAAACTAGGAACCTGGCTCAAAGAGATGGGCTCGCCTAAACTGCTAGGCTCGCCCGTTTTGAGCGGTTCGCTAAAAATGGGAACCTGGCTCAGGAGGCTGATTCCTCCCAAGCCCGAATAATAATTCAGGCTGTCGTGGAGGATGAGGGATTGTGCCTCGAGACGAGCGAGAGCTTTTCGTCGCCGCTGTTTGGATCTTTTGAACAAGGAGCGTTCATGTCGACGGTGGAGGCGTAGTCAGCGTCGACACGAATGGTTGATTCCTTTTGCACAGGGGTCTGCGAGGATCGTTCATCGACCCACTCAGCAGCCCCTAGACCTGCATTCTCGAGTCTCGGCTCGGCCTCAACTGGTTTGGGGGGGAAAGAACCCCCTGCCTCGGCTTGGGTAGATCCCGCAGGCTTGGTTGCCTCGGCCTCTTGGGGCTGGGCCACCCGCACGACTCTGCAGTTATCGCGAGATGTATTGTCGCCAGAAGAGGACGATCATAAGTACCCCTCGAATTTGATCACAATGGACTCAACCGTAGTTCCTGCAGCAACTTCGTCAAACTGCGCCACCACCAATTAATCTGAATGAACGGATTCTCCCACTGTGGTCGCCATCTTCTGTAGGGTGTAAATTTGATCTCCCGAAAATAAGGAACGTCGTTTGTATTGATAAGAAAGCTTATTACAAACTAATAATCAAATGATTACAACAGAAGCGGAGGGAATGCCCTCCTTGTTTAACGTGGGTTCCTCGGTAGCGATAGGACGCCTCGCTTGGTGCTCGTGCCGAGTCTGCTTCCCTTGGACGATCCGATCGAAGTTGCTGGAGAGCTTCAGTACACAGTAGAAACTCAAGTCGATAGAATTCGGATCTTCTAGTTCACCGGCGATCGTGGCTCAGAACTAGGAAGTGGCGCTGCAATGCAAAAGTGATGCAGAGAGCTTGTCGTCGACTCCGTTGGGAGTTGAGAGCTGGTGGTTCAGTTAACTGATTAAATTAATCAATTAACTATTAACTGATTAAATTAATCAATTAACTATGTGTGAACCCCTTTCTTGTAGCCGGGCTAGGTTCTTAAATAGAGGAGAGAAGACGTGGCCGCTCCTTGGATCATGGGATGTGACCATACATTGTTCAGAGATATCCTGCTGTTCATCTGTACCATGAGCGGTCATTCGAGGAGTCGTGTTTGGCATCACGTCAAGTAGGAGCGGGAAAGCCCCTCCTCGCATGTGTGACGACGGTTGTCAGATACTCGAGTGGATCTGACCAACCACCAAGCACCGGCGGCTCTCACCCTTCGCTTGGACAAGTGAGGTGAGTCGCATTTATGAGGGTGCAGGTTGATTTGGCATTTGTCTGACCACTTGTACCGTGAGCGGCTATTCGGCGGGCCTGGAGTACCGTGTCTTCCCTCTTCAGGTCGAGAGAGGTGGGAAAGCGGGTTCCTAGTACTCGAGTGGGCTTGGACAGCTCGCCGGGTGCTGGCGGATCCGGCTCTTGACTCAGACAGCCGAGGTGAGCTGCATTTATGAATGTTCAGGTCGACTCGACACCTGCCCAATCATTCGTACTGTGAGCGGCCGCTTGACGGTCTTGGGGTACTGTGCCCTCTCCCTTGATTTGTGGGATTTGACCACTGATGTAACTGTTCCCATTCTCCAAGTGGGCAGTTGACAGTGAGCTGGCGAGTCTGCAACTTGGGTCTGTAGGCGAGCTTGGGACTGCAGGCGGACTTGGGTCTGCAGGCGAGTTGAGTCTGCAGGCGAGCTTGTGACCGCAGGCAGAGCTGGGGATTGCAGGCAGACTTGGGTCTGCAGACGGATTTGGGACTGCAGGCAGATTTGGGTCTGCAGGCGGATTTGCAGGTGCAGGCGAAGCTGGGGACTGCAGACGAACCTGGGTCTGCAGGCGAGCTTCAAGCCGTTAGGCGAGCTTTAGAGCATGGATCGAAGAATAGGCCGTAACTTTAAGTCGGAATTGGACGAATTATATATGAAAATCGCCTATCTCGACGAGATGGAGCCATCCGAACCAAGACGAAGGCTTCGGTTCGCTTCCTCCGTTTCGTCAAATTCCTTACGGTTTGGGAGATATCTGCGTTTTCCCCTTTTTATCAGTGTTTTTTCCTCTTTTTTCTATTTCGGGTGAGGTTTTAGCAGTTTTGTTCTGAACTTCTCTGATAAGGATTTAAAGGCAATTTTTATTAACTACACGGACAAATGCTCAACTCCAACACTCAAGCTATAGCTAGATTAGAATCCCAGCTTGGTCAACTAGCTAGTGCCGTGAGTGAAAGATAGAAAGGAAAATTTTCGAGTCAACCTGTGGTAAACCCTAAGAACAAAGGATGCAGTTCATCCTATGAAGCCCAAGTGAATGCAATCCATTCACTTCGGTCAGGTAGACAGGTCGATAATCAAGTGAGAACTCCTCCAAGTCAAACTCCTGATCCTGTACAAATTCCTTCTCCTTCTCCTTCTGATGAATCTCTTCAACAATCACTCCCCTCGGATGACCAAGAACCTGAACCCGAACCTGAGTCTGCTTTTGATAGATTTAGACCGATTGCTCCCTTTCCAGATAGACTCAGGTCTAGGAAACACTCTCCTCAGGAGGAAAAGACCTAGAAACATTCAAGTAGGTTAATGTCAACATTCCTCTCTTAGATGTAATTGAATAAATTCCATCTTATGCTAAATTTTTAAAAGAATTGTGCACTAAGAAGAGGCGAATAAATGTTCCAAAGAAAGTCTTTTTAGCCGCCAATATCAGTGAAATGCTATCAAATCCCATACATTTGAAACGTAAAGATCCAGGTTCCCCCATCATTTCATGTATCATTGGGAATACTCACATTGATAAGGCGCTTTTAGACTTAGGGGCCAGTGTCAATTTGCTTCCATATTCAGTCTACCAGCAATTAGGTCTAGGTGTACTGCACCCAACCAAATGCACCTTACAGTTGTCTGATAGATCTATCAAGGTCCCTATGGGTGAGTTAGAGGATGTTCTGATTAAGGTTGGAGATTTTATTTTTCTAGTAGATTTTGTAGTCTTGGAAACACAGTCTGTTTCCAATCCCAAAGGATAGACACCTGTCATCTTAGGACGACCCTTCTTAGCCACTTCTAATGCTCTCATCAACTGTAGAACTGGTCAAATGAAGCTGTCCTTTAGAAATTTGACTGCTGATCTCAACATTTTTAATCTAGGGGACCAACCAAATAATCAGCCTCTAGAAATAAATTACATTCAGCAAAGAGCGGAAGAAGAAGAAGAAGAAGAAGAGTCTGATTTGAGTTTTGAGGAAATCTTTGATGAAGAGTTAGAGTTTTTAGAAGAAGCAGATCAGGTCGTTGAGAATAATAAAACTGTGTTAAACATGTGCTGCTTTGAATTAAATTTTGAAGAACTCTTTCTTGATGAACTTAGATTCTTGGAGAATAATCAACAACCAAATTTTCAAAACTTCACAGAAGAATTGGTTGTTAGAAAACAAAACTTTACTGTACAAGAGTCTAAGTTCATTTTGTTGCATGAATTATTGAACACCCCAAAATGCCTGGAAATTCACATTATTGATTATATCATTCTGAATTTGTTTAAAATCCGGGGAAGAATTTTCAGCAATAAGGTAGGATTCAATGTAGAACAGGAACTCTTCATGTTGAATATTTCATTCTACATTATTTATTTTGTTTATTTTAGAATAATAAAAAGAATTGATTCTTCTCTCAATTGAGAGTTTCTTGTTCAGCTGTAAAAAAAAAAGATGAGAAAAAAAAAAGAAACAGAAGAATAAATTTTTGATTTCATCCTCCTCAGACCAAAGGTAATTGTAGATTTTTATCAGCCGACCAAATATAAGTGCTTCACTTCTTATCTGCTTTACTTTATACATCATAGAGTTTGCATTGAGGACAATGCAAAATTTAGGTGTGGGGGTGAGATTAGTTATTTTTTTCTCTTTATTTTATATTTTTAGTTACATTTTTTCCCTTTTTCTTAAAAAAATTATAAAAATATCGTCACTTGCCAAATTGATAGAGTTATGTAATAATTGATTTATTTGATAAATTTTAAATTTTCTAATCTGTTATTTACTCAAGTTCACTTTTTATGATAACTCTAAATAAAGTTCTTAAAAAATAATTTTCAAAGTAGTATACTTTACTTAAGCCTTAACTTAGATTTTTATTTAAAATAATGAAATACATGCTTAGCTTAGAGTTAAAAATAATTTTTCAAAGTGGCTTGACTTACATATTTTTCAGAATATATACACATATACATATAAAAAAAATTTTGCAAAAAGAAGAGTGAGAAAAATGGGCACCAAAAGAAAAAAAAAGAAAAAAAACTCTTAAATTCAAGGTGATTCTATTTTATAAAGCCTAAGCTGATCGAGTAATTAAGCCCAAGGAGTATTTTCATACTTAATGATCTAAGCCCAATTGGGTTGGGATCCATTGGCCCAAAACTCGTTAAATGGTCGCTTAGAAAGCCCGTTAAAGTAGAAAAAAATCACCAATGAAGAAAGAGTTAAAGATAAAAATAATAAAAAAATAAATGTTTTATATATGTATATATGGTCTTGGAAAATATTTTAGATCAAGCAACTTGAATATTATTTTAAACAAAGAGTTAGCATGTTCTTTTCAAAACCTTTAAATTAAATTTCTAAGTTTGGCTTGGTTTTGTATTGCTATAATGAGAAGATGTTCTAGGAAATTTACCTTAGAGTTATATATAAAAATATTTTTTTGAGTAAAAACTAGCTTCAATTAACAAGTAAATTTAGTTATTTACTAACTTCTTTAATTTGGCAAGATGACCGAATTTTGTGGGTATATTCACTGCAAACCCTCACAAGACTACAACTCGTCCACTAGGATAACCTAGGGTATAACCGCGATTCTTGCGAAAGTGAGTTAGGTTTTCTTTTATTTTTCTTTGTTTGCTAGAGGACTAGCAAAAGTTTAGGTGTGGGGGTATTTGATAATCATATTTTATTATAATTTTATACCCTCATTATCTATTTTATATGAATAAATATATCACTAATAATTGTTTTTATCTTTAATTACATGTTAATGAAGAATAAATTCTAAAAAAATCTCATCTCTCATCAAAAGCCCTTGATTTAATGAAGAAATGAAGCCCATGAAGCCAAAGGAATTCTTTCAAATATTTAATGAAGAAATAAATCAAAGCCCAGTGGAAAAATCAAGAGAAAATGCCAAAGCCCAAATGTCAAAGCCCAAAAGTCCAAGCTAAAGCCAAAGACCCAAACCCAAAAGCCAAATACAAGAGGATCTGCGGACAGCACACAGGAGAAGGGCAGGCATCGATGCCTGCATCGATGCCCACATCGATGCCTGCATCGATGCCCGCATCGATGCACGCATCGATACCCTGGGCAGTTAGTTACGAATCTAAGGCTGGTTTTTGATGTTTT
This sequence comes from Asparagus officinalis, assembly GCF_001876935.1. Classification (NCBI taxonomy): domain Eukaryota; kingdom Viridiplantae; phylum Streptophyta; class Magnoliopsida; order Asparagales; family Asparagaceae; genus Asparagus; species Asparagus officinalis. Next base: position 102,592,605 of record NC_033797.1, read on the forward strand.
TGGATAAGATTTCAAACCAATGGCTCTCATTCACTGATGTTTACTATAAATAGGGGTAGAGAGTGAGGGGTTAGAGGTGTGAAAATTTTTGTAACTCCTTTTGAAGAGGAGGGCTACTCTTAATTAAGAAGGCCTTCCAAATTTATAACTTTTTGTTACAATTAATAATTAAGAAGGCCTTCCAAATTTATAACTTTTTGTTACAATTAATAATAATAATTTTTTCACCACTTTAGATATTTTTTCTCTTTGTTGGATGATGAAGATGGAGATGAAGAATTATTTAGAGGTTTGCATTTCTTTTCTTTTTCTCTTTTATTTCTTTTTATTTGCTTATTAGTTTAGAGTTATTTCTATGCTTATAATTAGATTTTATTTTCTTGTTAAATAGCTAAGAGGCTAGAACCCTCTTGCCTTAGATTTATTTCATGCTTATAGATTAGATTTATTTCATGCTTATAAAATAAATTTATTTTCTTGTATTTAATTCTTGCAATTTATTTTGTAGTTTAGATTTTGTAATTTATTTTGTAGTTAGATTTTAATTTCTTATACTATTCACCTTGAGGCTAGAACCCTCTTGGGTTTAGTTTTTCTTTTTATTTATTTTTATTTTGTTTGATTCGCCTTTAGGCTAGAACCTTTAGGGAATCACCTAGTTTTTCTTTTTGTTTATTTTCACTTTCTTTGATTCGCCTTTAGGCTAGAACCCTCTAGGAAATCACCATTTTCTAAGAAGTGGGTTTAATTTTAGATTACCCATATCTATAATTGAACCCACCATCTTTAATTTCTTGCATTTTCTTTTATTCTTGAATTTTATTTTTCATTCTTGATTTTTATTTGATTTTTCCTTCTTGTCTTATTAATCACATTCATTCTTTGTCACATCCACTCTCACTTACATTTTTCGCCTATTTACACACCATTTTCACTCTCTCAATCTCTTCACAACCACATTCACTCATCACTCCTAATTGTCACGCACACAACATAAGAACCGATTTTATATCTACTCCTACAAAAACACCTTCCTCGTGGGATCAATATCTTTATACTATAACTTGACACGGTTGTACACTTGCAACCTTTTTTGTACATGTTTATGCCGCATCACGCTCCTTGTTTTTTTTTTTTTAAATTTCTTTTCAGGCAGCTCAGAGTTCTGGAGAGCCGTAGAATGACGGAGTTCTTGCATAGTCATCGTCGCATGATTTATTAGTAGAGACTCCACTGTAGACTTATTTTCACTATTAAGACATTAGAGTTTTGTACTCATATTGTAAAGGCAGTTTGCCTTAGTTTATTATCATTTGACTCTTCTTGAGATATTTTTCATTTATTTTCAGATATCAGATGTATTTTTAATTGTTCACTTGAGACATGATTTCATTTATGAGATAAATCTTTCTACATCATGTTTATAGTACTTATTTCCCTTATTTTGCTTGTTTTGTACCTGCATATATATTTGATTCCACTAGAGGATATTATTGTGATTGGTGAAACATGTTTATGCATAGTATGAGTGCATGACAGGTTTGACATCTCTGGATTCACCTTGGACTGCTGTCATGTGTGAAATCATGGGCGTCACAGTTAGTATCAGAGCTCTAGTTTCAATATCCTTAGGATCATCTTATGTCGAATCGTGGAGCTAGAATAGAGTTTCTTAGGGTTCATATATAGGGTCTGCTAGGAATTCCTAGAATGAGTGAGGACGTTATATGCGTATATCTTAAAAAATACAATAAATTTTTTATGACAACTATTTTACTTTGATTGAAAAGTATTTGCATGAATGAATTACGATACAATTTTTCTTATTGCTCTATGTTATATATGCTTTTGTATGTGTCTCATAACTGCGTCTTATAAACTCTCTTCCTGAAAATTTATAGATGGCCGGACGAGGACGTGGATGGAGAGTATTTCGTGCTCAGAGAGAGAGAGAGGGGCAGGATGAGCCGGAGCCAGAACCGCAGCAGGCCCCACCCGAGTCGTAGCAGGCTTCACTCAAGCAGTAACAGGCTCCACCAGAGCCATAGCAAGCTCCACCTGAGCCGCAGCAGGCTCCGCAGTACCTCATAGACCTCATGGCATCTATAGAAGCTAGGCTAGCAATGCTAGCAATGCTCGAGGAGCAAGTGGCGAATCATATGCCGCCAGTCACATCGCCACCTGTAGTTCCACCGCTAGTGATTCCAGCCATTCCCATCACAGAGGATTCCCCAGAGGTTACACCAGGACTCACCCCACCATCAGTTGTAGCTACAGAGCAGGAGTCTTGGATTCACCTAGTTGAGAGGTACCAAAAGATGAGGGCACTGTAATTTCAGGGGTCATCAGATTCGCTTGTAGCCCACAAGTGGAAGAAGGACGTGAGTAATATCCTTAACCTACTTAACGTCGATTCAGTATAGAAGCAAAGGTTGGCAGCTTTCAGCCTAAAAGGTGATGCTGGAGGATGATACATGCTTCAGTTCACCCCAGAGCACCTGATGATACTCCCATGGGAGGACTTCATCTATTTCTTTGACGAGCAGTTCATCTCTTCCGCATCACTGTAGGCTATAAAAATTGCCTTAACCACAGAATGGCCTAAATTCCGCATGCATGTTTGACTCGCTTGCATGAGTCAAGTCCACTCAGGAGTTGAGTCCGCCAGCACAAAAGAAGCTTGCCTGCGTGCTTGATTCGCCAGCACGAGTCAAGACCACACGATCGCTGAGCTCGCCTGCACATCCAGGTAATCCGTCAGGCGATCATAAACTTGCCTACGTACTTGATTCGCCTACACGAGTCAAGTCTACTCAAGAGATGATCCCGCATGCATGGCCAGGCGATCAACAAACTTGCCCAAACTCGTCAGAGTATCCGGCGGCTGCACTGTCACATACAGGGATGGGCCTTCCTATTTCCCACAACGTGGGGGAGGAGTACAATACTCTACTCCCATTAAGTAGTTTCCTGCATTACTTTGGTGTTCGCCTGCACGCTTGACCCGCCTGCACGAGTCAAGTCGGCTCAAGCACTGAACTTGCCTGTATGTCCAGACAATCAGCCAGGCGATCAACGAACTCGACAAACTTGCCAGAGTACCTGGTGACTGTGCTGTCGCGTATAGGGATGGGACTTCGCATTTCCCACGACGTGAAGGGGAGGAGTACAGTGCTCCGAGCCCATCAAGCGGCTGCTCACGGTACAAGTGAGGCATGGCATCTCTCAATAGGACATGGTCATATCCCATGATTCAAGGGAGTGACCATGTCGTCTCTCCCCTATTTAAGAGCCTCTCCTGGCTATGGGAAAGGGGTCGCAGTTAATTGATTGACTCAGTCAGTTAGCTGGTCCATTGGCTCTCAACTCTCAGGTGAGTCGACGACCTGCTCTTTGTATTGCTCTTACACTGTAGCATCTTCTTCCAGCATTCATCCTAGATCGCCATCAAACTCGGAAACTCGAACTCGATCAACACGAGCTTCTACTGCGTACTGAAGCTCGCCTACAATTTCTATTGGATCGTCCAAGGGAAGCAAACTCGGTGCAAGAACCGAGGAAGGTGTCCTATCGTTACCAAAGACCCCACGTTAAACAAGGAGGCATTCCCTCCGCTTCTGTTATAATTTTGATTCATTAGTTTATAATAAGCTATTCTTATTAATACAAACGAAGTCACTATTTCGGGAAATCAAATTTTACCCCTACAGAAGATGGCAACCACATTAGGAGAAACTGTTTCTTCAACCGAAATGGTGGTAACGCAGTTCGACGAGGTTGCTATCGGGATAACCGTGGAGTCCCTCGTAATCGAGTTCGACCAAGCCAAGTACTAAGAGTACTTGTCTTCCTCCTCCTCTAATGGCAATGCGTCCCGCAAACGCTATAGAATTGTGCGTATGGTCCTACCCCAATCGGCTGAGGCCTCCACACCTGAGGACTCTATCCAAGTCATAGCAGAGGGTCCTATCTCCCCCAAATCAACCAAGGCCAAGAGTACAGGGCAAAAGACTGCTAAATGGGTCAAAAAATGACCCTCGCAGACCCCTGTTCAGGAGGAGATAGTTGTCCGCCTTGGCACGGACCACGTCGTCGTAGTCTGCACGGACGCTCCTCTCTCTAGGAGAGCCCGCCAGCGGCGACGACAGGCCCTCGCTCGGCAAGAGGCCCGAGCCTTCACCTCCTATGACGGCCTGAATTATTACTCAGGCCTGAAGAATGCCAAGCGGAGAGGTTGCCCTCTCAATGCCAACGAGTCCACCAAATCAGGCGAACCCCCACGTTCGGGCATGCTTCGCCCTGATCGCAATGTTTCTCGTTTAGGCGAACTCAGTACCTCTGGCGAGCCTGGCTACCCAGGCGAACCAACCAGATCGGGCGAGCCCACCAACATATGCGGATTTCATTTCTAAAGTCATATCCCTGATTCAAGTAGGTTGCCCGAATCAGGCGAGTCTGCCCGAGCAGGCGAGCCATTAAAGACAGGCGAGCCCCGTCAGGTACACCTGATGGACAAACTTCACAGGCGGACAGGCCTTAACAACAAAGGCAAGACAGCAGGCGAGACATGTTAGACCCTAGAGGGGGGTTGATTAGGGTCTTATGCTAATCTAATCCCGATTAAATTCCAATAAAAATTATATTGATTAATTTGTTCTTGCAAGAAATATATGAGATGGATATGAACAAGAAAGATAAGAATAAGCACAAATAAAAATATACGCTAAGCAAAACACAAACACACGATATGTTTACGAGGTTCGGTCATCACGACCTACGTCCCCGCTCCTCACCTCGAGGAGATCTCTACTATCACAATCCGGTTTGGAAGCCGGAACTTCTACACACTCGGTTTATAAGTTTACCGAAAACTCTCACACAACAAACACTATGCAACCACACTTTACACACTAAGTGTAGGAACCTAGCCCGTGTCCTCCTCCTCAAGTGCTCGGATACAACCTCTGCCTAGGTTCGTCAACCGACGCCACTCCTATTGGATTCGACCCCGTCTCACGCCTCACACTTCTCTCGGTGTACAAGTGTATTATAAGTGATACTCATAATAATGGTTAAATACAATGATTTGTTCTCGATAACAAATGAGAACACAATGAAGCTCACTCTCACTAAATCACACACCACTACCCAATAATATATAGTATGGAAATATTATAAGCTCAATACAGTGTGTGTGATAACAGTGAATAGAAAATATGCAACTCAATTTAAATATAGCTAAGTTATGAAAATGAATCAATAAGCTATATAAAAAAGAGTTTAGAAAACTGAAAGAGTTTAGAAAACTGAAAGAGTTTAGAAAACTTCTCAATAAACAAGAAGAACAGTAGATGATGATGATCCTCAGTTGGAATTGAAAGCCTCTTCTTCTTGTAAAAAACTTCTTTTGAAACAGACAACCAAAATCAGCTTAAACAGCTCTTAATCTTTTGTTAAAAACTCACTATAAAACAAACTCTTGATTTTTTCGAAAGAAGAAAGCAATGGGGTATTTATACCCACTCAAGACATCAGCCAAAACAACATTGAAAAGACCAAAATACCCCCAGAGAATCAAATTAGAATATAGCCGTTGGAAAGCAATCATCAGTTCGGGGGTCGACCGTGAGAAACTGGCGGTCAACCGCGAAGCACAAAATCCAAAAGAACAGTTTTGAAAAGCTGGCGGTCGACCGCGACGGTCGACCATGAAAATCTCTGGATTGAGCCACGGTCGACCGCGTCGACCGTAGTGGTCGACCGCGAAATTCTCTGGATGAGCCACGGTCGACCGTCACGGTCGACCGCGATCTAATAAAAGGCAAAGATGGACTTTGAACTACTAGCGGTCGACCGTGGCGATCGACCGCAAACTGATACATGCTGAAATACCTGTTTTGGGCTGATTTTGAAAATACTTTAAAAATATCAAATCAATTCCAAAAATAGTAAAACTTTGGAGAAAGTTTCTAATTGATAAAATAAACATGTTTGAGAAGAAATTTTTAGAAAAACAATTTTCGTTTGTGAAAACCCACTATTTTTGAAAAGTGTTCATAAAACTTGTTTTTCATGAATATGAAAATTGAAATATAACTTGTAAACTTGTATATATATATATATATATATCATGCTATATATATATATATATTATGAAGTATGAAAGAGATGTAAACATGAAATAAAAGCTATTGTAACAAAGTTTGGTAGAAAATCATTTGTATGATAGAAAAAGTCAAACTTGTGTTGTGTTTACATATTGAGCTTAAATATAATCATACAATATATGTAAGCAAACTACTCTTATACCTAGGTGAATACACACATATGAACTTGAATCTTTAACTCTTGATTGCCGTGTGTTGAATTCCTGTAAAGAGAAAAACAAACCACAAAAACTAGAAAACATATTAGCTATGAATTGTTTGACAAATCATCATCAAAACCATAGGGCCAACAATCTCCCCATTTTTGATGATGACAAACAATTTATTTAGTGATATAAAATCCAAACATATGATTAAATCAACCATATGAATAATATGAATAAACCATATAACCAAACATCAACATTACATGTAGTTTTTTCATCAATATGAATAAACCAAATAAATCAAACAACAATATGTATTTTTTCTCCCCTTTTGACAATATCAAAAAGGGAAAAATTAATAGGAGCAACGCTCCCCCTGCATTCATGCACAGATTATAAACAACTGTATGGCCAGTACTCCCCCTGTCAATTTGCATAAATGACATAACAAATAAAAAGAAAAACATATATGGGAGCTACACATCCATAACCATCCATAAATATCATAAACATCCATAACCATTTTAACAAGCTACTAAAATCATAAACATATGAATCAGAAGCAAAACCAAAATTTTAACACAAATAGCATCCTTAACAGCCTGTTTTCACAATACATTGTGCAGAGGATCTAAAAGCCAGAAAAAGATAGTCATAAGCTATCATAACTACAAAAAACAGAAATAGTTCCACAAGACACAAAGTTTTCAACCACAAATCATAAAGTTATTACAAATTCAAAACAAAAGTTAAATATCCAGTTTCAGTTCTACAAAACATAAATCCATAGACAACAAGTATCACTCACCACCATCATCAGATTCAAATGCAGAGCCAGATCCTGAACCAGAAGCAGATCCTTCTTCAGAGCCCTCTTTAGATCCAGTGTCAGAGCTTGAAGAGGGATCCTAAATCCCAAGAGATTGACGCTGATAGCTAAGGAGAGTCCTAATATCCTTTTGAATGCTCGAGACCTGAGTCTCAAGACGATCCAGACGGTCAAAGACCTCAGAAGCTGAAATAGTGGAAGCTCTAGAACGAGATCGGGAAGATGATGGGTTTGTAGGAGCAGATAAAGAGTATGAAAGTTACATTCGAGAGAGGGAAACTCTATCAAAATATTCCTTACTAGGATCAACTTTGGGTTCATGAGACAGAGCAACACCGAAGTGTTGAAGAATAAAAGTGATGAAGCAACCAAAGGGTAGAAACTTGAAATTCTTACATGCCATGTTTTTAAGAAAACGTTTGCCCAATTCACTTTTATCTTGGCAAAAATGGCATACACAGCATTGACTTTATCAGGAGCAAAATGATCAAAGCTACTGGTCTTAGGAATGAGATTCTGAGCAACAATTTGTGCTATGATTTTGGCTGTGGGATTAAGAGAATTGTTGTTCATAGGATAAGAGCAACCGGGCTTAAACAAAATATTGTTCACATTCTGATCGGTGTGTTCAATAGACATGAGCTCAATGTCACTTGACGGGATCTTAAGGATTCCCGGAAGCTCGTCAGCAGAAAATGATATAGGAACATTCTTAACAGATGTATTGATGGTTTGAAGACCATCAGCTGAAGATGAAACAGATAGGTTTGCATAAAATAAATAAATAAGAAATGGGTAATAGGGAACCTTACGTTCCACATCTAACAAATTATGCAACCCAACAGCAGATAGAATTTCATGAATATTATAAATAGCTAATTCTTCAGACTTGATGTACCTATTAGATAGAATTTTCAACTTGCAAAGTTCCATATATTTCTTAACTAGGGATTTGAACATGAGAGAATCATCATAGTTAGAGGCAATAGATGATGAAAAGCTAGTATCTTGTTTATATTTCTTTCTAGGAGGCATTATAACAAGATAGGATCAAAAATAGGATATTGACAGATAAGATTTAAGCAGAAACCCTAGAATTAACAATAAGACCCTAGAATAGAGAAAGAACACAAGATTAAGAGAGGAGAGATTACCCAACTAATTCCCAACAGGAATCGATGAAGAGAGATCCTCAAGGGAGACCGCGGTCGATCGAAGGCAAACGGCGGGCGACCGTGAGGAGAATCTAAGCAGAAATCGATTTTGGGGAAGAAATTTTCGAAATGAGGGGAATGGAGAGGGTCGGGTTAAAAGAGGAAGAATCAATGGCCTAGATCAGCTCAAAAATGAAATCAATGGTGATAGAAGAATCGGGTTTAGGAACGTTATCAAACAAAAACCGAAACCCGATAAGAAATTAAACAGGAAACAAAAAATTCCCTCGTGGTCGACCGTGGCGGTCGGCCGCAAAAATCACAGAGCCTAAGCTCTGAGGCAGAAACTTTGACAGTCGACCGTGGCGGTCGATCGTGAGAAAAATATCAGCAAAAACATTGTAAAATCTGGATTTTAAGAAAAGTTTGATTTGGATTATTAAATAATTTTGTTTTATAAAAATTATATCTATATATATAAAGCTTTTACTTAGTAATCCATGAAAAACATTTTATTTTGTCTTAACATCAAAGAAAATAAACATTTAAGCTTAAAAACTTGTCTTAACATCAAAGAAAATAAACATTTAAGCTTAAAAACCAATTATTCAAAAAACAAAAACAAAAATATGAAATAAAGCTCATTTTGGTACCCAAATCATTTTGGTACCAATAATATTTGGAACATGACCCCTATCATGTAAATCCAAGACCCTAGGGTTATGAACCCGTTTGGGCGTATTTTGTGTACTAATACGGTCAAAACAAAAGTCGTAAACATGACTCATATGATTGTAATTTGTGCAATGTAGGGGTTTGAATGGTTTGCGTTGACCGAAATGATGTGCACGTGGTTCATTTGCAAAAATAGATTTTTCTTTGTAATTATTTTGCAAACGAGAATTTCTTTTTAAATCAAAACAAAACATGGCCAAATGACCAAAACGACCACAATAATCACATTTGTACACATGAATATGTTTATGATTTACACTATATGTGTGTACATGTGTATGAGATGAAGAAGCTTGATGGGATGTATAATCATGAATAGGCTTGTCAATCTTTTGTGCATTATGACAAAATTGGGCTAAATGGCCTTTAAGACCGCATATAGAACATTTATGAATTTTGTCATACATGTGTGCATAGTGAATAGGTTTCTTAGAAGAATTAACATTGAACTTTGCACACAAGTCCATAAACTTTTTGTTATTAGCAATACAAGTGTTTAGTGTTGAATCTAAGGTAGATATGTGTTTTCCCATTTGATTCAACTCATCATTGTGCATACAAGCATTGCTACTAGAAGTAGGATAAACATGATTATTTATCATAGATTTTAATTTATCTACTTCTAACATGGCATCACATTTTTCATAAAGCAACCTAGCATTTTCTAATCTCAAATTTTTATTGCATTCTTTAAGAATTATATTTTCATTTGCAATGAAATCAAACTTAGTGACTAGTGTTTCATGAGTGGATTTTATATTAACATACTTACTTTTTACATCAATATAGCAATTGTATAATTTTTCAAACTCAAGAGCAAGCTCATCAAAAGTAATAGCATCATCGTTGTCAAGCTCGCATACCTCACTAGGGTTATCACCTAGTTGTAGTGTACATGGAGATGAGACTTCTTTAGAACTCAAAGCGGGATTTTCCAACGCTTGTTGAATAGCCTCCAAGTCTCCTTGATATGCTTCAATAATTTTCATAAGGTGTAAGCACTATCAAAATGAGCAATTTTGTTAGAAAAAAATGAGGGAAAGGCACTAAGCAAATATTCTAACAAAAGCTTGTTCATATTAAACATTCTTTTATCATCTTTATTCCACTTGGATTTTTCCGAAGTGGGAATAATATAAGCATCCTCAATAATTTCTCATAAATCGAATTGTTTAGATTGAACAAAAGTTTGAATCTAACATACCATTGAGCATAGGGAAAATATTCAAATGAGGAGCAACATTAATAGCATAACCTAAACTAGATGCATCATACATATCCATAATGATTATATGCAAGAAGCAAAATGCAATCAAAACTAGATTAGCACAAAAACAATAACTTGGATCTTTAACTCAAGGTGATTAGACCTTAAATCAAAGAGCACCAAGCTCTGATACCAACTGTTAGACCCTAGAGGAGGGGTGATCAGGGTCTTATGCTAATCTAATCCCGATTAAATTCTAATAAAAATTATATTCATTAATTTTTTCTTGTAAGAAATATATGAGATGGATATGAACAAGAAAGATAAGAATAAGCACAAATAAAAATATACGCTATGCTAAACACAAACACACGATATGTTTACGAGGTTCGGTCACCATGACCTATGTCCCCGCTCCTCACCTCGAGGAGATCTCCACTATCACAATCCGGTTTGGAAGCCGGAACTTCTACACACTCGGTTTATAAGTTTACCGAAAACTCTCAAACAACAAATACTATGTAACCACACTTTACACACTAATTGTAGGAACCTACCTCATGTCCTACTCCTCAAGTGCTCGGATATAACCTCTCTCTAGGTTCGTCAACCGACGCCACTCCTATTGGATTCGACCCCGTCTCACGTCTCACACTTCTCTCGGTGTACAAGTGTATTATAAGTGATACTCACAATAATGGTTAAATACAATGATTTGTTCTCGATAACAAATGAGAACACAATGAAGCTCACTCTCACTAAATCACACACCACTACCCAACAATATATAGTATGGAAATATTATAAGCTCAATACAGTGTGTGTGCTAACAGTGAATAGAAAATATACAACTCAATTTAAATATAGCTAAGTTATGAAAATGAATCAATAAGCTATATAAGAAAGAGTTTAGAAAACTTCTTAATAAACAAGAAGAACAGTAGATGATGATGATCCTCGGTTGGAATTGAAAGCCTCTTCTTGTTGTAGAAAACTTCTTTTGAAACAGACAATCAAAATCAGCTTAAACAGCTCTTAATCTTTTGTTAAAAACTCACTGTAAAACAAACTCTTGGTTTTTTTTGAAAGAAGAAAGCAATGGGGTATTTATACCCACTCAAGACATCAGCCAAAATAACATTGAAAAGACTAAAATACCCCCAGAGAATCAAATCAGAATATAACCGTTGGAAAGCAATCATCAGTTCGGCGGGCGACCGTGAGAAACTGGCGGTCGACCGCGAAGCACAAAATCCAAAAGAACAATTTTGAAAAGCTGACGGTCGATCGCGGCGGTCGACCACGATGGTCGACCGCGAAAGTCTCTGGATGAGCCACGTCCAATAAAAGGCATAATATGAAAAAGAACTACTGGCGGTCGACCGTGGCGGTCAACCGCAAACTTATACATTCTATATTACAGGTTTTAAACCTGTTTTAGGCTGATTTGAAAATACATTAAAAATATTAAACAATTTCCAAAAATAGTAAAACTTTGGGAACAGTTTCTAAATGATAAAATAAACATGTTTGAAAATGAATTTTTGGAAATGCAATTTTTGTTTGTGAAAACTCACTGTTTTTGAAAAGTGTTCATAAAACCTGTTTTTCGTGAACACAAAAATTAAACTATGACTTGTAAACTTGTGTATATATATCATGCATACATTACATGAAATAAAAGCTATTGTAATAAAGTTTGATAGAAAATCATTTGTTTGATAGAAAAAGTCAAACTTGTGTTGTGTTTACATATTGAGCTTAAATATAATCATACGATATATGTAAGCAAACTACTCTTATACCTAGGTGAATGCACACACATGAACTTGAATCATTAACTCTTGATTGTCATGTGTTGAATTCCTGTAAAGAGAAAAACAAACCATAAAAACTAGAAAACATATTAGCTATAAATTATTTAAAAAATCATCATCAAAACCATAGGGCCAACATGACCTCCCAAACCCACCTGCATGAAAAAACGGTTGAATTTCGCCAACAAACGGGAGCTCGCCCGAACGAGATAACCTGCTTGTCAATTAGAGCTCGCTTGGATTCGACACTTAGCCATTCCATCCAGAGAACTCAGAAGAATTCATTCTAACCTCTCTCACACGATCACATGCATGGCCCCTCTGAGTCTGGGGGTCATCACCAGCAACCTGCGGAAGGTCTCCAGGATCATCTAACTCACAAGCGCACTATTCATGAGGCGTATCTTTAGTAACACCGCGAGAGGCTCATCCAAGGAGTACTTACCGACTGCTAGTGTGTAGGAGCATTGAGACCTAGCGTGTCTCGGAGGATTGTTCAACATTCCTCTCCATAACCGCATAGTATCTTTCGTCGAAGACGTAGCACCAAAGGGAAGCCGCGCTCACTATCTATGACCTTACAGAGCTCTCAGTCTGCATGGTAAACATGACGGGAGGGTAAAGCTGCTACGTCCGATTTCCAGAGACTCGAGACCCTCATTTCCGGGCCTAATCACGCTGCTCGTCCCAAGGCGCGAATTGCGACGCTGCAATAGATTCGTTACGGCCAACCCAGTACGTCACTAGCGGCCGGGCGGGGCCGGGCGGGCCACCCCGCTCGATTATGCTCTTTTAGCGTCTCCTTCTGGCGGCGAAGATGAGGCTTTCTCAGCAGTGGCTAAATCCCAAACGTTAAACTCGATTCAAGACAAACGAGCGAGGCTACACATGGCTGAGGCCGCAGACAATCAAGCGATCACTAAAAAGTTTGAAAATTTTCAGGCCACCATAGATTCCATAAAATATATGTTAGAGCAACTTATGAACAAGAAAAAAAAGAAGAAAAGGGCTACATGTACCCCACGGAAGTCGGCGGGACAAAGTGAGTGGGAGCCTACTCATAATCAGATGACTGAACAAGAAGATAACATTGATCCACATTCATATTATTCTTCCAAGTCGTCGGCAGGAACATCGCGCACAGGGCTCCCCTCACAACACATCTACTACTTCATATCTCAAACCGAATTCCTCACGGGGAACGACGCTATCCTCACTCCGCTAGTCATCGGCACCCTCAAAGGGGTAGCTTTCGAATGGTTCCGCAAGTTGGAACCAAGTTTTATCACATCATTGGCTGATGCGGAGAGGCTCTTCCTGGCATGCTTCATTGATGATGACACAGAAGTGTCGATAGCCATCCTCCTTGCTGAAAAGTAAAAAAAGTCAGAATCGGTCAACGATTTCGTAAAGAGGTTCAGGAATTGGTCAGTTCATTGCCGAGATCAAGTCTCCGAGGCCACACTAATCGAGATGTGCTGCAATAATCTTTCGATCCATATTGTATCCAAGGTTGGCGCGGTAGAAACCCGAACGAGAAAGAATTTGTTCGCAAAGACGAGCAGGTTGAGAATATGATCAAAAGGCTGGAGGACGAAGAGCCTCACCCTAAAAAGGGAGCTGTGGAACCAAACGTGCCTACGAATCCTCCTCGGTCAAGAGGAAAGAAGATTATGGCTGTCGATTCTGCTCCAGCACCCAAACCAGCCCAAATGCCGAAACCTAGGCCATTTGAGCAGCGCCCTCCGAGGCAATACGACTTTAGGGAAGACCAGGTGGTAGAAACCTTTAACACTCTTCTCAAGAACAACAGAATTAAGCTACCAGAAGTCACTAAGCCCGAAGAGGCGAACAAGACTGACGATCCGAGTTACTATGCGTACCATAGGTTCCTTGGCTACCATGCCTCCAAGTGCTATATCCTCAAAGATAAGCTTCAGGCCCTCTACGACACGGGGGTCCTAAAAAAGGAGAAAGTGCAAAAGAAGGTGACTACGAACATGGTCACCCTGAGCTTCGAGATGGATCTCCCAGAGGTTCATGCGTCGGCAGGAGTCGTTCCTATCCCCAAGGTGATACCAAAGATCACTAACGTTGATCCTCATAATCAACGAGAGAAAGGCCTGGTATTACAGGTCTTGTCATCAGGGCAAGTAATGTGGGTCCACCCGGACCTCCTCAGTGATGACCAGTGGACTTCAAAGCCTTCGGGGAAACCCTAAGGCAAGCCCTACAACGCCATCTCCGCTATTCCAGATGGGGACAAAATAGAGATGACCACCCTCACCGACTCTGACGGTGAGGCAGATGCGTTAGCCACTAGAACGGGCAGGGAGTTCACCAAGAACTACCCTTCAAGGGTAGAGGATCCGGCAGGACACTCCGCAGGGCCACATGAAATAGCCCATCCAAATCCCTAAGGGCCAAGCTCGAGTAGTCAACCCTTCCGATTCAACGTGCTCGCACAGTTGAAGAACATTCTAGCCAGAATCACCATGTATGAACTCATGCGGTTGTCCAGACCTACCAAGGAAGCTCTCTAAGAGGCGCTAGCTGACTCAGAAGCTTTCGCCATGTACTTCTCACTTACGAGGGAGGAAGATGAGGGAAGGAAGTGTTTACAATATGATCAGGCCGCCGAACGGCAGGTCCCTTGCATCACTTTCACCCCCGATGACATGTTGATCAAGAGCACGTCTCACAACCGACCCTTGTACTTCACAGGGTATATCGGCTCTTCCAAAGTAGATAGGATTCAAGTCAACCCTGGGTCCTCTTGAGCATAGTCCCTCTGAAGCTCATCAAGCACCTGGGGATACCCTAAAAATGTATCCGTAACAACTACTACCATCTTTGGCTTTAACGCCACTGGGACCCGACCGCTTGGCAAGATTCGCCTTAACTGCCGCTTGGGCAACATGAAGACGTAGGTAACTTGCTACATCATCAACGTGGAGCCTTCCTACAACATGCTTTTGGGACGATCATGGATCCACAATAACCGCATAGTTCCATTCACGTTACATCAATGCCTAAAGTACGTGGACGACTACGATTGAGTGAAAACTGTGGTTGCCGACAAACAACTCTTCAAGGGAGTCAAGAATTACTTCACAGATTCCCTGCTCTACCAAGACCTCAATGAGCCACCGACTGAGGACCCCGGGAGCGGCAATGAAGCGGATAGCGAACCCGAATACAGCGACAGCCTTATCCTGAACGATTTTTAATCGATTGTAATTGGCTATGAAAGCCATAAGGTAACCGACGCTGATCAGGCGGACGAGATTATCCTGAATGAGAAGTTCAACTTTGCTTACTTGTCATCTTGTCCGAAATCTGATGATGACAGGCCCGGTGATTCAATTTCGGGGTTGTACAATGACTCTTCCTCACACTTGCATGTGTGCTCATCGTATGTTACAAAAGGACAAACGATCGAGTCCTCACAGGCTGTGTTCGTTGTGCCCGCCTAGGATAATTATCAGAAGGATATTCTCTTCAGAAGGATTAATCACCCCTTGCACACGTTGTGGGATGAATCCAAAGAAGAGGAACCCACACCCCAGTTCTCGCAATACAGTAAAATAGCAAAGCGCATGATGAGGAACATAGGCTATGACTTCACTCGTCAAGAAGGCCTAAACTACGGCAAAGGGAGGAAGACGGTCATCCGACCCACCTACGTGCCTAAAGGAAGGCCCTCAAACTACTTTAGCAAGACTCGAAGGGGCTTAGGCTACACTTCCTCCTCATCAGAGCTATGCTGCAACTTCGACGAGGACTCCGATGATGCCTGTTCGGATGATCAATCATCAACATCATCAGTATGGAACTCAGACGTCAGTGTGGGAGACTTGTTCAAAGATCTCACAGTCAACATGACTACGACTGATCTCGCTGAAATAGCGGAAGATGAACAGGTCCCGCTTTATGATGAAGCATGGGACCGCCACGTCAGTGCTCAATAGAGTGGTGGCTTCGAACAGCATGAACCGCCCACAAAGGACAAGATACTTCAGATAGATGTGGGTGATGAGGCCAACCCTAAACTCATATTCATCAGTGACAGTCTACCTCCCCAGGAGAAGGATGACCTCACATCCCTCATACGGAAATATATTGACGTCTTCGCGTGGAATTATAAGGATGTGCCCGGCCTTGATCCTCAGATCGTCGTGCATTGCCTCAATATCAACCCATACGCCAAGATAGTCAAACAACAACAAAGACGGTTTCGTCTGCAAATCATGTAGGCGATCGAAGCCAAAGTGAAGAAGCTGATCGATTTCGGTTTCATCAGAGAGGAACAACACCCTGATTGGGTAGCCAATATCGTTCCAGTCCTAAAGAAGAACGGCAAGATCGGTATCTGCATCAACTTCAGAGACCTCAATGTTGCCTATCCGAAAGACAAGTTTCTTCTGCCCATCACGGATGTCATCATCGACAACACGTGTGGGTTTGAGAGAATGTCTTTTATGGATGGATTTTTAGGATATAATCAAATCAAGATGCACCCCGAGGATGAAAAGCACACCTCATTTAAAACTCTGATGGGGGTGTACTGCTACACAGTTATGCCTTTCGGACTCAAAAACGCTGACGCGACCTATCAACGCGCCATGAGCATGATATTTCGGGACCATCTGCGGAATACGGTCGAGTGCTACGTTGATGATTTGGTTGTAAAGGGTCGTAGCAAAGATGACCACCTCCAGGACCTGAGAATAATGTTCGAACTCATGCGATCTCATCAACTGAAGATGAATCCTACGAAATCATTCTTAGGAATGTCTAGCGGTAAATTCCTCGGATTCGTCATCACGACAAAGGGAATTTGTGTTGACCCCGATAAAGTACGAGCCATCCAGGAGCTTCAGCCTCCACGGAACCTCAAGGAACTGAGAGGACTCCAAGGACAATTGGCTTACATCCGGAGGTTCATCTCGAATCTTTCGGCCAAATGCCAACCCTTCTCCAAGCTGATGAAGAAAGGCGTCTCGTTTGTATGGGATGATCCCTAACAACGAGCGTTCGAGGAAATCAAAGCTTATCTCTTGAACCCACCGATCTTGGCAGCTCCAGTCTTAGGAAAACCATTCATCATCTATGTGCGGGCTATGGAACATTCCCTCGGCACTCTTTTGGCACAAAACGATGACGTCGGCCATGAGCAGGGCATCTATTACTTGAGTAAGACTCTGCAAGGGGCCGAGCGACGGTACCCTATGGTCGAAAAGGAATGCCTAGCCCTGGTGTTCACCATCCAAAAGATGCGACACTACCTGATTGGCTAAATCATCCATGTTATTTTCCAGATGAACCTCATCCGAGTCTTCATGACACAACCCGGTGCCTTAAATTGGTGCCTGGCTAGATGGGTGCCTCTGTTGTCTTAATATGACATCCACTTCATGCCACAGAAGTCAGTCAAAGGACAAACCATCTATGATCTCATGGCCAGCCATCCGCTAGGGATAAAAATGGACTTATTCGAAGACTTACCGGATGAGGCCCCCGAAGTCAACACAACCTCCCCCGCAGAGGTTTGGCAGATGTTCTTCGATGGTGCATCTCGTGTCGACACGAGCGGGGCTATCGTAGCAGGAGTGGGGGTGGTCTTGACTTCCCCACACAACTATGTGCTACCCCGGGCCTTTTCTTTAACATAACCATGTACCAACAATGTGGTTGAGTACAAAGCACTACTCATCGGACTCGAACCAGCTAAAGAATTAGAAATAAAGCATCTCGAGGCTTACAATGACTCACAGCTCATCGTCAAACAGATGACATGGGAATATGATGTTAGAAAAATGACGATCTGACCCTCTTCATAAAGCAGCTATCGAACTAGTTAAGCCATTTGAAAGCTTTCGCATTGAGCATGTGCTCTGTTCCAAGAATACGCACGCAGACGCCCTAGCGTCATTAGCGGCTAACCTGGCCTAGCCACTACTAGGGACAACTCAGTGTGTCACTATCGTGAGCCGACGACTCTTTCGACCAGAAGATGCTCTGGAAGCGAACACTACTCACCAGGCACCGGATCAACTTGACCCGAAGGATTGGCGTTTCCCGATCATCGACTATGTTCTCCATGGTATACTTCCTGAAGACACTAGGGAGCGGGAGTCCATCTGTCGGCATGCCTCAAGGTTCTACTACTCAACCACAAAGGCATTGTATCGTAGATCGTATGATGGCATGCTGCTTCGATGTCTCTCAAAGACAAAAGCACAAGATGCTCTACGCGAGGCTCACGATGATACTTGTGGGGCTCATCAACCCGGACCTAAGCTCTGGGATCATCTGCGGAGGATAAGCTATTATTAGCCCGGGATGGTCAGCGATGCAGTCGCTTACGCCAAACGTTGCCACGCCTGCCAAATCCACACCAATTACATGCACTGACCACCCGAAGACCTACATCCGACAGCAACTTCATGGCCGTTTGAAGCATGGGGGATGGATATCGTCGGACCGATATCTCCGCCATCAGCAAGAGGTCATCGCTTTATCCTTGCGATCACCGATTACTTCTCCAAATGGGCTGAAGTCGTCCCCTTAAGAGAAGTCAAGACCAATGATGTGATCAGATTCATCAAACATCACGTCATATACCGATACAACGTTCCCAGACGTGTCATTCATGATAACAGCACGCAATTTGTCAGTCATGCATTTACTCGATTCTGTGACAAGTTCAGGATACATAACCTTTCCTCTACGGCTTATAATCCCTCGGCAAATGGTTTAGCCGAGGCCTTCAACAAGACGATCGTCAAGATCCTAACCAAGATGACCTCCAATAGCAAACGCGGCTGGAACAAGAAGTTTGGTGAGAGTTTATGGGCGTATCGTACGATGGTTCGCACACCAACCGGCACCACGCCTTACTCATTGGTCTATGGCTGCGAGGTCGTGTTACCCTTGGAGATTTAGATTACATCCCTCCGCATCGCCCTCGCAGCGGGAATGACAGCTGAGGATGGTCATTGATAGTGTTTCGCGGAACTCGAGGCGCTAGATGAGAAGCGACTTGAAGCTCAGCAGCACATTGAGCTCTACCAAACCCGAATGGGCAAAGCTTTCAACCAGAGGGTAAAGCACCGATCCTTTAAGGAAGGAGAGTTGGCCCTCACAGTTCGACGACCGATGATTCTCACCTCCAAAAAAAGGCAAGTTCCAACCCAAATGGGAAGGACCATTCGTGATAGAGATAATCTATTCGAATCGAGCTTATCGCCTCATCAAACCAAATGGCAACAAGATCATGATGCCTATCAATGGTAAATTCCTGAAGAAGTACTACCCTTAGTCCTTATCCAGTACTCCTTATACTCCAATTAGTATACGAGTATAAACTGCTTCTGCTTTCTCCTCCCACTAGTGCATGAGGCTAAATTGCTCCTTACAAACCCCCCGCTTGGTCAAACCTTCCTACAGTTAGGGTCAAAGCCAAAATCTCCCCTCGATTCCTTCTATAAACAAGAGGTCCACTTTCAAATCAAGTGATCAAACCTTCCTACACTTAGGGTCATCTCAAACTCCCGTCAGGTCAAACCTTCCTACAGTTAGGGCCAAAACCGCAATTCACTCTTGATAAATGAGAAATTCACCTTTAGTCTGATAGTCATTCCTTCATTAGTCTCATTCAACTGGATGATGGATCTTGTAAAACTATCAAGTTAACTGCCACCTCTAATAGTCATTCCTCCATCAGTCTCATTCAACTGGACGATGGATCTTGTAAAACTATCAAGTTAACTGCCACCTCTGATAGTTATTCCTCCATCAGTCTCATTCAACTGGACGATGGATCTTGTAAAACTATCAAGTTAACTGCCACCTCTGATAGTCATTCCTCCATCAGTCTTATTCAACTGGACGATGGATCTTGTAAAACTATCAAGTTAACTATCACCTCTGATAATCATTCATCCATCAGTCTCATTCAACTGGATGATGGATCTTGTAAAACTACAAAGTTAACTGTTACCTCTGATAGTCCCCTCCAAAATTTCACATGTCGATCCTCCCCAATAGGATGACGGGACCACCTCTGACAAAACGGCCTACCAATCCTCCTCAATAGAATGGTAAGCCCATAAAGTTGCTCAAAATCGCAACAAACTCCCACTGTCAAGTTAACGATCATCTCTAGCCAAAATCCACTTATCAACTCTCAGCAATGGAGCAGTAGGTCCATAAAGTCACCCCGATCACGGCAGTTCCTATCACGTTAACGATTACATCTGATAGCCCACACTATCATTCCTACAAATGACGTTGTCCGATCGGTCATCACACTCACACGTCCCTAAACGATTTGATCCTTTACGAGCATCCTAATATACTTAGAACCATCGATGGGTAGTAGCCTACCATGCAATGGCTCCTATATCGATCAGTCGTCACACTCCTACGTCCCTGAACGATCTGACCCTCTCCGACATCATAATTCCTACGAATGACGGTGTTCGCCGATGGCGGCCTACCAGGCAATGCTCTCCATCAGCCCCTGAGCAGCGACCTACCAAATAATGAGTCGTGACTCGGGCCCCATCCCGACCACCTGCATAGGTGATCAGTCGTTTTGGGCTAAATTGTCCAGCTTAACTGCGACTTGACGGTCGGAGTTAACCCAACCCTACGCTTCGAACAACCAAGGGTAGAGGAGGAATCTTAGCATGAAGCCTAAAAGAAACTCCTTGACAACTCACCATACTGAGGGAAACAGTATAGCTAGCCCGACTCAAACAGCAGTCGGTAAAGGCGAGTCAAGTTAGTTGGTTGCCAAGGATTTGCTAAAAGTCCTAAGCATAGATCAACATAGAAAATAAAGAAAAAGCTACATACGCAAAGCAATAAATAACCACAAGCGCAAAGCGCCATTCCAGACTGAGTTTTAAAGAAACATGTTTTGAACAAAGACATGACAAGCATCAACAAAATTACAACAAAACAAAAAAAACATCCTAAACTAGCTTCGACAGACTGAAAGAAGCTATCTCAGCCTAACAGCCATAAGCTTCTTAGCCTGCCGAGCCCTGACCTTCTCCTCTTCTCCCTGTCGGAGCTTGTCAAGTGTAGCTTCAGCGTCATCCTCTTCCTACCGGAGAGCCCGAAGAGCCTTCACCTCCTCATTAGCGGCATGAAGGACCCTCGCATTATCACGCTGGAGTTTCTTCAAGTCCTCCTCTCCTTGAAGGGACCCGATGTCCAAGAAGAAGGCGGCATCATTGTAGGCATCCATCTGGTCCAACAAGTCGCAATGCCTTTTGTGCATACATGCGACGAGGGCCTCCTTGGCCGAAATGCTCTCCTCCCGAGCTTTGCGCTCAGACTCCCGCTGGATCCGAGCGCTGGTCAAGAGAGGCGTCAGCTCGTCGCTAGGTTTCGCATGCACCAGCTCTTCTAACTGATACATTGATTCTCCTAGCGGATCGAGTATCTCTGTCTGAACAGATTAGCAAGCGTTACGCAGCCCCCACATGCACAATGTCCTTAAGGGCACAGGCACGAGGGGAGCGAGTTGTAGAACCTATCCCTACCATTGACCTGATGATAAAGGCGTTTGCATTGCCAAGTCAGCCATCCAGCTTCTCGGGAAAAGGCCTTGCACCGAACGAGCGTGTCGGTGCATGAGCAAGACCTCTAGCCATGAGTAGTGGTAGCGGGGAGGAGACCCTTCCCTTACCACCTATCATCGTCATCATAAGATGACTGACCAGGGGTTTTTTATTTCTTTTTTCCGGCCTCTGTGGGCGTCCCTCATCCCCTGCTGTGAGGAGTGCCTCACGCTGTGTCTTAGGGCGCAAGCCTGAAACATAATAAGTAAAACTCAGATCTTGGACTCAAAAGTCGGAAAGCATGCGGGCTTGCAAGCCCGGCCAAGAGCCAGAAATTTGCCGAACAGCTAAGCTCGCCTGATGAAGGCAGCAGCTCACTGGACGAGCAGAACCCGCTAAGCTCACTAGAGCAACATAACTCCATCAGAGCCGGCGGCATTCGCTGGGGAAGATGAACGAGAGTGGTTCACCTCCCCCACTTTCGTCTATGCACGGAGCCGCTTCAGGCCCGCAGTACATTAAACTTACCGCGGTGAGTACAACTGGCGACCAGGGCGGTGGTTACCGCGATGGCAGTGCCAAAAGTAGAGGTCACCCTCTGCCTCCTTGAGATGCACAGCTTCACTTTAGGGGGCATTATTCGCACAAGACAGGTCGAGCTTGCTTTGAATGGAGGTTTGTGGGCGCGGACGGTCTCTCGAGAGAAAAGTAAACACATTATATAGGCAAAATCTCAACGGTCGAGATCCGCATGCCTAATTAAATCGAGCGGCCCTGATTGCTTGTGGTGGCGGTTCGAATTCAACGGCCACGAACACCACGACCTTCGGGATTCCCGAAATCAGCGGTTCGCATTGAAACGCGGAAGACGAGAGGCCCCATCGCTTTGCACTTAACACAAAGTAACATGCCCACGTCGCCTTAGTTAGTGAATGCATAGACTCACAGGGAGACACGTGGCTCACCCACCTCGAATTCTCCTACGCGAGAGTTCGCTTTACGCTTTGAATTCGCCTACGCTCGAGTTCGTCCTATGCTTCAACTCGCATGTAGCCAGAGTTCTCCTGATAAATAGAACTCGCCATATAACTAGAGTTCACCCACAGCTTGAACTCGCCTAAGCTTGAGTTCACTGGTGGCATAAACTCGCCTAAGCTTGAGGTTCATGAAAGGCCCTAGAGGGGGTGAATAGGGTTTATGGACAAATAATATGCAATTAAAAGATATTCCAACAAACCACACACAAATATGAAATGCAATAACAATAAAAGAGAGTAGGAATAGAGATAGTTAGCCAATTGATAACACACGGTATGTTCATGAGGTTCGATCCGCTGACCTACGCCCCTGCTCCCCACTCTTGAGGAGAAATCCACTACACACCCGGTTTGGAATCCGAAACTTTTTCTACACAACGATCTCTACCAAGATCTCATAACCACACAATAGATCTTCACGAGATCAAGCTCACAATAGTAGAAAATCAAAGAGTAACTCTCTCTTTATAATAGCCCTATGGCAAGAGAGAAGATTGCAATTGAAGCTTGGGATGTGGGATTTGAAATAGTGAAAGCAAATGAAAGTTGAAGCTCTTTGAAAATAATAAACTCAAATACAAGAGATTTGCAATAAAAGCTTTGTTACTGAAGTAGTTGGGGTTGTTGGGTATTTATAGGAAGAGAATACAACAGCTAAAACCCTAAAGAACTAGTGTAAATCCCCCAAAAACCGAGAAACAGATTCTGAGAAAATATAACCATTAGACTGCTTATCAGTCGACTGACGGGAAACATCAATCGACTGATGAGCTGAACGTTGTATACAAATACCACCTCATCAGTCGACTGACGAAAATTTTTAGTCGACTGATTAATCATCAGTCGACTGGTCAGTCAACCAAAACAGAACAGAAACTTTTGATGATTGCAGGTAGTTTCATCAGTCGACACATCAGTCGACTGATGTCATTAGTCGACTGGTCAGTCAACTGATAACAGGTTATCAGTCTGAATCGATTTTAAAATTGAGTTTCAAGGCTCTGTTAAAAATAGTAAACAAACTCTAAAAAATGTAAAACTTTGGAAATAGTTTATAAACATTTTGATAAACTTGTTTGAAAAGGAATTTTGCAAAAAGGTCCTCGTATGTGTGAAAATCATCATTTTAGCAAAAGTACCAAAATACGAGTTTTGAAAGTGTGCAAGTGTGATATCCCATGAGCTTCAAATGTAATCAACAAACTACTTGCCTACATTATGTACTAGAGAGAAAAATAAAATAGCAAATATCACTCACATAGAAATACATGACTTGAGTCTTGATATTTTCTCTTGAGCAGATGAAGCTTCTTATGCATATGGTGCTCTTGAAAGTATTGCTTTATCACTTTACCTCTACCTCCTTGGATATTGTCGTTATAGCTCATTTTCCATCCAATCCTCCATATAAGGTGCTAATGATATGTGATCTATAATATAGCTCAATAAACAATTAGCACCGATAATGGTGTTTATAAATCATCATCAAAACAAAGGATCTAACAATCTCTCCTTTTTGATGATGACAAACAACCATTATGCGAGAGAAAGTAAAAATAGATTATTTGGCTTATAGATAGTTGCTCTCCCTATCTATAAGGCTTCCCCTTATTATGTGCACAAATGAGGAGATTTCTCTCCGCCTTTGTCACCATAAAAAATAGGGTAAAATAAAGACAATATGCATGCTTAAAACCCACACAAATGTACCTCAAGTGTTAGCCTACCCGTGTCTCCCTCAAGTGTTAGGAATTACAACCTACCTCTAGGCATTACCACCTACCTCACTCCTCTTAGGACGACCCTGTCTCTTACCTCTATACTCCTCTTGGTACCCATGTGTGCTTAAGCATGACTTAACATTTTAGGATCAAGAAAAAAATATGACAATAGTAGAGCAAAGAACAAAATAGATAAAAAGATATTTTTAAAGGATACACATGCCTAATTCATTTCTAATACGGAAAAAATCAACTTCACAAATGGATTTGGTAAAGATATCCGCTAATTGAGATTTGGTGTCAATACAAACAAGGGAAATATATTTCTGTTCAACATGATCATGCAAGAAGTGATGTCGTACATCTATATGTTTGGTTCTAGAATGCAAAACAGAATTTTTTGAGATATTGATAGCACTAGTATTATCACAAAAAAAATTGTATCATGAAAGTGTAAATCAAAATCAACCAAATTTTGTTTCATCCACAAAAGTTGTGCACAACATAAGCCGACGGTAATGTATTCCGCTTCCGTAGTGGACAAAGCAACACAATTTTGTTTCTTGAATACCCAAGATATAAGTGAGTTACCCAAAAATTGACAAGTACTACTCGTATTTTTGCGGTCCACCCTACAACCGGCAAATTCGGTATCACAATAACCACAAAGATCAAAAGATGTATTTTTAGGATAAAACAAACCAAGTTCTATGGTGCCATTAATGTATTTAATAATTCGTTTAACCGCAACCAAATGAGATTTTTTAGGAGAAGTTTGAAAACGTGCACATGCACAAACACTAAACATGATGTCTAGCCTACTAGCGGTGAGATAAAGAAGACTACCTATCATACCTCGATATAGATTTTGATCTACCTTTTCACCGCTTTCATCTGCATCCAACTTGATGGTGGTACTCATTGGAGTTGGGGCATGTTTTGAACTTTCCATCCTGAATTTTTTCACCAACTCCCTAGCATATTTGCTTTGTGATACGAAGATGCCATCATTGGATTGCTTAACTTGGAGGCCGAGAAAGAAGGTGAGCTCTCCCATCATACTCATCTCAAATTGATCTTGCATTACTTTAGAAAAGTCCTTACATAAAGATTCATTAGTGGCACCAAAAATAATATCATCTACATACATTTAAACTAAAATAAAATTATTTTTTCGTTTTCTAACAAAAAGAGTATTATCAATTGTTCCTTTTGTAAAATCATTTTCTATGAGAAAACTTGAGAGGCGAGCATCCCAAGCCCTAGGAGCTTGTTTTAACCCATATAAAGGTTTTTGAACTCGGTATACATGATTTGGAAAAGATGAATCAATAAAGCTGGGGGGTTGTTAAACATAAACCTCTTCTTCAATAAAACCATTTAGGAAAGCACTTTTGACATGCATCCATTTGAAATAATTTAAAATTTTTGAAACTTGCAAAGGACAAAAACATTCTAATAAATTCCAATCTTACAACAGGTGCAAAAGTTTCATCATAGTCTATGCCCTCCTCTTGATTGTATCATTGGGCAACTAAACGAGCTTTATTTCTAGTTACTATGCCAAACTCATCAAGCTTATTTCTAAAAATCCATTTAGTTCCAAAAATAGAAGTATTATTTGGTCTAGGAACTAATTTCCAAACATTATTTCTTTGAAAGTTATTCAACTCTTCATGCATAGCTTAAATCCAAAACTCATTTTTTTAAAGCATCATCAATATGTTTAGGTTTTATTTGGGATAAAAAGGCTACATTACCACATTCATTCATAGCTTTTGAGCGAGTCAAAACACCTTTGGATGGACTCCCTAATTTGGCCTTTAGGATGATCCGGTGCAAACTTCCAAGCCTTAGGGAGTTCTTCTTGAGTTTGTTCATTTATGTTCTTCCCATCAATTAGTGTGTTCGTTGAGGATTTATCATTTATTTCCAAGAGCTTCATTCCTTCTTCAATCTCATCATCATCCCTAGGCAAATTTTCTTGCAAACCAATATTAGATTCATCAAAAATAACGTTTATAGACTCTTCAACAATAAGTGTTCGCTTGTTGAAAACTCTATAAGTCTTGCTTCTAGGAGCATATCCCAAAAATATCCCAACATCAATTTTTGAATCAAATTTATCATGGTGATTTTTAGTATTTAAGATAAAACATTTACAACCAAAGATATGAAAATATCCAATATGTGAAGTTTTGCCAAAAAAAATTCATAAGGAGTTTTCTTGAAAGTAGGTCTAATCAAAACATGATTTAAAACATGGTAAGCCATATTGACGGCTTCGGTCCAAAAATATTTTGGCAAATCATAAGAGTTTATCATTGTGCGTGCCATCTCTTGTATGGTTCTATTTTTTTCATTCAACAATACCATTTTGTTGTGGTGTTCTAGGAGTGGAAAACACATGCGTTATACCACGATGAGTACAAAAATCATTAAAGAATTTGTTTTGAAATTCTCCACCATGATCACTTCTAATTTTAACAACTTTTAAATCTTTTTTATTTTCAATTCTTTTTATGAAATGAGAAAACTCTTCAAAACATTCATCTTTATTAGCAAGAAAAATTACTCATGTAAAATGAGAGAAATCATCAACAATAACAATAACATAGTGTTTGCCTCCTAGAGAGGTAACACGCATGGGTCCAAAGATATCAAGATGTAATAATTGTAAAGGTTTAGAAGTGGATACCTCATTTATGGATTTGAAGGAAGTTTTAGTTTGTTTACCCTTGGCGCATTCCTCACAAGTAGAATCCTTAATATAAGATAGATTTGGTAACTCTCTTACTAAATTCTTCTTGGATAGCTTAAATATAAGCTTCATGTTAGCATGTCCAAGTCTCTTATGTCAAATCCAATGATATCCATCCACCGCGGCAAGATACTTAACATCTTGATCTACTAGCTCATTCATCTCAAAAATATAAACATTAGATCTTCTAAAATCAACAAAAAATAACTTTATCATTCATACTAACAATACATTTATTCGATTTAAAAGAAATGTCAAAGCCTTTGTCACTTAATTGACTAATGTTAAGAAAATTGTGATTTAGTCCTTTAACAAAATCCTTAATTATGAGAGAATGTACCTTACCAATATTGCCAATACCTATAATTTTACCTTTCTCACCACCACCAAAGGAGACATTGCCTCCTTTAATCCTTGATAGGGTTGCAAATAATTCTTTATTGCCCGTCATATGATGAGAGCAACCACTATCAAGTTACCACAACTCCTTACGTCTTGTGTGAGACATTCCCTGCATGCAAACAAGTTGTAGAACATTTAGGTACCCAAGCTTTGGGTCCTTGAGTGTTAGTATTTTTGGTACCCTTGGGTACCCACATTAACTCATAATGATCAATGTTATTCTTAATCCTACAATGAGTAGAAATATGACCATACTTCATACAATTTGTGCACAAAAACCTTTTCTTGTATGTAGGAGCATGAGATTGATACCATTTTCTATTAACATGATGATGACTAGAGTAAGCATGATTAGATTTAATTCTATTGTTTTCAATCTCTAATCTCTCAACTTTGGATCTAAGTTGTTTGTTTTCAAAGTCTAGATCTCCTATCATTTCATCTTTTAAAGCAAGAGAAGATTGCAGTTGCTCATACTAAGAATCACAAGAAACATGTAATTTTTTGAATGAAGAATGTTCTTTTGCTAATTTCTTAAATTCAAAGTTTAATTCTTCTAAAGCCGCTTCTAGTTCACATTGCATATAGAGAGATTCACTTTCGGTTTCGGATTATACCTTATCTTCATGAGCCATGAAACAAATGTTCCGGTTATAAAGAGCAATCTTGGCACCCTCATCATCACTATCTGAATTGCTTGGTTTGGACTCATCCTAACCGGTATACATAACCTTCTTCTTCTTGTATTTAAAATACTTCTCCTTGAGCATGGGACAATCATTGGCTAAGTGTCCCGGTTCGTTGCATTCAAAGCATTTACCTATACTAGAAGAAAATTTGTTGTTAGATCGATTCTTGAAGTTTTTATTCATTTTGATTAATTTTGATATTCTTCTAGAGAGGTGTGCCACTTCTCTAGAGACATCATCTTCACTATCCGAGGAGAATGAATCGTCAATTATTCTCTTGAGAGCTATGGACTTTGACTTTTGGGGTGGCTCCTCGGTTGCTTTTGGGATAGCTTCTTCCTTCTCCTTGATCTTCTTTTCATGGACCTTAAGCTTGCCAATAAGTCCATCAAGAGTGAGAGTTGAGAGGTCATGAGCTTCTTCGATGACCGTGGCTTTAGGTTCCCAAGCCGGCGTCAAGGAGCGAAGAATTTTGTAATTTATCTCTTGATTCTCCAAAACCTTGTCAAGACCATGTAATTCATTTATGATATTAGTGAACCGAGAAAACATAGAATCAATAGATTTATTTGGAAGCATTTTAAAAAGTTCATAATCATGTATGAGTCCACTAATCTTAGACTCATTCACTTGGGGGGTTCCCTCATGGGTGATACATAACTTCTTCCAAATTTCGTGTGCGATTGCACATGTAGAAACTCTCTTATATTCATTGGGGGTAAGACCACAAATTAGTGCATTCATGGCCTTAATATTAAGGTTAGCTAATTTCCTCTCATCCTCGGTCATTTCACTACTAAGCTTCTTGACATATATTTTTTCATAATGTCTAGGATATCAAGGTCAATGCATTGTAAATAAATTCTCATCCTAGCTTTCCAATAGGCAAAGTTACTACCGGTGAAAAGGGATGGCCTAGTGGTGGATTGTCCTTCTAGCATATGCATATTCATAGAAACCTCCATAATGATATTTTCTCTAAGGGGTTTAAGCCTAACAACATTAGAGACCATGCTCTGATACCAATTGAAAGATCCTAGAGGGGGGTGAATAGGGTTTATGAACAAATAATATGCAATTAAAAGATATTCCAACAAACCACACACAAACATGAAATGGAATGATAATAAAAGAGAGTAAGGATAGAGATAATTAGCCAATTGATGACACGGGGTATATTTACGAGGTTCGGTCCGCTGACCTACGTCCCCGCTCCCCACTCTCGAGGAAAAATCTACTACACACCCGGTTTGGAAGCCGCAACTTTTTCTACACAATGATCTCCACCGAGATCTCACAACCACACAATAGATCTCCATGAGATCAAGCTCACAACAGTAGAAAATCAAAGAGTAACTCTCTCTTTACAGTAGCCTTATGGCAAGAGAGAATATTACAATTGAAGCTTGGGATGTGGGCTTTGAAATAGTGAAAGCAAATGAAAGTTGAAGCTCTTTGAAAACAATAAAGTCAAACACAAGAGATTTGTAATAAAAACTTTGTTACTGAAGTAGTTGGGGTTGTTGGGTATTTATAGGAAGAGAATACAACAGCCAAAACCCCAAAGAACCAATGGAAATCCCCTAAAAACCGAGAAACAGATTCTGATAAAAACTAGCCGTTAGACTGTTTATCAGTCGACTGACGGGAATCATCAGTCGACTGATGAGTTGAACGTTGTATAAAAATACCAGCTCATCAGTCGACTGACGATAATTTTTAATCGACTGATTGATCATTAGTCGACTGGTCAGTCGACCAAAACAGAATAGAAACTTTTGATTATTGCAGACAGTTTCATCAGTCGACACATAAGTCGACTGATGTCATCAGTCGACTTGTCAGTCGACTGATAACAGGTTATCAGCCTAAAACGGTTTTACAATTGAGTTTTTAATGCTCTATTAAAAATAGTAAATAAACTCCAAAAAATGTAAAACTTTGGAAATAGTTTATAAACATTTTGATAAACTTGTTTGAAAAGAAATTTTGCAAAACGGTCATCATATGTGTGAAAATCATCATTTTAGCAAAAGTACCAAAATACGAGTTTTGAAAGTGTGCAAGTGTGATATCCCATGAGCTTCAAATGTAATCAACAAACTACTTGCCTACATTAAGTACTAGAGAGAAAAATAAAATAGCAAATATCCCTCACATAGAAATACATGACTTGAGTCTTGATATTTTCTCTTGAGTAGATGAAGCTTCTTATGCATATGGTGCTCTTGAAAGCATTGCTTCATCACTTTGCCTTCACCTCCTTGGATATTGTCATTATAGCTCATTTTCCATCCAATCCTCCATATAAGGTGCTAATGATATGTGATCTACAATATAGCTCAATAAACAATTAGTACCAATAATGATGTTTGTAAATCATCATCAAAACAAAGGATCTAATAGTTCGCCTGTGGCACGAACTCGCCTATGGCGTGAACTCGCCTAAACTCAAAATTGTCTATTACCAACCCGACTAAAGAGCTAAGTGCTGGACAACAATACACAGCAATAAAAGCAGAAAGAAGTGCATGCACAATGTATTGAAGAATCAAGAAAGCGCGAGGTTCATTCATCAACAGTTTTCAAAACAATACATTCAAACAAAGTTATGACTTTACAATCAAACGAGTCATAACATTACATGTGAAATAGAAATTGAGCAAAATATCATGAAGCTACTCCTATCCTAGAAAGCTAAAAGACGCGAGCTCCGCCTTAACTGTGGCTATCTTCTCAGCATGGATTGCGCGAGCCTCGTCCTCCGCCTCCTGTTTGATCCTGGCCTCAAAAGAAGCATTGATTGTAGCGTCTTCTTGAAGCAGCATCGGAAGTATACGCCTCTCCCTCGCAAGGGCACCTTGAACAGTCTTTCTCTAGAGGCGTAGGCATGTCAGAGTCGATTCCCCCTCGGCATACCGGATCCTGCCCCAAACAACCGAGGAAATAGTAGCCTCCATCTCAACTTGCAACAGACATTGCCGGATGTCTAAGTGAGTGATGAGGGACTCCTTTTCTTCTATGTCCCTCCTTCGGCATTCTCGCTGCCACGTCCCACGACGCCAGGCCAGAGCCAAGAACTGCGCTACCTCAGGCTCTAGATCCGCCTGCCGCAAATCCTCTAACCTTGTTAGGAGCAATTCCAGATCGAAAAGCTTCATCGAACAGCGTAGGGCAAGTTTGAAATCGCCCAAGTGCCGGATGTTGGCCACACACTCTGAGAGAGACTGCTTTAGATCCGCATAGGTACCATAGCCGTGGTCGATGATGGAGATCACCTGCTTTACGGCGTTCTCCAATTCTTTAACCTAGGCCTACAGATTAACGGAGTCTGAGGAATTAAGCTCCTGGCCGCGAGCAAGTGTGGCGAGGGAGGGGATTTCGAGATGAGGCTCTGCTCCTGGCTGAGGAGCAGACCGTGAATCGGGTACGACCACGGATTTGGGTTCAGGCCCCAACCCCTCTATGTTCGGCGCCCTCTCTCGAGTTTCTCAACATGACAGAAAGATCAAAATCATGAACTCATTGCGTTCACACGTTTTTAATTTGCCAAGGGGTTTAGAAATAGAAATACCTCTAGCAGCATCCACGACCCCGCCAACAACGACGGCCTCAACGGCAGCAGCCGGAGAAGCGTTCCTCCCCTTCTTCTTCAAGGCGGGTACCTTTGCTCGTGGTGCCATCCTAAACGTGAAGGAAACGATGAACACTATGGCCTCTCCAACAAGAAAGAAGGGCGCTATATAACAAACGGCCCAAATGCTCTCCTACCGTTCGATTCAACAGTTCAGATTGAACGGACCCGAGGGAGGCGAGGCGATTCGGAATCCCGCACGAGCGTGTTGGCCTTCTTGTTTTGATGATGATTTACAAACAATTTACTACTAATGTTGTTTGTCTAGTGTTTGTGCATTCCTATGTATTGTAGACAAATAACGTTGTTGGAGGATGGATGGAATAGCGCTTCAACGACGATATCAAATGGAGGTTGGCGGAATGTCGGGTTGAAGACTTGCAATTCAAAGTTAAAGATCAAGTTCAAGCTTCATCCGCATGTGTACCAAGTTGAGCTACAATGAAGATCAAGATCAAGCTTGGGTAATCTAGTTTAGATTTTATATTATGTGTGTTAAGTACCTTAAGCTCAATATCATATACACACATGTATTTGGTTTCTATGTATATATATAGTTATATATATACATGCATGGTTTTGAGTTTCATGCTTTGGACACACTTGCAAAATACATGAGTTTTCACAAATGGAAATTCAATTTGAGAAATTCTTTTTCTAACATGTTTGTTTTCATGTTTACAAACATTTCGCAAAGTTTCATCAAGTTTAGAATTGATTTGTTATGTTTAATGGAATTTACAAAATCATGTTTTCGTTCGTGCACATCTTCGTACATGTTTTACAAAAAAGATGAGTTTTCACAAATGGGAAGTGATATTTGAAAAATTCTTTCTCTGACATGTTTATCTACATGTTTAGAAACTTTTCTCAAAATTTTACTATTTTTGGAGTTGATTTACTGTGCCTAATTGATTTTACAAAATCGTATATGTTAACAGTTTTTCAGAAACTGTAAATTTGTGTTCAAATATTTATTTCTCTCAACTGGGAAAAGATTTTTCAGAAATTCTTTATCTTACATGTTATTCTACATGTCTAGAACATTCCCACAAAATTTCATAATTTTTGGAGTTCATTTACTAACCGGACCGGTCGACCGGAAATGTCTCTGGACGTTTCTCAGCTTTGCAGATGGCTCTCGGTCGATCGTACCGGTAGACCGAAGTACTGTAGCATCCGACCGTTGCTACAGTAACAGCTAGTTCTGTTTTTTGTGGTTACTGTAGCTAACGGCTATAATTCTCAGATTTTGTTATATCCGTTTTTTTGTCTTTTTACTTGGTTTTCTTGGATTTTTGGGCTTGTTTCATGAGCCTATATATACTCCATGCCCTCATACTTCTAAGGGCACTTAAGAAATGTTTTAAACAAGTTTAAAGAGTTTTAAACAAGGGTTTAAGTGTGTTAGTATTTGTTTTGGTTTATGAAGAAGTTTTCACAAGTGGAGGAGATCATCTTCTTGTTTGGGCTTCAAATCTCCATCTCTCTATCTTGTCTTCCATTGAGAAGTTTTCTAAACTCTACTCTAGCTTTCATTTGTTATTTGTCAATTATCATTTCTATTAAAGCTAGTTTTATATTGAGTTTAGTTTGATTTGATTTACTCTTTGTTTGCACACACAACCATTGAGCTTATTGTATTTGCATACATTATATAATTAGGTTGTGGGGATAGTGTGACATTGAGTTGAGCTTAATTGAGTTCTCACCTTGTTAGAGAGAACAATCATTTGCTATATTGTGCTTAATTGTGAAATCACTTTGTAATACACTTGTACACCGAGTGAGGAGTGTGTGGTGAGAGTCGGGGATCGTCCCAAGAGGAGTGGCGTCGGTTGACGTGCCTAGGGAGAGGTTGTAACCGAGCACTTGAGGGAGACACGGCTAGGTCCAACACTTAGTGGGTGTAGAGTGTGATTGCAAGAGTGTGAGTTATAGAGTTTTCGGTTAGCTAGAAAACCGAGTGTGTAGAAGAAGTTCCGGCTTCCAAACCGGATTGTGTTAGTGGATTTCTCCCCGGGAGTGGGGAGCGGAGACGTAGGACGGAAGGTCCGAACTCCGTGATCATATTGCTTGTTTGAGTGTGCTTTGGCGTTCATTCATATTTATGTTCATATCTTATATCGCCATTGTCATTAGCTCATTATCTATATCATCCACTATCTTGTTTACATTGTTTACCCTTGTGTTCATATATCCTTGCATATATA
>NC_033797.1:102626964-102670276 GCF_001876935.1 Asparagus officinalis
GACTTGGAGGCGATCCGATAAGCTTTGGAGGATCCCGCTTCAAGTTCAAAAGGGGCATCATGCACACGGCCACTAGGCGTTAGCCCTAGTAATTTGCGAGTTAGAACCCGATAATGATTTATCTAGTGATGAACTTGCTTGTGCTAGTGAAAAATTATTACATGCCTTTAACAAATTGCAAAATGATTTCATTAATTTACAAAGCAAGCATGTAGAACTTATATCCGATCATGAGAAGCTAGCTTCCAATTTTGATATCATTTCCAAAGAAAATGTTGCTCTTAAAGAAAGTAATGATATGTTAAAATTGGAAAATGAGAAATTATCATCATCCATTTCTAGCTTATCTCATGCTAAGATTGATGCCATGTTAGAAGTAGAGAACATAAAGAATGATACAGCTTCTTTTATAAATAACTATTTATGTTCTACTTCTAAAAATGCATATGTGCCTAAAAATGAAGACTTGAATCTTATGAAAAAATGCATTTCATCTTTAGATTCAACTTTAAAAATATGCTTTGATAATCATAAGAAGCTTATGAATATGTGTGCCAAGTCTAAGTCAAAATCATCCACTCATTATGCACACATGTATAGCAAAACTTATAAGTGTTCTATTTGTGGCCGTCAAGGTCATTTAGCTAAGTTTTGCTATGATGCACATAAATCCTCCAAGACTAATGTTTCTTGTGCATCTCATAAGGCTTCTTCATCACATACACATGCACATACTCATCATGTTCATCATAAGCATGCTCATGTGTTTAAATGTGATTTTTGTGGTCGATTTGGTCATTTGGCCAAATATTGCTTTGATTTGAAAAGAAAATCTCATTTGACAAATGCTTCCAATAGACCACATGTTTTTAAATATGATGTTTGTGGTAGGTTTGGACATCTTGCTAAATTTTGTTTTGATATACAAAAATATTCTAAATTGCAATATGTTCCAAATAGACCATTGTTTAAGAATGTTTCTTATTTGCAAAATAATTTTAAAAGAAAATCTTTATTTGCAAATGATTCCCGTGCACGAGCTAATGGTCCACAAAAACAAATGGATCTCTTTCATTGCACAAATTGCAATCGGAAGGGTCATTTGAATGAATATTGTTTTGACCATGTTAGTGCACCACATATACCTAAGAGGGTTCATAACCCTAAGGTTTTGAGCTTAAATGATAGGGGTCATGTCCCTAAATCTTTTGGTACCAAGAGTTCTTGGGTACCAAAACAAATTTGATTTTCAAACTAAGAATTTTAATGTTTTTATCCTTCTTTGTCTTGATTTTGAAAATTATGCCTTGAAATATTTTTATATGAAAACAATTTATAATTGATAGAATTTTTTGTTTTCATGATTATTTGTTTTGTTTTGATGAGAGGTTTGTACTTATATAACCCTCCGGAGTTATTGGGTGTTTATTCCCAAACATTGTTTACCGGATGCTAAAAATGTTCATATAGGTGAATACTAACTCAAGAGCTAGATAGAGTTGCCTCTCTTGATTTTTGAAAATCAATGATGATTTGGTTTTATGATTTAAACTTTGATTTATGATTTCAATTGGTTGATTTGTTTTCATTTGAAAACTTTTTACATAATTCTCATGTTTCTCTTCTTTTGACTTCATAAATCTATTTTATACATTGGCTTTTATGGTATGAGACAATATGTTCATCTTGATATACTTATATATGTTCCCATTATCTTTATGTATGTGAGTTGTGTTTAGTATATTTTTCATCTTTGCTTGCTCACATATGTTTGCCATGATCTTTTATTGCATACATTCTATATGGCATTTTGATAGGGGGAGCAATCCCTATACTTGCTTTATACTCACCTATGCTTATTGATAGGGGGAGCTTTCGCTCTCTTATTTCTTTTGTCCCCTTTTTGATGTTGTCAAAGGGGGAGAAATATTGTGAGTATATGTATACTATTTCTTGTTTATATGCATGTGAATTATAATTTATATATTCATTTCCTTTCATGCATATATCCTTTTTGTAAATTATTTGTCATCATCAAAAAGGGGGAGATTGTTGGCCTTCTTGTTTTGATGATGATTTACAAACAATTTACTACTAATGTTGTTTGTCTAGTGTTTGTGCATTCCTATGTATTGTAGACAAACAACGTTGTTGGAGGATGGATGGAATAGAGCTTCAACGATCATATCCAAAGGAGGTTGGCGGAATGTCGGTGAAGCCCTGCAATTCAAAGTTAAAGATCAAGTTCAAGCTTCATCCGCAAGTATACCAAGTCAAGCTTAATTGAAGATCAAGATTGCTTGGGTAATGTAGTTTAGGATTTATATTATGTGTGTTAAGTACGTTAAGCTCAATAACTATACACACACATTTATTGGTTTCTTCATATATATATATATAGTTTGTTTTGATGATGTTTAACAAACAATTTATTACTAATGTTGTTTGTCTAGTGTTTGTGCATTCCTATGTATTGTAGACAAACAACGTAGTTGGAGGATGGATGGATTGCACCATAACGACGATATCAAATGGAGGTTGGCGGAATGTCGGGTTGAAGCCTTGCAATTCAAAGTTAAAGATCAAGTTCAAGCTTCATCCGCATGTGTACCAAGTTGAGCTACAATGAAGATCAAGATCAAGCTTGGGTAATCTAGTTTAGATTTTATATTATGTGTGTTAAGTACCTTAAGCTCAATATCATATACACACACGTATTTGGTTTCTATGTATATATATAGTTATATATATACATGCATGGTTTTGAGTTTCATGCTTTGGACACACTTGCAAAATACATGAGTTTTCATAAATGGAAATTCAATTTGAGAAATTCTTTTTCTAACATGTTTGTTTTCATGTTTACAAACATTTCGCAAAGTTTCATCAAGTTTAGAATTGATTTGTTATGTTTAATGGAATTTACAAAATCATGTTTTCGTTCGTGCACATCTTCGTGCATGTTTTACAAAACAGATGAGTTTTCGCAAATGGGAAATGATATTTGAAAAATTCTTTCTCTGACATGTTTATCTACATGTTTAGAAACTTTCCTCAAAATTTTACTATTTTTGGAGTTGATTTACTGTGCCTAATTGATTTTACAAAATCGTATATGTTAACAGTTTTTCAGAAACTGTAAATTTGTGTTCAAATATTTATTTCTCTCAACTGGGAAAATATCTTTCAGAAATTCTTTCTCTGACATGTTATTCTATATGTGTAGAACATTCCCACAAAATTTCATAATTTTTAGAGTTCATTTACTATTTTTAATTGATTTTACAAAATATCTACGCACTGCTACAGTAACTCCGGTCGACCGGACCGGTCGACCGGACCGGTCGACCGGAAATGTCTCTGGACGTTTCTCAGCTTTGCAGATGGCTCTCGGTCGATCGTACCGGTAGACCGAAGTACTGTAGCATCCGACCGTTGCTACAGTAACGGCTAGTTCTGTTTTTTTGTTTATTTTAATGTTTTGGGGGTGTTTTTATTGGTTTTTGGGGTTGTTTCATGAGCCTATATATACCCCATGCCCTCATACCTCTAAGGTAACTCAAGAAATGTTTTAAACAAGTTTAAAGAGTTTTAAACAAGGGTTTAAGTGAGTTTTAGTGTTTGTTTGGTTTGAAGATTATTTTCACAAGTGGAGGAGATCATCTTCTTGTTTGGGCTTCATATCTCCATCTCTCCATCTTGATCTAGAGAAGTTTTCCTAAACTCAAGTCTAGCTTTTATTTATAATTATTTGTTGATTATCATTTCTATTAAAGCTAGTTTTATATTGAGTTTAGTTTGATTTGATTTACTCTTTGTTTGCACACACAACCATTGAGCTTATTGTATTTGCATACATTATATAATTGGGTTGTGGGATAGTGTGACATTGAGTTGAGCCTAATTGAGTTCTCACCTTGTTAGAGAGAACAATCATTTGCTATATTGTGCTTAATTGTTAAATCACTTTGTAATACTCTTGTACACCGAGTGAGGAGTGTGTGGTGAGAGTCGGGGATCGTCCCAAGAGGAGTGGCGTCGGTTGACGTGCCTAGGGAGAGGTTGTAACCGAGCACTTGAGGGAGACACGGCTAGGTCCAACACTTAGTGGGTGTAGAGTGTGATTGCAAGAGTGTGAGTTGTAGAGTTTTCGGTTAGCTAGAAAACCGAGTGTGTAGAAGAAGTTCCGGCTTCCAAACCGGATTGTGTTAGTGGATTTCTCCCCGGGAGTGGGGAGCGGAGACGTAGGACGGAAGGTCCGAACTCCGTGATCATATTGCTTGTTTGAGTTTGTCTTTGGCGTAGTTGTTTTTGCATTTATCTTATATCGCCAATTGTGCATTACTCATCCTTTTTATGATCCACTATCTAGTTTATATTGTTTACCCTTGTGCTAGTTTATATATCCTTGCATATATATTTTGCTATATATCTCTTTGCTAGGATATATCATATTGTATATTGCTTATCCTAGCTCATATATATTATTGCATTTCATACTTGCTAGGATAACTTATTAATTAGTTTTTAATTGGCATTTAATCGGATTAGATTAGCATAAGACCCTAATCACCCCCCCTCTAGGGTCTAACAGAGCGGTCGAAATCGGGCGGTTTTAAACACAATCTCTAGCCAACGGCTCAGATCGGGCGTGGAAGACAAAGAGCCTCCATTATGTCGCCTTTAATGCAGAACGATGTGCCCACATCGTCTTAGCTGGCAAGCACATACAGCCACGAACGGACACATGGCTCCCCCAATTCGAAGCTCGCCTACGAATCGATTTCGCCCTATAGCTAGGGTTCGCCTACGACTTGAACTCGCCACGTAATTAGAGTTCGCCTACGGCTTGAACTCGCCATACAATTAGAGTTTGCCTATGGCTACGGCTTGAACTCGCCCTACAATTAGAGTTCGCCTATGGCTTAAACTCATCAACCGACTAGAGTTCGCCTACGGCCTGAACTTGCTTGTTTTAAGCCCGCCAGTAGCTTGAACTCCTCCGATTCAAGCTCGTTAAATAGTCCGAGCTCGCCTACGATGAACTCACAGAGGAATATAAGTGTTGGATAATAAGAGGCAACAACAACAAGGGGAGTATATGCACAAACACATTGGGAAACCAAGAAAGCATAAATTTAATCCATCAACCAGTTCGAAGACAATACATTTGAACAAAGTTATGACCCCACAATCAGAGGAGTTGTAACATCACACTGGAAACAAAATAAAACAAAATGTATTAATATTATCCCAACCCTAAGAGCCTAGTCCAGCAAGCTGAAGGACGCAAGCTCCACTTTAGTAGTGGCCACACTCCTTGTGTGGTCCTCCTGAGCCTCGCCCTCCACTGTTGTAGATCTCACCTGTGGCATAAACCCGCCTAGGCCTGAGTTCGCATGTAAACCCGCCTAAGCTTGAGTTCGCCTATTTGTTTAGCTTGCCTGTCACTTGAGATGGCCCGAAGCAAACTAACTTAGCTAAGGTGCACGTGTCCATTAACGAATAGTGAGCCTCTTTATTCAAAATATATCAGATCACACGTGATTTGGTTTAGGTCTGAAAACTTTGAAGGGGCTCTTGTAGGCTATAAAAACTACCTTAACCACATAAGGGCCTAAATTTCGCCTGCATGCTTGACTCTCATGCACGAGTCAAGTCCACTCAAGAGTTGAGTTCACCAGCACGAAAGAAGCTCACCCGCATGCTTGATTTGCCAGCACAAGTCAAGACCACGTGATCGCTGAGCTCGCCTGCACGTCCAGGTAATCTGCCAGGCGATCAGAAACTCGCCTGCATACTTGATTCGCCTACACGAGTCAAGTCTACTCAAGAGTTGAGCCCGCCTGCATGGCCAGGCGATCAACAAACTCGCCCAAACTCGCCATAGTACCCGGCGGCTGTACTGTCACGTACAGGGATGGGCCTTCCCATTTCTCACGACGTGAAGGAGGAGTACAGTACTCCACTCCCATCGAGTAGTTGCCCGCATTACTCAGTGACAGTGTTCACCTGCACGCTTGACTCGCCTGCACGAGTAAAGTCGGCTCAAGCACTAAGCTCGCCTATATGTCCAGACAATCAGCCAGGCGATCAATGAACTCGCCAAACTTGCCAGAGTATCTTGCGGTTGTGTTGTCGCGTACAGGGATAGGCCTTCCTATTTCTCGTGACGTGAAAGGGAGGAGTACAGTGCTTCGAGCCCATCAAGCGGTCGCTCACAGTACAAGTGAGAGGAATGACATCTCTCAACAGGACATGGTCACATCCCATAATTCAAGGGATTGACCATGCCGTCTCTCCCCTATTTAAGAGCCTCTCCTGGCTACGGGAAAGGGGTCGTAGTTAATTGATTGACTCAGTCAGTTAGCTGGTGCATTGGCTCTCAACTCTCAGGCGAGTCGGCGACCTGCTCTTTGCATTGCTCTTGCATTATAGCATCTTCTTCCAGCCTTCGGCCTATATCGCCATCAAACTCGAAAACTCAAACTCGATCAACATGAGCTTCTATTGCATACTGAAGCTCGCCTGCAACTTTGATTGGATCGTCCAAGGGAAGCAAACTCGGTGCGAGAACCGAGAGAGGCATCCTATCGCTACCAAAGACCACATGTTAAACAATGAGGGCATTCCCTCCACTTCTGTTGTAATTTTGATTCATTAGTTTGTAATAATCTATTCTTATTAATACAAATAAAGTCTTTGTTTCGGGAAATCAAATTTTACCCCTACAGTCACGGGCTGGGAAAGAGCTGGAGTTGTCCAGACTGGAGTAGGGAGATATGTCCGTAATAGATTACGAGAGTCGGTTCATGAGTCTACTTCGATTTACAGGCATGTGGCAGTCAGGAGAGCATCAGACTCAGATGTTTCTTATAGGGCTTCATCCAAGCCTTTGACACTACCTCGTGTCTAGGAGGTTCCTCTCAGTTAGAGAGGTAGCTGATGCAGCCATTTTGCAGGAGATAGAGACTGTAATGTTCTAGAAGAACAAGGAGGGTAACGCTAAGTCAGGACAGCAGAATGACAAGGACAAGGGTAAGAGACCTTTCGCCGGACTTGGAGGACCCTATCAGCAGGGTAAGGACTTTTAGCACTAGCAGTAGGGTTAGTTTAAGAAGGGAGCACAACATGATCCGAGAGCATAGCAGTAATGTAGGATTCAGGGTGCATGTTTTAACTGCAACAAGATCGGCCATAAGGCCAGGGATTGTCGCAGTGCACCAGCATGAGGCCAGTAATGAGGCCAGTAGGGCAAAGGCCAGTAGGACAGAGGCCAGGGCTAGCAGCAGGGACGAGAACACGGTCAGCAGTAGAATTATTGTCGGGGTCAGTAGTCACAGGGCCGCAGTTATAACCAGTAGTAGAGGATTGAGGCACCGCCAGTCGTTCCGAGGATCGAGGGGCTAGCAGGCCAGATTCACGCTATCCACGAGATTCTTGAGGGACAGGTAGTCCCATATGTTCCACCGCCAGCAGTCCATCAGTCGCTAGCCACTGGCAGGGGTTATGTAGTCGTACTTCAGCCACTGGCAGGGTATATGTAGTCGTACCACGTGATCATGGTGCAAGTGGGGCCATAGTGGAAGGTCATTTCTTAGTGAATTCCTTCCCAGCTCGGATCTTGTTCGATTCAGGAGCTTCGCATTGTTTTAGCTCTCATCCCTTTATGGATAGGATCTAGTTGGTCGCACATCCTTTAGATGTACCGTTATCCGTCTCTACACCTTTAGGGGATGTATCCCTATTAGAGAATGTCTGTAGGAGATGTGTCATCAGTCTAGATGAGTCCGAGTTTATCATCGATTTGATCGTTTTGCGGATGTTGGATTTTGACGTCATTCTCGGTATGGATTGGCTATCATTCTATCATGTTAGTATCGACTATTTTGCTAAAATAGTCAGCTTGCGGGCGTCCAATGGGTCTAAGTTGATCATAGTGACTCTTTGCATTGCTCTTGCATTATAGCATCTTCTTCCAGCCTTCGGCCTATATCGCCATCAAACTCGAAAACTCAAACTCGATCAACATGAGCTTCTATTGCATACTGAAGCTCGCCTGCAACTTTGATTGGATCGTCCAAGGGAAGCAAACTCGGTGCGAGAACCGAGAGAGGCATCCTATCGCTACCAAAGACCACATGTTAAACAATGAGGGCATTCCCTCCACTTCTGTTGTAATTTTGATTCATTAGTTTGTAATAATCTATTCTTATTAA
Organism: Asparagus officinalis; assembly: GCF_001876935.1. Lineage (NCBI taxonomy): Eukaryota > Viridiplantae > Streptophyta > Magnoliopsida > Asparagales > Asparagaceae > Asparagus > Asparagus officinalis. The sequence continues at coordinate 102,635,184 of NC_033797.1, forward strand.
TACAAATAAAGTCTTTGTTTCGGGAAATCAAATTTTACCCCTACAGTCACGGGCTGGGAAAGAGCTGGAGTTGTCCAGACTGGAGTAGGGAGATATGTCCGTAATAGATTACGAGAGTCGGTTCATGAGTCTACTTCGATTTACAGGCATGTGGCAGTCAGGAGAGCATCAGACTCAGATGTTTCTTATAGGGCTTCATCCAAGCCTTTGACACTACCTCGTGTCTAGGAGGTTCCTCTCAGTTAGAGAGGTAGCTGATGCAGCCATTTTGCAGGAGATAGAGACTGTAATGTTCTAGAAGAACAAGGAGGGTAACGCTAAGTCAGGACAGCAGAATGACAAGGACAAGGGTAAGAGACCTTTCGCCGGACTTGGAGGACCCTATCAGCAGGGTAAGGACTTTTAGCACTAGCAGTAGGGTTAGTTTAAGAAGGGAGCACAACATGATCCGAGAGCATAGCAGTAATGTAGGATTCAGGGTGCATGTTTTAACTGCAACAAGATCGGCCATAAGGCCAGGGATTGTCGCAGTGCACCAGCATGAGGCCAGTAATGAGGCCAGTAGGGCAAAGGCCAGTAGGACAGAGGCCAGGGCTAGCAGCAGGGACGAGAACACGGTCAGCAGTAGAATTATTGTCGGGGTCAGTAGTCACAGGGCCGCAGTTATAACCAGTAGTAGAGGATTGAGGCACCGCCAGTCGTTCCGAGGATCGAGGGGCTAGCAGGCCAGATTCACGCTATCCACGAGATTCTTGAGGGACAGGTAGTCCCATATGTTCCACCGCCAGCAGTCCATCAGTCGCTAGCCACTGGCTCAGCCACTGGCAGGGTATATGTAGTCGTACCACGTGATCATGGTGCAAGTGGGGCCATAGTGGAAGGTCATTTCTTAGTGAATTCCTTCCCAGCTCGGATCTTGTTCGATTCAGGAGCTTCGCATTGTTTTAGCTCTCATCCCTTTATGGATAGGATCTAGTTGGTCGCACATCCTTTAGATGTACCGTTATCCGTCTCTACACCTTTAGGGGATGTATCCCTATTAGAGAATGTCTGTAGGAGATGTGTCATCAGTCTAGATGAGTCCGAGTTTATCATCGATTTGATCGTTTTGCGGATGTTGGATTTTGACGTCATTCTCGGTATGGATTGGCTATCATTCTATCATGTTAGTATCGACTATTTTGCTAAAATAGTCAGCTTGCGGGCGTCCAATGGGTCTAAGTTGATCATAGTGACCTCACAGGGCAGCCAGTTTACGGAGTCATTCCTGACGTACATCGAGGAGGTAATGCTGAAGGATCAGAGTACTGATTTGTGCGAGACTAGAGTTATCTTAGATTATTAGGATGTCTTTCAATACATACCTGGGTTACCTCCTGTGAGAGAGGTTGAGTTCTGCATCAAATTGCAGCCGGGCACAGAACTGATATCCCGAGCATCCTATCGTATCGCACCTGCTGAGATGAGGGAGCTACAGACTCAGCTGGATGAGTTATTATCTCAGGGTTTTATTCACCGGAGTCATTCTCCATGGGGAGCATCAGTCCTTTTCGTGAAGAAGAAGAATGACAGTATGCGCCTTTGTATAGATATCACTTTATTAGTAGAGCCGTAGGATGACGGAGTTCTTACATAGTCGCCGTCGCATGATTTATTAGTAGAGACTCCACTGTAGACTTATTTTCACTATTCAGACATTATAGTTTTGTACTCAAATTGTAAAGGCAGTTTGCCTTAGTTTATTATCAGTTGACTCTTCTTGAGATACTTTTCATTTATTTTCGGATATCAGATGTATTTCAGATTGTTCACTTGAGACATGATTTCATTTATGAGATATATCTTTCTACATCATGTCTATAGTACTTATTTTCTCTTATTTTTCCTGTTTAGTACATGCACCTATATTTAATTTCACTAGAGGATATTACTGTGATTGGTGAAACGTGTTTATGCACAGTGTGGGTGCATGGCATATTTGACATCTCTGGATTTACCTTGGACTGCAGCATGTGTGAAACCAGGAGCGTCACACCCACCCACTAAATGAACAATTCAAACTCACCCATTTGGTTAAATGTGTCTTAAATGGGTGGATATTGTTTCTATTAAAAAGAAATGGGTCATGAATTGGCGGGCTATTAGTCGCCCATTTTCCAATTTAGATGAGTATTCTTTCAAAAACACCCTCAAAGTTTCAACAACTATAAAAAAATATTTTTAAAAGTTTAAAATTATAGAGAAAACCTTAAAGGTAAACTAATGACCAACACACATAAAATTAGAAAATTACCAACAGCCCTTAAAATTTTGAGATTTACAACCTTCAAAGTTTAAATATTATAAAAGACACCCTCAAGAGTTAAAAATTACGAAAAATTCTCAAAACTTTCTAACCTCACAAATGACACATGAAATCATGAAATTTCTAGTAAGCCCATATTAATTTAAAATTTGCAAATGACATCCTTAAAGTTTTAGAAAATGAGAAAAACACTCTCATGGGTTTAGAATTATAAAAACAACTCTAAAAATTCAAAACCTGGCTAAGGTACAGGAAAATCTAGAAATTACCAGCAGTCCTAAAAATTTATAATTTGTAAAAGACACCCTCAAAGTTTAAAAACTTTTAAAAAACACCCTCAAGAGTTCAAAATTATAAAACAATCTCAAAATTTTCTAAACCTACAAATGACACATGAAATCTAAAAAATTTTAGCAGTCCCCTATAAATTTAAAATTTACAAATAACACCTTTATAGTTTTAAAAATTGTGGAAAATACCCTCAAGGTTTTAGAATTACAAAAACCACCCTGAAACTTCAAAACCTGCAATTGACACATAAAATCTTAAAATTACTAGCATTTCCCTAAAAATTTATAATTTTCAAAAATATCCTCAAAGTTTAAAAATTATAAAAACACACTCAAAAGTTTAAAATTTCAAGGGTATGTTGGAGATTTTTAAATTTCATGTGTCATTTATAAGTTTAGAAAATTCTGAGAGTTTTATATAATTTTGAACTTTTGAGGGTATTTTTTATAATTTTTAAAATTTAAGGGAGTTTTTTTACAAATTATAAATTTTCATGGGGCTGCTGGTAATTTTGGATTTCATGTGTTATTTGTTGGTTTTGAAATTTCATGGTGGTTTTTGTAATTCTAAACCCTTTGAGGGTGTTTTTGTATTTTTTAAAACTTTGAGAGTGTTTTTTTTGTAAATTCTATATCTATAGGGGACTAGTGGTAATTTTTAGATTTCATGTGTCTTTTGAAAATTTAGAAAAATCTAAGATTATTTTGTAATTTTAAACTCTTAAGGATTATTTTGCAATTTTAAACTCTGATAGTGTTTTTTACAAATTATAAATTGTTAGGGGCTGCTGGTAGTTTTTAGATTTTGTGTCATTTGATTATTTTGAAATTTCAGAGTGGCTTTGTAATTCTAAATCCTTGAGTATAATTTTTTACAATTTTTAAAACTATGAGGGTGTTATTTATAAATTTTATATTTATAGGGGACTGCTGAAAGTTTTTAGATTTTATGTGTCATTTGTAAGTTTAGAAAATTCTGAGATTGTTTTGTAATTTTGAACTCTTAAGCGTATTTTTTACACGTTTTTCAACTTTATGAATGTTTTTTTGTAAATTATAAGTCTAAAGGGTGCTGCTGATAATTTTTAAATTTCATGTATCTTAGTTAGGTTTTGAAATTTCAAGGTTATTTTTATAATTCTAACCCTTGAGGGTGTTGTACGCATTTTCTAAAACTATCAAGGGTATTTTTTGCAAATTTTAAATTTATAGTTGTTCATTAAATTTTTTTAGATTTCATGTATCATTTGTAAGTTTAAAAAATAGACTCCTAAAACTTTTTTATATATAAAAGTTTAATAGCTAAATAGATTATTGGGTCACCCATGAACCACCTATTTAATAAATGAGTGGGTGAGAAGTATTTCATTTAGCAAATACTAAATGTGTCATAAATATGAACAAATAGGCACAAATGTGTCCACACATTTATAATTTATATAACCCCCTCTATCCATTTGACAACCCTACCTAGGTGAGAGATAAGTATTTTCTTTTCCAGCGAGAACTCAATGATCATAGTATCATACCACTGAAATTTGCTAGAACTAGATCATATTAGCTTATTCTTCACTTGTATACGAAACGAATTAAAATTTTTTAAACAAGTGACATCAAATCACAATGATAGAACCACTCACAGCTAAGAGATCTACGGCGGACTGGAACTGTGGAGCTAATTACTCCTATATATTAGACTACTATCATTTCTTAAAAATAAAATAAATAAAGTATTCAAAAAGGTATCTTGATTTTTATTGAAAATGTCATATTCCCACCGTGATGCTCGCTTGGGTTTCATGTCATACATGCTTCATGTGTGCAGAAATACTATATCTAAATTAGACTCCGTAATCATATATAATCACTAATATAAGATCAAAATAATTTTAACTACTTGATCGATACAGGTAATCGGAAATCTGCATAAAGATCAAGGTATTTCAGTTGTATATATATGTACATATCTTACAAAAAGTTATTAAAAAAAAGAAGAGGTTAGCTACGGATGGAATTGCTATCACATCAATTTTGAGCGTACAATCCAACTTTATTTTGCAGTTATACTTATCATATTATATTATATTATATTATATTATACTCTATTTAAAAGTACGAGTTCGGAAATTTTTTTTCATGATCAATATTATCCTTAACGTTTTTTTAGACATTACAATGTTATCCTAATTTATTCTAACTATCCTATCTTCTTTGAATTGATAACTAAATGTTTTATAATATTCATATTAAGACTTAACATGCTATTAGATAAATGAGATACGTTTGATATAATTCAAATCATTTACTTATTGCAGTTTGTAGAGAACTACAAATATCCCCTACATAATTTATAATTTATAGAAAAAACCTCTAAAGTTTTAAAAATTACAAATCAACACTCAAAATTTAAAATTTATAAAAAACATCCTGAGAATTTCTAACTCATTAGTAAATTAAAAACATATGAATTATAAATATTCTATAAACAAATTATAATGAATAGAAAAGGCCTATAAGTTTAAAAAAGTTGTAGAAAACCCCTAAAATTCATAATTTACAAAAAGCACCATTAGAATTTCTAACTTATAGACACTAAAATGAATTTACAAAATTATTAACCATCACCAGAAAATTAAAAATTTGCAAAAAATATCATACTCCCTTTAAAAGTATAGGTTTAGAAAAACTTTTCATGGTTAATATTACCTATAACTTTTTTGAAAAGAACATAATTACTTGAAAATATATTAAATTTGAAATTTACAAAAAAACCCTTAAAGTTTAGTACATTACAATTACCCCTCCAAAATTTGAAAATTTTCAATGATTTTTTGTAATTCATTGATTTTAATGTAATGTTTAATAGTTTTGTGTATTTGTAAATTATCAAAATTTTAGGGTGTTTTTTACAAATTTTAAAACTTTTGAGAGTGTTTCTTTTGTAGTTTTTCAAATTTTTATTGTGTTTTCAATGTAATGCACAGATACGTCAATTAACGAGTAAGTCGTTCTTAAGATGTATTACGTCATAGTTAAGTGTGCACATCACTATTCCTAGGCTGTATAGTTTATATATGCAAAAAATTTCAAACAATCTATATAGTGGTTAAAATGATTTTGACTTTAATGTATTATTTTTTATAAATTATATGTAATGTGAATCTACCATATAATTTTAATACATTTGATTGATTGACTATATAGGTATATAGACCATAGATTACTTTACTTTCTCACATGAACTAATATTGGCGCTTAAAAATTTAAATTATTACTTCTAAATTGAATATAAAGAGGAGCTCTAATAATATTTATTTATTTACCTAGAGGACAATACAATCTCAATTCCTATTTTTTGCCTGAGATTTATTCCATAGTTACGCGTATAAAATTAGTAACTAAAATAATAATTACATAGACTTAAATTAGGATGATTGTAGTTGGTCACTCACTATGAAATTTCCATGAATATATATACCTTACTATCTATAGCTATCTGCATTGCCCATGTATATTTTATAAATTAGCTGTTAATTTAACATATTAAATTACTTTTCTTTTGTAAAATTTTCTTCTTTGACTTTTGGATTGTGTAATTAGTATATCACCATTCTAGCATAGAAATGACCTCACTCTAAATGGCTTCAAACTAATGTTTGAGTTAAACTGAAGTATATACTATTGCTACTATATGTATATATTTCTTAAAAAAATAATGTCAATATTTTTAAACATAAGAGAATATTCTAACCTCTAATATTATAAAAACTAAATATAATTAATTCAGTAATTAGCAAAAGAGAACTTATATCAGAAAAGCGTGAATAATAAGATAAAGAGCAAAGGTAATGATATTTCCAACAATACTACTAATAGTAAACTATAATGTAAAGTTAACCTATTTTGTGGAGCCCAACTATTGGATATAAGCATCGAGGTTTCCATATATATACTTTATAATTTATTAAAAATGATCATATAATCTTATATAATAAAATTAATTTAATACTGAATAGTAATATCATTGTAATAATATCATTATTAAGAAAAAATCTTCATGAACCAGTATGTTTTTTACGATATATAAGCTATGCACTCTAAATTCTTGTGTCTTTTATAGAGTTAAAAAGTTTGAATACGAGCCTTTAATATTTTGCTCTCACAAGAGCAAAATCCATTTAACAGATGTGAATATTCCAGATAAGTTATATGTCATATATATACTACAATTGCCTTAGACAAGTGAGTTATAATAGTATTTTTTTATTCACATCATTTGCGGCAAGATTTGATAGAGACCTTGCATCAAAGAATTTTTTTATATTCAGATCACATGGTAAAATATATCATAATCTCACTGCTCTAATTTCGTAAGAAAATAATTTTTTATACTTTTAATTTTACTTCTATGATAAGGAGAATGAGTTATAAAATTGAATGAGAATATTAGATAATATAAATATGACTGAAATTATAACTAAAAGTTAATATGAATATGAGCTAAACTACAACTAAAAGTTTAATGGGCATATTACAAGTAAATTCATATGCAAAACTTCTTTGCAAATTGATTGACCACCCATCTTTTGAAGACTTCAAGATACTAATAAACGGAGATGTTATACTAGATCAATGTGTTTATAACTCAAAAATAGTAGATCACGTGACCACAGTTTGAGTTGAAGAAAATAATGACAATAGTTCATTTGAGAAAGAAATTATTGAGTTGATGATCAATCCCACAAAAAATTGTTTACTTTTTTATTTTTATTCAATTTTTTTAATTTAAATAATCATCATATTTAACCACATGTATTGCACGTGCACCTCAACTAGTTGCAGTAAAGAGTCAGAAAAAAATTCCCTCAAGGTATATATGTAAAATTGAAACTAGTGGGTAGAAAGTTTAAAATCCATCTGTCATGCACCGAAATAGCAGCGGATGTTCATAAATACGGGATAGTCGACAGCAGCAACCTATGCACAAGGCAAGTCGTATGCACCTATCAAGCCTCACACTTCATATCACATAGCATTTCTCTAAGTATAAAACCTATTGATGGTATAAGTTCAGAGCAAACTATTTATATATACAGTACGTACAACATGAAAGCTCACTGTTGCAATCATGTAGCAAAATAAAAATACGTGGTTCAACTGTACATAACACAAAAGAGAGGCTTTCCCATATTAACGGCTCCCAACAACACACCACACTGAAGATCCAAATTATATGTGAAGCTATGCCAAATTTGAAAAAAATAAAAAAACAACGGGGTGAGCTACATGTCAGTGAGAATATTTCTCACTTGAGTTCCTAGATATCTAGCAAAATAAGAATAATTCCTAGAAATAGTGAAATATATATTTTTGCACCTAAAATTCAGAAATAACAAAATATAGTCTGAGACAACACATTGTTATTATTTGTGACACCCACACTTTAGTCCCACATGGACTAGTATGAATAAAAGTTAGTAGTTTAAATAGAGAAAACCCAAGGCTCAGGAACAACTTGTGCTAGTATTTTAACGGTGGATTTTAGCTAACATCGAGTTGCCCTCGGCGGGCCCCACGGCTTGCACGCACCAACGGGCCCATGGGCTCGTGCGTGATAAAATGGTATCAGAGCAGTTGTCAGTCAGAAGTGTGGAGCTAAGTGCTACACCGTGTGGATGCGGTGGGAGCCACCTCTAGAGCCGATAAATGCCACCTCTAGAGTCCACATCGCCTAGCAGTGATATTGGGATGTGCTAATTGTCATGTCGTGACGATGATGACATCGTCTTTGTAAGGTGAGGTGATGTGACACCCACACTTTAGTCCCACATGGACTAGTATGAAGAAAAGTTGGTGGTTTAAATAGAGAAAAGCCCAAGGCCCAGGAACAACGTGCGTTAGCATTTTGGCGGTGGATTTTAGCCAATATCGAGTTGCTATTGATGAGTCCCACGGCTTGCACGTGCCAACGGGCCTATGGACCCGGGGCGTGACATTATTTTTAAGGAAGAATACAACATTTTATATTTCTTTCTTATGTGCAAACTTAATATATTGTCATATATTCTAGAATCAAACCTTTTAAAATTAAGATAAATACTAAGAAAGGAAACAGACTATTAAACTTTGTGCAAAACCAATATGTTGTCATTTTCTCAAATTTACAATTAAATGTTAGAATTTCATATTTCAATGAGTTATTTACATAATGCAAGAATCACCTCATAGGCCACACTAAGACTATGAATATTATAGCCCAGTAGCATGGAAATTCATACAACGCATAACAAAATAGATAATTCATGGGAATCGAATACATCTAGAGTTACTTATCAAAATAGAAACATATCGCTTATCAGAATTCTTAAACACTTTCAAATCAAGTGGATGAGCGTAAAACTCATCATTTCAGTTAAAAAATTTTATGAAATTTACTTCTATGTAGTTGTATCAGATACCATGCCATGAAAAAATCTTTGCATCCATTTAACTATTGAAACACATTCATAATACTTCTTTTCTTCCAGAAGCTTTCAAATAAAGTATTACTCACAATTATTTGTGATCACATGAAACCAAACCATTTATCACATATGAAATCAAATTTACTTTGAATATCTTCTATGAAAACAAAATCATATTATAGGTTTAGGTCACAACAACAAAAAAGCTCAAATTACCTTTTATCTTATATATGTGATAAATAATAGAGTAATTATTTTTCGAGTACAATATCATTCAGATATATAATACACATGATATTTATACTATAAAAATGCTAATGAAAAATGAAATCACCTCTAGCTAATTGGAATTTTCCAAAAATTGGTACCTGTTGACATCAAGTAGATCTTACCTATACTACTTATAAAAGAGAATACTGATGTCAAAAGTTTTGATTTTCTATTTTTCCCTTTCAAATTTTGATAATTCACAATTATGCCATTGTTTATAATTAATCCTTAAATAATTATTCATAACTCTTTATTAAATACACCTCCTAATCTCCCCCAAAATATTTGATTAAGAATATAACTATTATCAATAGTTTATAATCTAATACTACATACAAATGGTTATATTTATATTTAGAATTTTAGAGTGTTAATGTTCACTTTTTGGACTACCTTACTTGCATATCGGGGGGCTTTGCGACTTGCTCTCCTCTCTAAAAAGTTAAAACCACTGCATTGGAGGTACATCAAAGTTTGCACCGTAGGAGGACCAAAGTTTTGTAGGGACCACCAAAGGTAGAATTAGAGAATAGTGCATCTCATTCTTTATTAGTTTGGGTCTTTTGAGCACCAATTGCTAATGAGTCCAAAATTTCATCTATAAATTTCTTTTTTTAGTAACATGATAGTATAAGATAAAGTTAATCAAATAATTATAATAATAAGATGTAGAGTTTATACTTCTGAAATTTAATTTGAATCATTCATAAACTATGAACATGAGAAATGAAATCATCTCTAGCAGATTGGAATTTCCCAAAAATTGATACATCTTGACATCAAGTAGATCCTACCAATACTACCATTAATAATCAATATGTTGAATTAACTCCAGACTTGATACCTCTTGACATCAAGTAGATCCTACTTATACTACCATTGATAATCAATCTGTTGAATTAACTCCAGACTTATCAATACTGATATCCACCACTAATGGTAAAGGCAAAAAGAAGATTGTAGATGTCTTGCCTATTGCTACATTTATCTCTTCTGCATTTAAAACCCTGCCTACAACTAGTGGAAAAATAAGGATACAATCAAGTTGGCTTATTTATATATTAATTAATTTCGATAATGTTACATTTACTAAATAAATATATTTTTTATTTTACAGAAATATACAAACAACCGACTCTTTCAACTTTGAGGAAGAGGATTAAGACGGAAAAAATAATTGGAAAATTTTAAAGCCTTTTTTATAGTTGCTTATTACATCCTAGTTCATTGATTGAGAACTTTTTTAGTGATGCTTCATTTGTGAATAATGTTTTTTGAACATTAAACTGTCTTATATCTTAATTTCATTCAAGTTGCATTTATGATATTTTAATTATATTCATTTTATTCATTTATTATGAAAAAATAGTTTAAATAATTTTAATTTTAATTTTAGCTTTATATAAATCGTTAAATATTATTATTTCCAGGCAGGTACATGTTATCAAACCTCCACGGGGGTGGGTGCGAAGGGAGTTGAGTCGTTAGATCTTTAAAATTGTATTTGGATAAGAGTAATTAAAACACGATGAAATATAAATGAATTGCGATAAGACCGTGCTTAGCACAAGCTAAAACACTAGTAATAATTTAAACACCCAACCACCGCATCTTTCTCTAAGTTTGGACTCAACAACAAACTTCGGGAGTTTAGGGACCTGAGAATAATTTGTCTTTTTCTTATCTTCCTCCTCTGCTACCTGAACCTTTCTCCTCCTTCGTTCTTGTTATTTTTTTACCCATTGACCCTTGCCCTCTCCTCGATCGCCAGGAGGTGACAGAAAGACGGCGAGGAGGGGCACCCGACAGTGATCTCCTCCCCAGAATCCTCTTTTTTTATTGTATAGTCGTAATCTATGTTTAATTAATACAATCAAGCTGGTTCATCATCATTATTATGATAATAGTGTTAGATCTAAACCAAAAACTTGAGATCTAAAACCATATAGCCATGATTAATTCGAAGAGATTAACAAGAATCTAAAAGAGCGGAAGCATATACCTGAATCCATAGAAGAAATCTTGATTTGGGTTTTTTGATGATCTTCTAACCTTAGGGTTTCTCTAAATCTGAATTTCTCTAGCTAGATGGGGGTGTAGAGAATTAGAGAGTGTAACCCTAGGTTAGGGACCATAACCCCTTATTTATAGATGTTGTACTGTTGTAATTTAGCCCCTTAATAAATCACAATTACAACCTGGTATCTGCACATATAACCCCATGATTATATTTAAATACCCATTAACCCAACTTAATTGATCACTTTAGTGGGTTATCCTGAAAGATAGCAATACACATTAATTAATCATATGTGCCCACAAATAGATTTATTAGATTAAATCCAACAATCTCCCACTTGGGCACCATATGATTCCTTAAATTGTGTATAACCTTATGAGCTCAAAAATTGCTATCACTGAAAAGGTATTTCCGAACAATCTCGTCCATTAACTATATCAATATAGGATCAAAGCGGCCTTCGTCACATTTATCGTGACTCGACCCATCAATGGTCACATATACCAATACAATCAAACGACATAGATCAATCATGGATGTGCAGCATGAAAATTACATGCAATGTGATCAGTACATGTCTATTTTCAACTGGTCCTCCTTAGTGAGGTCAAAACCAAACATAATGTAACAGAGTGTCTTAACTGAATACTTTATTCTGATCAGACAATACAACCAAACACAAAGCACCAGAAAATTATAAACTCCCACTAAATCATGATATCCTCGAATAATACCACACCCATATGAGCAGTGTGCCCATGAAAGACCTTGGGTGGCAATCCATTAGTAAAAGGATCTGCTATCATGGAGTTTGTCCTAATATGCTCTATGATTATCTGTCCACTCTGTACCATTTCTTTCACAACCAGGAACTTAATGTCAATATGTTTTGACTTAGTTGAGCTCCTGTTGTTATTGGAATATGTTTTGACTTAGTTGAGCTCCTGTTGTTATTGGAATACATAACTGCAGATTTATTGTCACAAAATAACTTTAGTGGTCTTTCAACATTTTCCAGAATACGCAGTCCAATGACAAAATTTCACAATCATATTCCATGATTTGATGCATTGTAGCAACCTACAAATTTTGCTTCCATAGTGGAGGAAGCTACGAGTGTCTGTTTAATACTTTTTCATGATATAGCTCCTCCAGCTAACATATAAATGTAGCATGATGTAGACTTTCTGCTATCTTGGTATCCAGCAAAATCAGAGTCCGATTACCCAATGACCTCCAACTGTTCTGATTTTCTGTATGTGAGTATATAATCTTTTGTTTTCTGAAGATACATCATAACCTTTTTGACTGCTATCCAATGATCTATATCAGAGTTGCTTAAGTATCTGCCTAACATCCCAACAATGTACGTAATATCCGGACGCGTACATACCTGAACATACATCAGACTTCCTATAGCCAAAGCATAAGGAATCTTCTGCATTTCCTGAATTTCAAGGTTACTTTTAGGGCACGGATTTAGACTAAACTTATCTCCTTTGGCAACAGGGGTGTCACCTGGTCTGTAATCATGCATGCCAAACCTTTTGAGTACTTTATTGATATAGCTCTTTTGTGATAATCCAAGTATACCTCGAGAACGATCTCGATGTATCTGGATACCTAATATGAAAGAGGCGTCCTCAAGATCTTTCATCTCAAAATTCTTTGATAGAAATATCTTGGTTTCGTGCATCATGCCTATATCACTAGTGGCAAGTAATACGTCATCGACATACAGAACCAGAAAAATATACTTACTCTCACTGAACTTGTGATATACACAGTCATCAACAATGTTCATCTCAAAACCGAACGAGATAACTATTTGTTGAAACTTATGATACCATTGACGAGGAGCTTGCTTGAGTCCATAGATGGATTTCCTTAATTTGCAAACCATATTCTTTGGGTCTCCTGACACAAAGTTTTCTGGTTGCACCATATAAATCATCTCATCAATGTCTCCATTGAGAAATGCAGTCTTAACATCCATCTGATGTAACTCAAGATCATAATGAGCAACAAGTGCCATGATTATTCTGAAAGAGTCTTTCGATGAAACCGGAGAGAAAGTCTCTGTATAATCAATGCCTTCCTTTTGAGTATAGCCTTTAGCCACAAGACGTGCCTTATACCTCTCCACATTACCGTTTGCATCCCGCTTGGTTTTAAAAATCCATTTACAACCAATTGGTTTTGCACCTTCTGGTAATGAGACAAGTTCCCAAACCTTATTGTCTTGCATAGACTTGTACTCTTCATTCATGGCATCAATCCACTATTGAGAGTTAGAACTTTTCATGGCCTGAGAGAAGTTGATTGGATCATCTTCTAACATTCCACTACTTTCCTCATGTTCTTGGAGAAATACAATATAATCATCCGAAATAGCATTTCTCCTTTCTCTCGTGGATCTCCTTAATGGCACTGGTTCTTGAGGTTGTTGAGTTTGTTCTTCTGGAATAGGAAGTTGTTCAACATTATCATCTTGAGGTTCCGGATTTACTTCTTGAGCAACAACAGGTATAGGAACCTGAATATTGTCAAAAGTAACTGTATGGATTGGATCTGAAGCCAATTCCTCATCAAAACTAATGTCTCTAACCTTATTTCTCCCCCCAAACTCAACATCCTCAAAGAATATTGTTGTTCCTGTCTTAAAAATATTCCTTATAGTGGGATCATAAAACTTAAAGCCCCTAGAGCGTTCAGAGTACCCAATAAAGTAGCTGCTAACTGTTTTGGAGTCCAATTTCTTTTCATTTGGCCTATAAGGCCTTGCCTCAGCTGGACATCCCCAAATATGTAAATGCTTTAAACTGGGCTTTCGACCAGTCCAAAGCTCATAAGGTGTTTTAGCAACTGCTTTACTTGGTACTCTATTCAGAATGTAAGCTGCTGTCTTAAGTGCTTCTCCCCAGAGTGACTCTGGTAAAGAAGAATGAGCAATCATACTTCTTACCATATCCTTAAGAGTCCTATTTCGTCTTTCAGCTACACCATTCATGCTAGGTGAACCCGGCATGGTGTACTGTGGGACGATACCGTATTCCTCTAGGTATCTAGCAAATGGTCATGGACGTTGTTCACCTGAACCATAGGTATCTAGCAAATGGTCCTGGACGTTGTTCACCTGAACCATCATATCTACCGTAGTACTCACCACCACGATCAGATCTGACGGTTTTAATTCTTCTGTTGAGTTGATTCTCAACTTCAGCTTTATAGGCTTTGAACATGTCCAGAGACTCAGATTTTCATGAATAAGATATAGGTACCCCATAACGTGAGTAATCGTCTATGAATGATATAAAATATTGTTGACCATTCTAGGATTCCGTAGGGAATGGCCCACAAATATCCGTATGTATCAATTCTAAGACATCCGAAGATCTGTTGGCACCTAATCTTTTCACTTTGGTCTGTTTTCCCTTGATACATTCAACACATACGTCGAAGTCCGAAAAATCAAGGGAATCCAAAATGCCATCAGACACAAGACGCTCAATTCTACCTTTTGAGATATGACCTAAGCGCTTATGCCATAATGTCGCCGAATTTTCCTTATTTAATTTACGCTTAGTACCACGTGATTCCACATGCAAGGATTCATTGTAAGAAGCAATTGTATCAAGCAAATATAGGTTGTCATAAATACTCAAGTAACCGGTTCCCACAACATTTGAATTAAAAGATAAACTGAATTGACTGTTTCCAAATGAACAAGAATAACCTGATTTGTCCAATACAGAAACAGAAACCAAATTCCGTCTAAAAGACGGTACTACAAAAGTATCTTTTAAATCCAAATAATAACCAGTTCCTAACAACAACCTAAAGTGCCCAATTGCTTCCACATCTACCGATTGTCCGTCGCCCACAAAGATGTGTCTTTCAACATCACTTGGCTTTCGGTAGCTCAGGCAACCCTGCATAGAAACACTTATGTGAGTAGTAGCACCAGAGTCTAACCACCAAGTGTTTCTAGGTACTGAAGCTAAATTAACCTCAGAACAGACCAAAGCAAGGAACGTACCCTTATTATCACGCCAGGCGTGATATTTTGTACAGTCCTTCTTTACATGTCCAGGCTTCTTACAGAAGAAACAACCCTGATTATCCTTATGTTGTTTCTTCTCAACTGGACCCTTAGCAGCTTCCTTATCATTCTTCCTTTTCTTGCCCTTATCCTTAGAGGCATAGGCCAAATGAGCACTTTCTGTCTTATCTTGCTTCAACCTGTCTTCTTCTTGCACACAGTATGAAATGAGCTCATTTAGAGTCCATTTCTCCTTTTGACAGTTATAACTGACCTTAAATTGGTTAAACTGTGCAGGAAGAGACAACAAAACCAGATGCACTAATAACTCGTCACAAAGATCGAGTTTAAGTGCCTTAAGCTTTGAAGCAATATGAGACATTTCCATAATGTACTCCCTGATATTTCCTTTGCCCTTATACTTCATCGAAATCAAGCGAGCTAAAAGCGTGCTTGTTTCTACCTTATCGTTTTTAGCAAAACGCTTCTCAATTTCGACAAGGAAATCTTTAGCCTTAGTAATCCCTTCGGATTCTATGCCCCTGAAGGCTTCCGGAACGCCGCGCTTAATGATCATAAGACTCATGCGATTTGAACGCTCCCACTTCTCATGCTCCTTCTTTGCATCAGGAGTGCTATCCGCATTGAGAGGTTGGGGTTGTTCAGTTCTTAATGCATAGTCAAGATCCATGCAGCCAAGAACAATTAATATGTTCTCTTTCCAAACCTTGAAGTTTGTCCCATTTAGCATTGGAATTGAGTTGATGTTAGCAGAAATTGTTACAGCAGATGCATTAGCTGAAATAAAACAAAAATGCTCACATCAATAACCATAATCAATAAAATTCAAATAATGACAATCCCTATTCAAGATATCGGGCACAACATTAATATCAAGTCTTTGGATAGTAATATTAACTTGTAAGTGATACCTTATTGCAATGATCAAACATTGATAATAACTCATGTCAAATAATAAAACTATCTTTGGATCGATTCATTATTCACATGTAAACCTTATAATTGTCACACGCTTATCATCGCAGATGTGTATACAGTCTAAATAAATATTAACCTTCCTTTGGGCCGATTAAATATTTACACGAAAGCATACACATAAACATCTCACATTCCTCATGAACAATCTACACAAGAGAGGTTACTTTGGCAACTTCTTGTTTCAATTAATCAATTGGAGTGAGAGACAACCTTAATTCCTTAGTGTCATATTATTTGAATTAAATAATTGATTAAAAAAATCAAATTAGATTTAAATTAAAAAGTTTTAATTTAAATCAACTGAATTTCCAAAAACTTAATTGGGGTTTCACAGCTTAATTAGGGCCCATAACTTAATTGAATAAATTAAGTATACCAAAGTGGACCCATGAAAAGCTGAGGCTTAACCATAGTGAACACGAAGTTCGCTTAACTTTGAACGCGAGGTTCGACTGTATTGAGTACGGGACTCACTTAAGCACGAACGCGAGGTTCGTCTGAGAACAAACGCGAGGTTCATTTGAAAAATGAACGCGAGGTTCAACTTGAGAACAAACGCGAGGTTCGTTAAAAAAAATGAACGCGAGGTTCAACTGAAGTTCGAACGCAAGGTTCGACTGAAGAACGAACGCGAGGTTCGACTGAAGCACGAACGCGAGGTTCGACTGAAGCTTGAACGCGAGGTTCGACTGAAGCACGAACGCGAGGTTCGAGAAGTATGAATCGTTAAAATTGAGCTTGACGCTCACCTGAGTTGAACGCGAGGTTCACCTTAGAACGAACGCGAGGTTCGTTAAAATTGAGCTTGACGCTCACCTGAGTTGAACGCGAGGTTCACCTTAGAACGAACGCGAGGTTCGTTAAAATTGAGCTTGACGCTCACCTGAGTTGAACGCGAGGTTCACCTTAGAACGAACGCGAGGTTCGTTAAAATTGAGCTTGACGCTCACCTGAGTTGAACGCGAGGTTCACCTTAGAACGAACGCGAGGTTCGTTGAGCGCGAAGCTCGGTTAAAATTGAACGAACGCGAGGTTCGTTTGAAGCTTACCGCTTCGCCAAAATTTGAGGTAACCACCTCCTTAATGTTCGGCACGTTTCACGCACGAACCCTTAGGGTTTCAAACCGAAACCGCCGCCGCCGACAAACCCAAAAAAATTCCTCGATTTTATTTTTCAAAATCAGATCCAGACCAAGAAAAAACCGAAGAAAAAATACAAAAAATTCCAAAAAGTTACTGTTCACCGGCGATTTTTCAGTTACTGTTCATCCGAAAAACTTTACTGTTCATCCGAAACTTTTCGTTACTGTTCATCCGAACAAAAAAACTGAATCTTTAACCAGAGATTTAAGATCAAAAAACCCAATAAAACTTAAATCCCTAAGAATTAATCAAGGTGGCTCTGATACCACTTGTTAGATCTAAACCAAAAACTTGAGATCTAAAACCATATAGCCATGATTAATTCGAAGAGATTAACAAGAATCTAAAAGAGCGGAAGCATATACCTGAATCCATAGAAGAACTCTTGATTTGGGTTTTTTGATGATCTTCTAACCTTAGGGTTTCTCTAAATCCGAATTTCTCTAGCTAGATGATGGTGTAGAGAATTAGAGAGTGTAACCCTAGGTTAGGGACCATAACCCCTTATTTATAGATGTTGTACTT
Organism: Asparagus officinalis; assembly: GCF_001876935.1. Classification (NCBI taxonomy): domain Eukaryota; kingdom Viridiplantae; phylum Streptophyta; class Magnoliopsida; order Asparagales; family Asparagaceae; genus Asparagus; species Asparagus officinalis. The sequence goes on from NC_033797.1 coordinate 102,653,242, forward strand.
TTGTAATTTAGCCCCTCAATAAATCACAATTACAACCTGGTATCTGCACATATAACCCCATGATTATATTTAAATACCCATTAACCCAACTTAATTGATCACTTTAGTGGGTTATCCTGAAAGATAGCAATACACATTAATTAATCATATGTGCCCACAAATAGATTTATTAGATTAAATCCAACAAATAGAAGTCTAATTAGATAAAAAGGAAAAGATTATACCTTTGAATTTAGTTTAGATGCTAGCATGAGTCTTTCTTTTCTTTCTCTCTCACTTCATAATTTTTAACCAAAGCTCCGGCAATGATTACTGGGAGGAACAAGTAAGTTTCCTTCTGATTTTTTCCCCCTCTTCTTATCTCCCTCCAAGGGAGGTGCCGCGCCGGTTTTCCGATGGTAATAAGGAGACACCAAAACTTCGAGGTGGCAGTGAGCGAGGAAGGGGAATGAATTATTTTACACAAGACCCCTTATAAAGTTGGTATTTACGCAAGCTATACTCATTCTAGAGCTTTAGATAGATGTTTTGAGTTACTACACCATGTGCAATTAACCCTCGGAGAAATAATCATATATATGTGTGTTCATATCTTATCGGATATAATAAATATTTAACCGTACATATCCGTGTCCATCTTCTGAGACGGAACAAAAATAGAAATAATCATATGTATGTATGTATGTTTGTTTTCATATCTTATCAATGTAAATATTTACATATCCATGCCCATCTTTTAAGATGGAACAAAAGAAGAAATACAGGTGGGGTCTTGCCGCAAGGGTAAACTAACCCCAGTCCTGCAAATCATTTGAACTCTTATTTATACGAAGCAAGCAGGGCATCCAAAGCCCTATTTTAGTCTCTTCCTCTCTCTCCCTCTCCCTTGGGTAGTAACAGGAGAGAGGGGGGAAAAAAAAATATAGGAAAGACCTTTTATTTTTTCTTTTATTTTCTCTCCGATTATTTTCATTTTGACAATTTGGGAAGGAGAACGAGTGATGGATGACAGATTTCCACCAGCAAATGGCTTCAACTACTCTCCTTCGAGAATCCATTCTCCCCATCATTCCATCCGTTCTAATGCTCCTGTAGACAGAGAAAGGTGCTCCCTTTTTACCTTTTTTCACTCTAAATCTACACTTTCTAATGCGGGTTTCATTTCTTTTGTGTACATGTGATGCTTGTTGGCAAGAGATTTGGAGCTTTCCTGTCAAAATCTGATCTTTTGTGCCCAAATGTTAGCTTGTTCTTATTGCATCTTTTTACTGTATTTGGTGTAAAATTCAGAGCTTTCTTGAGCATAGCGTGGCCATCACCTGCTATATATCTTTATGTCAGAACTTTGCTTATACCCAAATTGAAAGGTTTATTTGGGTTTTAGCAACATTTGTCTGCGATCATTTGAGAAACATCTTGCAGGACCGTTATATACATCTAGTTTTGGTCTAATTTTAGAGGTCATTGATAAGTCTACTTATAAAGATCATTGATTAGTCTAGTTATAGGTGTGATTGATTCCTTACAAGTTTTTGTATTACTTGAAAGTATCAAAAGCAAGGTCCCTGGACTTAAAAGCGGAAAATTTTTGATCAGCTACCATTTTGGCGGAGTACTGTTTTGGTTGATATGATAGTAAATAACGATCAAAGAGTTTAGAACATTGAATGAAACTAGCATATGTGAAGGTCTGACCTCCTTTTTTAATCAATATAGAACCATAAACTTTTGCTTCAGAATCTTGTTACGGTTAGAAGTATCTCATTCATTCATTCATTCCTTAATTTTTTTCTTCCAATTTTCCTCTTTTTTATGCTAATTTTCTTTGTCCCTTCTCGTGCTCTGAGAGAGATGTTTTGAAGGGTCTAGACTGCCTGCTTGCCTGTTTATGTTGCTAGTTATGTCGCAGACAATCCCTTTCATTTCACTTCAGCCATCGTATAACGGAAATATTCTCTTCATTTTGCGGTCGACCCTAAGCATCACTAGTCATCATTCATCAATCAAAACTGAACCTGAATAATCAGCAGTATCATGGAAGTATCATGAGAATTCTGAATTGTCAACTACTCTTGTGCATTGGTAATGTTATTGTTTTGAACTTTCATTAAATATATTAATATATTTATACTTGTCAGAATTTTAAATTGTTCCCATTCCCTATGTGCAAATTTGCTTCTTGTTGCATTAACAATCTAACTCTTGATGGTATGCTATGTGATATATAATATGAAAGGCCTTACAGGTCATAAATAAGGAAATAAAGAAACTTTGTGGAGAATTAAGCAATTATGTTTTTTCTTCAGGCAACACGTATTCACGAGTGTGCCAGCTAGATATGGAGCCTTACTTAATGTACCATTATGACGTGAGCTGGCATACTCACTCTCTTCAAAACAACCTGTATTATCTGCAAATGCACCCGCTTCCTCCTCTAAAGAGAAGACCAAACATCTATAATCGTAAAATTAGCTTGCAGACACTTTCACCTGCTACTTACTGTTTCTTCTTCCACGCCCTTTATTTCCAGACTACCACTTCAGTTCTCTAGTGTGGACCTGATTTACCTGCTGGGAACTCCTATTTGTTTCTTTTCTTTTCTTTCCCTTCTCCCTCTTTTAGGATATTATTTCTAACATTGTCTGTGTTAAGAGAGAAAATGCTAATGTGGAAGCAGTATAAATTTGGGCCATATCAAGAAAGAAATTAATGTCAGTCTTCCTTTCTTTTCCTTAGCCGCATAGCCACCATCAGCCGCTTTGCCATCAGCTCTAGGCTCTGTATCCTATGTCCTACGTCTTCTATTACCTGAACTCCCCCACTTCTCTTGGTCCTTCAATCTGATTTAATAATTAGGAGCACCGTTAGCAATCTATAACACATTACACATGTTTAAAATGTATTGGGCATTATTTGAAGGATCATGACATAACTGGAATGATTATTAGCACTTAGTGGGCAAGTGCAAATGTAATAGCTTTGAAGCATTGTAATATTCTTTCGTAATTATCCTCTATGCTATGAATAAGCGTCCTCACTCATTGACCAATTCAAGAAACAGTGGGATATTCTCTTTCTTTCTTCAAGTTTATGCTTCATATTACTACTACAAAACTAACATGGTATCAAAGTAGGTTTTCTAAAGCTAGAATCCCTCTTCTTTCTAAATCTCGGGGCTGCTGATGGGATTTCGCACTTTACCTCAGTGTTAGTGTGGCTTGAACAAAAATAGCCACTATTTCTAAAAATCAGGAGTTGTTGGTAACAAACAATATTGATGGTAACAAACACATACTGAGGGTCGATTTTTAGAGGTACGCTGCTGAGAAGCCCTATATATGGATGACTAAAACCCTAGAGAAAATACAAAGGAATTTGGGAACTCCAAAAGAATTTTTTTATATCCTTTCCCTCTTCTAAATCCTTCATTAGTATTGTTGAAAGATGCTTGGAGAAATATATACCTTGAATCGGTGCTCCGTTGTGCAGCTAGCGATGAACCAAATCGGATCCCGACAGTGGAGGAAACTATGACGAATAAGAACTCCCAATACTGCTCATGACACATGCAACAATCTCCGACCGATAACCCGAGCCTGTCGCGAAGTTCAGTATTTTGGATGTGTAGTAGTAATGATGAAACCTCTGTCCCTATTTATTAAGGTTGATTACTCTTCGGTGTGAATGGTATAAACCAAACAAATTGACCAAGTTTTGGCAATTCGGTTTGGTTTCAAGAAACTTCAGTTTGGTTTAGCTTAAAATAACTGAACCGACTGATCTCAACAGCCTAAAATTCACGCTCTTTGTAGGTGGAAAATATAATTTGTACTAATATCAATGTTTTAAATGTCGGATGTCGGGTTCATGTCGGATGACTGAAATCCATGTCGGATAGCGAAAATCGGGAATATATCGGGGAACATTGACTAAATATCGGATTGTCATATCGGGTAGTGCGCATATGTATAATATCATGTTCTAAATGTAATCTAAGTATTCATAAATTCAATATAAGCATACTTTATAAATTCTATAGACTAAACATATTTATAAGTAAATAATATATGGCTTTGGGTTCATAAATTCTTTCTATCGGGTTCATAAGAAACCCTTAAACATGAGAACAAGTCAAAGAGGTTTGGGTATTTATCACTAAACCCAAACCCGATAACAAAAATAGATCTTAAAGAAAAGTACCATATCGGTCGATTTTTCAAAGCTAAAAAATAGACCGATATGCCTGATATGACCCTAATATTTCCGATTTGACCCTGAAAATCGACATACGAGTTAAAAACGTCCATGTCGTGTCGGTCAAGCCCTCAAACCGATATGTCAGTCGACATTTAAAACCTTGACTAATATATTTTGATGTCGTAACTGATTAAGGTTTGATTTTAGTTTGTAAAATAGTTGGTTTGATGAGGGATTGGTTGGAAATTATTTCTTCCGAGTTATTGAGATTTCTATGATCGGGGTGCATGACCAATCAGGAGAATGCTCAACTAGGTCACTTAGTACACTTACCTCCATCTCAAACCTATTAAAATTTGGCGCATCTCCTGTGAGGAAATCCTCCTCGAGGAACTCTGCTTTTCGTAACTCAATCTCAGGGGTAATTCTAACTTCCTATGCCTCGATGAACATATAACCTTCGAATGTTTCGAATAATAAATAAATATGAAAATTTTCTCCCTTGGGGTCGAAATATTCCCATGCTGATGGAAGGTAGTGTGCACGTAAGCTATCGAGCCTCGTGTCCGCAAATTGCCCAAGTCGGGCTTTTCGTTTGTCTAAAGCTCATAGGGTGTAGAGTCAACAACCTTGGAAGGTATAAACTTTAGTACATAGGCAACAATCAATAGTGCAAATCCCCGAAAAGATATGGATAAATGCGGTTCCACCATTATGGATCTCACTATGTTAAACAATGTTCTACTTCTCTCCGCCACACTATACTCTTGCAGAGTATAGAGATTAGTCATTTGTCAGATAAATCCCTTTCTCTCACATAGTTTCTTGAGCTGTTCCGATAGATTTTCTCAATCATGACCAGTTTGTAACACTTCTACGCGCTTGTCAAACCGATTCTCAACGTCATTCAAGCAAGGAGGAAAGCAACCTCTCGCTTTAGACTTGTGGAAGATCAGGTATACTTGACCATATCGTGAATAATTAGCTATAAATGCAGTGAAGGCCTCATTCGGAGCCTTCACATTTAATGGTCCGCAAATGTCAAAGTGGAGATGCACCCTAGCTATTCCAAACCATTTTCTTATAGCCTTGCTGTCAGACCCTAGAGGGGGGTGATTATAGTCTTATGCTAATCTAATCCGATTTTATGCCTATTAAAACTTATTAATAAATTATTCTTACAAGATAGATATACAATATGTTATGAGAAAGAATATGCAATATGAACAAAGAAAAATATCCTAGCAATGAGATATACTATGAGATATATGTGAGGATATACAAACAACACAAGGATAAATAATCTAAACTAGATAGTGAAAAATATAAACAACAAGCAATATACAAAGGCGAAATAAGATATAAACATAAAGATAAGTGCGCTAATGTAATCATAAATAAATGATATGATTACGGAGTTTGGTCCCCACGACCTATGTCTTCGCTCCTCACATCGAGGAGATCTTCATTATCACAACCGGGTTTTCTACGCTCACCCGAATAACGTTTACACCACATAATATTTATTTTCAACGCTCACCGATCAACGATCACAAACTCACAATGTAACTACACTCCACAGTCCACACCCTTTAAGTGTTGGTCTCTAGCTCGTGTCCTTCCTTAAGTGCTCGGATACAACCTCTCACTAGGTTCGTCAACCGATGTCACTCCTCTTGGAAGCGATCCCGTCTTTCACCACACACTCCTCTCGGTGTACTAGTGTAATACAAAGTGAATCATCACAATTTAAGTTCACAATAAGTTTGTTCTCTACAATAGATGAGAACTCAATGAAAGCTCACTTAATTGTTATAACCAGGCTTATTGAGGCGCGCGCCTCGGGTGCGCCCCGGACGCGGGGCGCTTTGGCCTGGGGGAAATGCGCCCCGCACGCGAGGCGGGGCGCTGCACGCAGCGAGGCGCGCGCCTCGCGTGCGCCTCGCGCGCGCCTCACGTGCGCTTCACACCTGCGTTATGTAACATACACTTTCTTCTATTTTTTTAAATAATTTACATAATTACATATTTATATCATGTAATATACTCTTTCTTACTAGTTGCTAATCTATTTTCATCTTTTCATGTTTAACCTATAAAAAGGAAACAATAATTAGTAATTTAGTATACTTGTTTGCTAATTGTAACTTCATTCTCTAATTAGCATGCTAACTAGCAAATTATAAACATGTAAATATGTAATTGTTACATTCATTCTTCATCTTTTCATGCTAAGTAGCAAATATCAATTAAGAATACTAACTAGAAAATTATGAACAGTCATGTTTGTTAATTATATTTCTTAGTCTTTTATGTGACAATTTATAAACATATGCTCATAATTGTTAATCACTTAATTTGATGATTTAAATACATGTTTCTTGTATCTTTTTTATTACTTTAAAAATCCAGTTAGCATAATTTGATGATTTAAGTTGATATTCTCATAATTTTGGATGTAGGTAACTAATATGTTGCTTATATGTTTCTGTCTTATGATGTTGGTAAATATTAGTTTGAGTTATGCGCCTCAATTAGTGAGACGCGCGCCTCGTTGTGCGCTTTGCGCATGGTGCGCATAAAGGACCTTTACGTCCCGCATTGCGCTTTGCGCCTCGATAACACTGGTTATAACTCTCACCAACCCAAATATACTATATATGAAAATACAATAAGCTTAATGTGGGTGTGTATAACAATGAGATAAATAAAATCAACTAAACTCAATATGAACACTAGCTTAATAAAATGATAATCAAACAATATAAAATTTAAAGCTAGATTGAGTTTAGAAAACTTCTCAATAGATCAAAAGATAGGGAGAAGAGTTGGATGTTCAAACACCAATGGATGATCTTCCTCAAGCTCTTGTGAAATTGTTTTCACAAAACAAACTCTCAAGTGCTTAAAAGCTTCATAAACAAACTTAAATAAAACTTAAACCCTTGTTAAAACTTGATTAAAATATTTCTTGGATCATTATAAGAACTGAGGTATAAGGGGGTATTTATATGAAACCTCAAAGCCAAGAGAAAGCCAAGAAAAGATCAAAAAACTAACACAAAAATAGCTGCAGGAAATAGTCGTTGGAAGCCAACGGTAACTTCGGCGGTCGACCGTGAAAAACGCGTGGTCGACCGTGAGTAGCACAGAAACAAAATCTGAGCTCAGGACAACAACTGGTCGATCGTGGTGGTCGACCGTAAAACTCTCTGGACTTCATCCGGTTGATCGTCATGATCGATCGCGAGCCACTGAAAAACATACTTAGTCTTTGGACTCCAGGCGGTCGATCGCCACGATCGACCGCAAACTGATATATGATAATAAGCAGGTTTGAAGCAGTTTTTTGATTTTGAAACACTGTTTAAAAATATCAAACAAATTCAGAAAAATATAAAATTTTGGAAAATGATTATAGACATGATAATACAAATGCTACAAAAACTAGTTTTTAAAAAACATCACCCAAATGAGAAATCTCCTCATTTTATAAAATAGTCCAAAACATGTAAATGAAAAAATACTTGTTTTTGACATTGGACATAAACCATGTTTTGAAACTCTATAAACTGATTTTATAGACTTGAAGAAATATATAAACTATTGTTATGAAGTCTATAAATAATGAATACAATATTTTCACAAATACAATAGAATATGAAACATATGAGTATGTATATGAATATATATTTGTTTCATATCTATGAAATTAAACTAAAACAACTTATTCACATAGAAAATGAACATGTATAAATAATTTTTGGAATTTGTTTGTAAAAACTTTGTTTGTGGATAAAACCAAAAACCAAGATGTGTATATATATAACTATATATATACACATAGAAACCAATAAAATGTGTGTGTATATGATTGAACTTAAAGTACTTAACGCATATAATATAAACTCCTAAACTAGATTACCCAAGCTATAGATCTTCAATAAGCTCAACTTGGTACACTTGCGGATAAAGCTTGAATTTGGATCTTCAACTTGAATTGCGTAGCTTCATACCATAATTCCGTCAATCTTCTTTGGATATGATCGTGAATGCTCGATTTTATCCATCCTCCGACATGTTATTTATCTACAATAAATAAGAAAACACGAATACTAGACAAACAACATTAGTGCTAAATTGTTTGTTAAACATCATCAAAACAAAGAGGTCAACACTTGCATGCAAAGCAAAGCTCACAAGTGCCAAGATGATCTTAGTGAGCGAACAGAAAAGTTTGCCTCGAGCTAGACGAGTCATCCTTTCACGCCTTGTGTGCACTAATCTAGCATGCCATCTCACAGAAGCATTTCACAGAATCAAAGTTCACAGAAATAACTATTTAGTTATTGTTTAAATTTTGCAAAAATGTCCATGCTATATGTATTTTATTTTAGGGATATATATAGATCAATATTTTTGCTTTGTGGATCTATTATTGATTCATAGTTCTGATAATGATTACTAAAAGCATAGAAAATCCAAAATTTGATCTCCACAATATATTTTTTCTCAAACGACTGAAAATATGTTGGATTTGGCTCTCCCTTTAGTGGGCTTCCATATCCACGTAAAACTGATTTGTTGTTGAGATGATATCTTGGGGATAATTGTCAATTGGTGAACATTATATGATCAAAGATCTCATAATAATTATTCTTACATATGGAGATTTGGACATTAACTGAATGATCCTATCTCTTAGTTGACATTCACCCTATAAATAGGGATGAAGGCTTCTTCTCTACTACTATACTTCCAAAATACTGGAAGTGACAATGAGCTCGAGACTTCGATTGAAAGTTGTTGCTTGTATTGTGAACGGTGCAGGAAAGTCTCATTCGTTGTACTTCCCTCGACTGTTGGAATCTAAACCGGTTCATCACTAGCTGGTTCATCACTAGCTATAATCACTAGCTATAGATCAAAACATGATCTAAAGGTACATATTTCTCCTACCATCTTACAACGCAGTATCAAAGGTTTCTTTTGGGGTTCCTAAATGACAGTGTATTTTCTCCATGGGGTTTTGGCCATCTATATATAGGGCTTCTGTACACCCCTGAAAATCTGCTCATAATTTTTTGTTACCACCAATATCTATTTGTAACCACCATCTAAGTATTTCTCGATTTTTAGAGTTTGTTGCCAACAACCCTTAATTTTCAGAGAGCGATTTTTTTCTTGAGGCCACACTAACATCTTCAAGAGTTTTGCCATCACACTACCTCCTCAACCGATTTCATATATGATGCCTCCCACGTTGACATTGTTTGCGGCCTTGTCTTCTTGATCTTGTCGTCTTCATTTACACATTAGTGTTAGTGTTCTCTAATTCTCCTTGATGTACACCTTGGTGTTAGTGTTCTCTAATATTTCTTGACGTGATTTTGCTTGTCTATAGCTTCTTGTTGAGCTCCTTAATGTCAATATTACATAAGAAAGTTGACTACCATCCCATTTTATTGCTCTTGCTTTCTCTCTTGCCTGACTTTATGTGATGAGATGCTACTCTCACTTTTCATTTTTTGTCGAGCTCTTTCTTGAGGCTAGTGTTCTGTAGTAAAGTCCATTTCCATCCTATACTATTGTTATGACTTTCTCATGTCCGGTTGTTTTTGTGGTGAGATTTTATGCTAGTCTTTCGATCTTTTGTCAAACTTCTTGATATATATACCTGGAAAAGTTTTCCTATTTGCTTAGAAAAACTTCCCTCCATTTGTTTATTTGTGATGAGATTTTCGTGTGCACATCGTGATAACAATCCTTATATTTTGAAATGCCTTAATACATGACTATATTAACAAACCAACTAATGATGACCTATCATTTGAGGGTAAAGTATTAAGAGAGAAAATGCTGATATTGAAGAAGTATACATTTGGACTATATTAAGACAGAAATTAAGGAATAATTGGAATCATTATTAGCTCAAATTACGTGTCTGCAAAATTTGTTGGGTAATATTGGAAGGATCATGACATTATTAGAATGATTACTAACATTATTGCACATGTGCAAATATGATAGCCTTAACGGATTGTAATATTCATCCATAACTGGCTTTGAATACATAAGCTATATATGTGTTCTTACTACTTGATCAATATAAGAAATAGAAAACATTTTCTTTCTTTCTTCAAACTTGTTCTTCATATTACTCCAAAATATGAAAGTGTCTCTAGCAATGATTGTCTTTTGAGATGATGTTTTTCCTCATTGATGTTTTACGTTTGTAATGTGTGAGTACTGTATAAACTTAGACAACACATCTTTTCAAGTTCGCTACGTCTACTTGATTGTTGTGTAACCTTTCATACTAGAAGAGCATTCAACCTAGTGCTTCAACTTGGAGGAGACTGGACATTAATTTGATGAATTCATTTCAAGAAAAGGAAAAGTATGGTCTAGTTGTTTATGTAAAGAAGAGAGCACTATTGTCCACCTAGTAAGTGATAACGCCACTTACTAGTTCTTTCTGCATTCCCTTCTTCTTTTCTTCTTTTTTCCTCTTCTTTCTTCTTATTTGTACTTTTAGTTCTTTTTTGCTTTTATCTCTGAGATTTCTAGTGGATGAAACAATTATATCTTCTAGACTTCCCCAGTACTCTCCCTCTAGTACCTAATGCACTCATCGTTCCACCTATCCTCTTCTTGCATCTCCACTGAGGGAAAGATATAGGTTGCTTTGTTTACATTATTATTATTGATATTTTTTTGCCAATTTCTTTTGTGCTAATGTTTTGTACTAGCAAGTTGTTCTTTCAATGCATTGTTTTTCAACAAAACATGTTAGTTCGTCATGTTATGGTTATTACCGGTTTTCTATTAGGAGAAATTCTACCGATAGTTTCTTTAAGAGATGACCGAGTGACACTCGCTACCACATGTCTCATTTTTCCCATTTGGAATGCGAATTGAGGTTAGTGGGGTTATTTTTGTATATACCGCCTTAAATAATAACGTTTCGTACTATATTTCCAATTCTAAACTAGAGAAATAAATAGGTAAAATTATAATGTTAAACACATAATATTTGAGGACTATCACACCAAGAGATATTCTATCTTTAGCTGAACACATAAGTCCATTTAACATTTAAGGTGTATAAAATTATGATGTTGAACACATAAGTACTTTTTAAATCTTTTAGCGTCGAGAAAAGGTTTATTTAAGGTGCGTATAAACTTATGATGCTAAATATGTTAGTAACTTCTAAATCTCTATAGCGTTTCTTGATTTTTTTTCATTAGCTTTACCTTAAAATAGTTGTTTTGAAAAGTAAAATAATACTACATCGAGTAATGTCAGCCTTGATCATCTTGTCTTGATCTACTAGGATTTCATTTGGAGGCTTTCTACCCAGCTCAGTTAATCAAGTTCTAAGTAACTAAATAAATGTTGAAGTTGATTAATCTGCAAGTAGAGAACATCCTAAGATAATCAAAGTTTTAAATATCACATATCGATGAAATATCAGATGGTCAAAATCCACATTAGTATACAGATATCCAAGAAATATCCGAAATATGGAGTCAGATGATGTGCATATATAATATAATGCCTAACAATATAATCTAGAGATGCTTAATGAAATTTAAACATTAAAAAATATAAACATGTTTAGGTATATTTAGGATCACTAACCAATTGTATAAACTTACTTAGGGCAAGAGCCTAATAGAATTTATTAAAAAGTTGTATAGGGTTGAAATTTTCATAAAAGCATTACAAAAATTTTGCGAAAAAACTATATTATTTTAGCACAAACCATTAAGAATGACATATTGGACAACATCTTAGTTGATATATCGGCCATACTGGGGATCTATTGCCCAAAATTTACCAAAAAAGCGATATAGGATATTGAGACCATATTTTAGCAGCAAGCCTTATAAGATGATATATTGGCCAATATATCGGCTTTAGTAAAATAATGAATATAATCGTTTGAAAATAACTATTCACTCCCATTAAAGGAGTGAGGGCATTTGGTACGGATTAGTGCTATATATTAGATGAAATGAAACAACATTATTAATAATTTGATAATTCCTCATTTCATTTAGAACTTAAAAAAGTATCATAGATGATACTAATCTCAGTTTACATCAAAAAAGAAATTAGGATCTTTTCCTTTTATTTGCATAAAAAGTTTAATTTTTGCATTTGCATCTTCTGATTGTGGAATCACTTCTTTTCTCTACATAATTTCCAATGTCCTCGAAACAAGTATTTTTTTATCCACTGTGTTGCTTTCGCTATTGCTGCATAAATTTGTCCACTCCGACATGCACATCATGTAATCTTCTACTATCATGTGTTTGTGGTGATTTAATACTCTATGACTAGGAAAATAATGAGCATATTGGAGAAAGCTCATGATTGTGATCCTTGATAAACTCGTGGACAATCCACTTCCTATATTCCATTCTTTTCACATGCAATGAGGACAAGGATGAATGACATCTAATTTTGCTTCTCTCCATGCCTTGTACAAGCATATTTAATATCAGTAGCTCATTTGTTTGATTTGAACAAAAAAATTCTTTGCTTGAAACAACAAATTTATAAATTTTTGCATACTTTTTATAATAAGAATAAACCTCCTCTTGTGTTTTAAAATTTTAACCTTTGTATGGTTCTACTACTTACAGTGCTCATGCACTCATCTGAAATATGTCTATAATCTCTACCCCATCTTCCATCTCTTTCCATTACCATCATCATGAATCATGGTTTGATCACTCCCAAAGGAATTAATATATGCATCTATATATAGATTTAAATCAAGATCCTCCATTACACACATAACATGTATAATTGAATAAAAGTAATTTATTTAGATGTTCGATAGACACTTATTCGAAAAATAATCTGATTATTAAGAAATATAAAAAATATGAAAGAGAGAAATATAAACACATACTTTAGATATGAATTCATTAGTTGTCTTCAAATTAAAGTTTTACTTGGTGATGTAGCACCGATTAAGATCAAAGAAAACTCAATACTTAAAAGAGAAAATAAAATTTGCAAATGAAAAACTAATAATAAGATTGGAAAAAGGGAGGGAATATTTGAGATTGAGGGGGGAAACATTTTTGCACCAGTTGCATGAGGAAAAAGAAAAAAAAACATTAATATCTAGCTTTAGAAAACATAATGGCAAAAGGGTAAAAATATCTTTGTCACATGTGATGCCTGTTTTTATTTCAAATGGGAGAAAATGGAACATGTGCAAGCAAGTATCAATCAACAATCACTAAATAAAACAAAAAAAAACATCTTGTCACCCAAATGAGTGTGGGTTACCATGTTTATGTTCATCATATTCCATAGTCACTCAAAGCATCTTGTCATTCAAAAAAAAAAGCAAAGCAAAAAAAAAAAAAAAACAAAAACAAAAACAAAAACAAATGAGTTTATTGATGTAAATATGCTTATACAAGTTACTGAGAGAAGCAAGACTTGGATGCCTTTCATCCTCATCCTTATTTTAAAATAAGATGTAGAGTAATGTTGCATGTGAAAAGAATGAAATATGAAAATTGGATTGCCCACGAATTCATGAAGAATCACAAGTATGAGCTTCCATGTATGCTCATTATTTACCTTGTCGTAGGGGTATTACGCTATCACAAAAGCATGATATTAGCACGTTACATGCTATACATGTGGTTGTGTGCTAAATTTACGATGATAAAAAAACATTGTGTATATGATAATATTGGTTGTTAGGGCATAAGGAATCATGTTGAGAAAAAAAATGATTATTACTACAATCAGGAGATGCTGATCCAATAATTAATTTTTTTATGCTAATAAAAGGAAAGGGTCCTAATTTCTCTTTTTTTGTACATTGGGATGAGTAAATATCGTTTGGGTTCATGGAAATGAGATGAGGGATTATCAAAATTTTAATGATGTTTCATGTGATAACATGATACATCACCAATTAGTACCAAAATGTCTTTTGCTCCTTTCATTGCAGTAAATTTCAATCCATTATATTATGATGCGCTTTACTTGCAGAAAAATCAACTTTAGTATTTGATTAGTTAAGGAGAACATGGTTAACTACCATGGGTGGGAAACCTTCAAATCAATCCTAATAGATCAATACAAGGTCCATGAAAGGCTATGATTAGACGATGTTATAATTTCTTTACTTTTCAATTGTGATTATTTAAGGTAAAGCTAAAGAGGGGGAAAAAAATCAAGAAACACTTTAAAGGTACATATGTGTACCATCATAATTCAATACACATTAAATACACTTTTCAACAAAGTTAAAGGGATTTTAAAGGTATTTTAGTGTTAAGCATTGTTGTGCGCAGCGGAAATTTCGGCAGCACTTCGGCAGCACAACAAGAGAGATTAGATCGATAAGAATTCCCGTCTCACCAAGAAAACAAGAATCTGAAGCGGATATCTCAACCAAGTGAGATATCGGCTCTTCCTCTCATCAGTTCTAGGACTGACCTGTCGAGGGATCCTACAAGCTATTACAAATCACGACAAAAACACAACTTTTACGTGGTTCGGCAAATAGCCTACATCCACGGGGCAAGGAGGGGGAGATCTACTATTAGAGGGAGAGATACAACTAGGGTTTACAATCTCACAATCTAAACCCTCTCAAACAAACTCTCAAATCCCTCTTATAAATATTCTCTCAAAGGGATACACAAAACAAAGAACTACTACAAAAAAGACTTTGCTTCTTCTTCTCTCAGTCAGCCGCCAAAATCCCTGTAGCTTTAGTTCTCTGTGTTTGCTGCAGTCGCCAAGAGAAAAAACCCCGCACACAAAATCTTCCGCAGCCGCTCTTTTGATTCCTCCTTACTTGCACACTGCCCTAGGATTTTTTTCTATTATTTATACCTACCTATTGAATCGGGTGGGCCTCTCACAAACTCTCTTCACGAGATTTTTCTCGTGGTCTCACGTGGGTGAGGTCCCCACGTATTCACAAGCATCATATATTTATACGCACCTTAATATTTAAACATACTTATGTGTTTAGCCAAAAAGAGAAAATCTCTTAAAGTAATGGTCCCAAAGTATTATGTGTTTAGCATCATAATACCCATCCAATTTTATTTTCTCTAATTTACAATTGCAAACAGAGTGCAAAATGCAATTATTGAAGGTGGTAGATACATAATTAACCCCACTAACCTCGGGTCCCATTATTAATAGGAAAAAATGGGACACGTAGCAACGACTGTCAATTGGCAGGCGACTATCAATAGAATTCCTCTTCTATTAGCCATGTCATTGACTTGTTATGCTTTGTTTGTACTTTGTTATGCAATCAAAATCATGAGTTTATTGATGTCGGTTCAATCAGCCCTTTGACTGATGTTTATATCCTTGTAATTTAATCTTCAGATGCTGATTATTCTTAAAAAAAAAACATACTCCGTAGTTTTAAATCCTATCCCCTTATTATCACTAATGTAGTTGCCATCCTTGCTTTAACACCAACTGATATTATTTTGCTTCTGGCTGCTTGTCATTTAACTACAATTGTTTGTGTCCCTGGTGAATAGCCAATGTCCTTTGGCTTACTGTAGTTGCTTCCTTTTTCGTTTTCTTCATTCTTAATGTTAAACCGTGAACAGTAGAAATTTACAAATATTCATATTTCTACCTCCTAACACATTCTCATGATCTTCCCCAGGTTTATACATGTCAACTAAGATTTATTTCTCTCAATCTATGTTTCTTTGGTACTAACATGAAGCTGTGCCTATACCCGACACGTACCTATACCCGTACCCAAACTCCTTGGACACTCCTTCCATATATGCATACATTTATTCGGGCACGTACTCAATCATACAATACATGTTTTAATTTAAAATATTTGTCATACATTTTTTGGACATATATCTATACTTCACATGCACTTCTTGAAACTCATCGGACAGCTCATAATTCTAATTATGATTTTGAGGGGTCGTTTAGATGTCTAGTTCGAAAACTAGTGATTTTTTCAAAGAAACATAAAAATATTATTGGAAATTTAAATCTCATCCTTGTTCTCATATAAATTATTAATTCCAATATAGAATATATGCGTATATAAATCTTTATATAGCCGTGTCCTTGTACCATACCTTTTACAAATTTTCCGTGTGCTATACCCGTACCCGTACACATGCCACATAGCGCTCAATTGAGAAGACTATATCTGTTTTCATGTAGTAAATTTGGAAGTGTGCTATTCTTTTGAAAAATATTGTGCATTTAACTGCTGCAATATTCTGATTGTCATTGGTTTTATATTTAAGCCTTTCTGAGATCATAGTTAGTTTAATTGTTATCCTCACAGGTATCTGGCTGAGTTACTGGCTGAGAGGCAGAAGTTGGGACCATTTGTGCAAGTTCTGCCATCATGTACCAGGCTTTTAAATCAAGGTGTGTGGTTTTAGTAATTCAAACAATGGTCCAACAATCAAATTATGGTTATTGTCTTGTGGTATAAAAGTGAAGTATATTGATTTTTCTCCATTTATAGCTATAACTCTATTAGTTACAGAAATCAAACAACATGGCAGATTTTAACCTTAGTTCGTGTTCTTCTCCGGCTAGTTACTAATTTTAGTTATAAATGTATAGGAAATTTTCTCAATTTCCACTGACAAAAGATGGCAACATCTGGAAACAAAATATATTGAAAATTTTGGATTATAAAGAGGTAGAATTTGCACAATGAAGTTACTTGGATATGTAGATGAATTTACGTTACTCTATCATTTTTTGTTAAAAACCTTCAAAATAAGTAATAATTTATTAGCCAATTGACAACATCGATATGTGCAACCCT
>NC_033797.1:102670300-102678217 GCF_001876935.1 Asparagus officinalis
AAAATGGTGGAATGTGCCTTAGGTTTTGTCATTTGGATCTAAGGCTATTTCTTTAGTTCAGGAATATCTTAATGTGAAATTAAAGTTAGTAAGCTACCTTTTCAAGATAATATCTTGTAAGAGATATCTCTGCCTCAAAATTTTACGTTGGTTAATACGGCTGGAATTGCACTTCCTATGTGCATCTAGGAGCTATTATGCACTCTTTATTTGCGGATATGGATCTATTTGCACTCCTAAATCAATTCTCTGGGGTCTACATATTGGATTTTGGAGATACAAACAAAATGGTGACACCCAAAAAGATGCATCTAAATTAAATTTCATGTCTTTAACGGACTATTAAGCTATTTATCAACTATAATGAGTGATGGGAAGATAGAGGAGAAAAAAAATACACATGGCCTTTTTATCAATTAAAGAAAGCTTGTAATAGGAACCTCAAGGAGATATGGGGTGATGCGGTGGTTTTAGAAAAGTAACATATAGTAGGTTCATTGATGGCTTTATAGATGTATATGAATAGAATAAACTAACTCTTTAAGGATTGAAAGTTATTATCTCTTTGCTTATGGTGAAGCTATTAGACATATTAAAGATAACATCCCATGGTGCCTAGTGTTTTCATATTACTTAATGAAACCTAGAAAATTATTGATGGAGAATGGAAAACAACAGGGAAGGAAAAAAGGCATAAGCCTTTTGCTTCATGCCTGGCTTTGATGGTATCACTTGAATTAAGGTTCGTACACATATTGCATCATATAATTTAAAAAAATAAAAATATTTTTCCATGAACATCTTCATCTTCCTTATTGAAGACATACTAACATTTATAGACTTTAAAATCTTGGTCATGAAGAAGTAGTTTTAATAAGAAAGAACGGTAATCATATTCAAATAAGAGAGAACATTCAATAGGTTCTAAGAGAATATCCCAAATCAAGTAAAATTTCTAATTTTATGTTTTCCCTTTTATATAGATAAGGCTCAAAGAAATTTTCTATTAAAAATTTCTATTACCAAAAAAAAGTCTCAAATCATCTTTTTCTTTTTTCCTCAATTGTCCGTGATCTGATTTTAGTGGGACTGAGTTGTCAAAGTGGGATACTTGATTAGTATTTGGCGTTGACAAAGATATAATATATTAGTCTGGGACTTTGATAACAACACTTGTAGTTTTTTCCTTTTAAGAACCCGTCCGCACTTCTGAACTAAGTTCAAGACTAAATCTACATAAAGGGTTAGAATTAATGACCTCAAAATTTAAGTCGCTTGCTCCTTGAGTCTCTGATATATTTTATAAGAACAATGTAATTAATGCATCAATTTTGTAATTGTTAATATCTGACCTTAATTATTTAATTTAGTATAACAAAAGCAACCACAAAGCCTTTATCCCAATATTTTCGGGTCATCTATGTAAATCCTACTCTTCCATTTGGCTGTTGAAGGCTACTTTTTCACTTAGTTAGGCCTTATCACATGATTCATATCTTTAATAATTTCTACCATATTCTTACGCCTTTGTCTATTCCTGCCTTCTCCATTAGTTATAATCTTATCACTCCTAATCAGGCATTTAGCGGCCTCCATGACAAAACCATCTCAAGTGATTCTTGCTCATTTTATCCTCTACAAGGGAAATTACTAACTTACTACAAATGCACTCATTTTTATCCTACCATTACAGTGGGTTTGGATAGAGAGGAAGGTTTTGGAGGGGAATGATTGGACTACACCCACGGGAGGGGGATGGAAAGGAAAAGAATGGAATGTCATAATTTGTGTTTTGATAGATACGAAGGAAAAAAGATGATACACTATTACATGTGTTTGTTTAGAGTAAATGAAGAAAAAAGGAAGGAAGCAAGATGACTAATATACCCTTATCTATTCATAGTTTTTTATTTCACTTTCTCTTTGGTCTAGCAATATAGCAGCTGCACTTGATAACTACCATATGCCTACATGATTGATTGCTAAGCGGATAAGAGCATGATGAATGAGCTAACGACAGTCTTCTTAATAAAACAAACAAAAATGTGTTATTTGTCTTTGTTCTTCAGTGGAATTAGCTAGTCTTTGCATTCACCTCCTCAACCTCGGCTTCTAACTAAAGTGTCGCCTCCTCGTCATCATTGATCACCGTAATATCATTTTATATGACACTATTACTGCTGGGTAGTAACAACACATTATAATAAGAAAATAGTTCCGATCACCATTAATCACCAAAATCTCATTTTAAGACTATTATTATTAACACGAGACAATTGCAATGAGCTGAATTCCATTGTACAACAAAGACAAGTGCAAAGGCTAAATTAACATCAACCTGATAGAAAGCAAACACAGGGCTTCTGACTCGATAAATATGAAAACAAGATTACAAGAAAAATGTCACAAGTTCCCTCCATAATGTTACCTAGATAAAACATCACAAGAAAGCAATTCCTTACAAAAAAAACAAAGATCAAAATCCATGTGATCATGACAAGGGTAGTGTGTCGCCAATGGTCATGACAATCCTCAAGACCCCATCTTTGCATCAGCACTAACAAGCTAAATGCAATATTCTCATCCAAATCATATTGCAATCAAAACAGGGAGAACCATGGTTTGGGTTCAAGGCTTCCCTCAATTAATCATACAGAAAAATAAACATGCAGGAACATCTAATATGAAGAAAACACATGGGAATACAAAATCAAAGGCAAAAAGTAAACATAGAAACCTAAAGTTGCAGCATTGCCAGAAACACAAGGAAATCCTTGGCTACTAAAATGCAGCTTAATTTGCCATAACCTAGAACTTTTACGGTATCAGTTACATAGCCTAAAAATGGCAACACAGTCACTAAAAAAGCTAGGTAAGTATGAGAAGAAAACAAAAGTCATGCTTAGCATAGTTTTGCACACATATATTTTATGTCTCTAACATAGCCATAAACAAACCTTTGCACTCTTCATGTGGGACTACAAAGAATCCACCCTTCATATCGGGATTTTTAACCATTTAAAGATATGCTTTGCTTCGTAGATCTTTTTCAACTCCAATAGTTACCAATTCAACATGAATATCTTCACTAGTGAAGGCAAGTGACTGTGAATGAGCATACATGGCATTTCCCTCTCTAATTGCTTCAGCTACATGCTCTACTACCTCTTTCATCAACAAAAGTTTGTTATCCTCTTCCTTTGCTAGAGGAGCCTACTTATCTTTCTTCTTCTTGTGCTTTGAAGATGTTGCTGTAGCATGTTCTTTTACAGGAGGTATTATACACAAGATCATCATTAGGATGTGGGAAAACCTCTATGGTCATCTCACCTCTAGAAGCCAACATGTCAATATATCATCTTCACCCATATTTGTTGCATTTTCCAGACATTGACGCTTCTCCTTAGCTGTTATAGCACCCTCGCCAGTCGCTCTATCTTTACCAAATAATTGCAACATCTGCTCATAGTTATGAACGGGATTGTTCATGTATTTTGATGCATCAGGGTTTGCCTATATGGAAAAATAACAAAATAAAATTAGTTATAGTGAACAAACAGAAGTTGATGAACGAAATTCCATGTTAGCCCGTCAAATCTTTGAACTTGCTCACAAGTCCCTCAAATCTTTGCAATTTCAAAGATTTCATGGACAAATGAACAATGTCAAAATCTTGAGGGACTGATATGAAATTATTGAGGATCTAGGACTAATATCTAAATAACCATAAACCAACAGAATATATATACCTTCAATAGAGGTTCCCAAGCTTCACGATTAGCCGTCCACATGCTTGTAATTGGACACCAAGCAAATCCACTAAGGTTTTTGAATAGATCAAAGAAGCTGCTGAAATTTTGCTTCATAGTTTTCAAACGATTTTTCAGTCTATCTTTGTTGATATCCATCTCTGGTTTTTTCAGTCAACTCTCTGGAGACATTAGATGAAGCAATGCTAATCCAATTTCCATTCACTCTATTTCCGATGGTTTGTTGATGCAAAAGTGCATCAATCAGGCACTTTTCCATCTTTTCCGTCCACTGTACTTTATCACTTTTGCGTTCATCTACACTCTCAATCGGATCATTGCCCATACTACTTTTTCCCATGTTGTCTGTACAATAAATGCACCTTGTGCATTTGAGACTGGTAGTATACAAAAAGATTCAAATATATATATATATATATATATATATATATATATATATATATATATATATGAGAAATATGGGTATGCTTGGTACCAAGCACAAATTTTGTGCTTGGTAGTGATGTGTCCACATCCTCATGCCACTCACTACCCATGTGAAATTGTTCCCACATTTAAATGAGTGGAGGAGGATTTGACACCTCACTACCAAGCACAACGTTTTTGTGCTTGGTACCAAGCCATACCATATTTCTTCTCTCTCTCTCTCTCTCTATATATATATTATATATATATATATATATATATATATAATATATATATATATATATATATGTTGTCTGTACAATAAATGCATACAAGTAAATTTATCAATATGAAGAAGAACCTTGTGGCATTTGAGACTGGTAGTATACAAAAATCTATATATATATAGTATATATAATATTATATATATATATATATATATATATATATAATATATATATATATATATATATATATATATATATATATATATATATATATATATATATATATATATATATTATATATATATAGCTTAGTCATATATAGCATTAGTCCTAGGCTATGAAGCACGGACACGCATAACATGAAGCCGTGTCGTGTCGTGTCCGTGTCGGACACACGTGTCGAACACATGTATCCTATGTATTTTTTAGGATTTGTCTCGTGTCGGCGTGTCGGATGGCCGTGTCGGATCCGTGTCCGTGCTACATAGGTCCTAGGAGAATAAAACTTGCTATATTAGATGTAAGGGAATAATAAGTACTATTAGTGATATATACTTGAATCACATATAAACTGAACTTTGTTTGTACAAGTGGAAAAACACAGTGAAGCTAAGTTTATTTTGAGAACCTGTACAGTCATAAGGGGTTTCATAAAAATATAGAAGGTCAAAACTATGTATTAGTTAGCAAAGAAAACATCTCATTGCGTAAGTTTCATAAGCAACCCCAACTTTTAAATTTATATGTGGACACTGAAATAACTCTTGTTCTTGTTTTTTAAATCTCATTAACGCGTAGACTTAGCTAGTTATCTGCAAGCATTGATTCATGGTCGTACAAACTTGTATATTTGAGTATATTAATGAACATCCATTATAATTAACTAGTATAATTTTTGATATTCTCTCTGCAGATGAACAAACCAAAATAAATAATAAAACAACACATCAACGACAATAATTAAAGAGTTAATATTCAATACAACATCAAAAGCTTGCCATATAAAGATGGGATTCTCATACAAATAGAAAGTAAAAGCTCAATAAACCCTTAATTAGCTAAATAATCAGTCCACATGTTCATTGCTATGGAGTCCCCGATAGTTATTGCATGTTGAGCATCTTGGTTATCTTCCAAAGGAGCATGAGCAGTAGCATTTCCATGTGTTTGACTTTCAAGCTCACTATCCACTGCAGCTATTAATTCTTCATCTGGATCAACACCCATTAGGTAATTATGAAGGATGCAACAAGCCAATATAATCACACTTTGAGTGGTTCAGTTGAGCCTATAATATGAAATCTACTCTTCAATACCCCAAATGATCTCTCAGTTGTATTGTGCAAGGATGAGTGCCTAAGGTTATACAACTCACGAGAATTTTGTGGTTGTCGAGTAGAATATTCTTTCAAGTGATAGCGTACACCTCTATATGGCGCCATGAGTCCACTTCGATGCATAATTATACAATCAACTAGATATGCCTATTATGATGAGCAACATCATTTTTATTAAGTTGCTTAATCATATGAGTAATTTATAAATAAATGTACTTTAGTTAATTACCTTCAGGAATATTGAGACTATCTTCTCTTCTTAGAGCATTTTTTATTATCCTTGAGTCATATGCAGTCCATTCCCATCTAGTTAAGACATGTAAATTTCATATCACATGAACATGCAGTTAGCACATTTTGCGTTGGATAATCCTTTCTACCCTGATAGCATGGTGTGAGCAAATTGGAAACTTTAACACGAATATGTGTTCCGTTAAAAGCCCCAATACAATCCTGACATAGATATACAGTAGATAGTGTTTACATTTTGTCAATTGAAGTAAATAATTATAAATGGTTGGATGTTATAGTTACCTTAAACTATGGCCAAAACCTAGAACTGTTGGTAATTTCTGGAGGGACTTCCAATCCATCAGGTTGTCGAATGAATATTTCTTCCAATAGAATTGTTGGCCTTAACACTCTATGGAAATGTCGACTCATAGTTTCACCAGAACTACAAAAATAGCATTGGAGGGTACGATTAAATGAGTTCACGCCTAAGATGTTAAGGAAAGTGATAACTTGTTCTTCTACCGATGCTAGACGTGTACTTGTAAGACCACCATGGGTTCTAAGAATGCCACACAAATTGATAAAAGTTTCTGAACTCATTCATATAAGTGAGCGTGCTTTGGGACTTGTTTTAACATGGCGTATGAGTTCTTCACGCACTCGTTTTCTTTCTTCATATGACTGTTTAATGGGACTATCAACATTCCTAGAGTACATCCTTCGTCGAATATACCAATTCACCACTAGGCATGTAATATACACGACATGCAGTCGTCGAGTCGCTCCCACATATTCGAGACATTTCTTACTTCACTTTGTTGACTATGCATTCACCAGAGTTTAGAAAATACAATCAGTAAAATAAAAAATTGACTATGTGAAACTTATCTTAATTGACTTAACTAACTAATGAATTAACAATTAATAAAATAAATCATTTGAAAAATTATAATCTAACCTGAATCCATTCAATGATTGATACTTAATTGTTTGTCCACAGTACAAAACATATAATATAAAAATAAGTTTGATATTTGTGATCCTATAAAATTTTCTACGAGAGGATAATGAAGCAATGATCAGCAAATGCACGAGTCTATAAAAAAAATTATCTTAGATAGCAGAAACATACAAGTAAACATAGATTTCAAGTGCTAGTAGAAAATGTATACAAGAAGAAACAAGAGATACCTGATTCGTTAGGGCTCAGCTGTCCAACTTCTCTCTATTATATATTTCTCTATAGAAAGAAGACTAGAAACAGGTGAGTTTTTCTCTCTGATATACTTCAATCACCCAAGTTTTTTTTGTTGAGACGTTTCGACTACCGCTATAAAATCTAGAGGGATAAGTTTGGTATCTTTTAAAAGTTTCCCTTAAAATCTAATCCCTCCCCTCTATCTCTCTAGTTTAGGAGGGTTAGGAAAGTGGCTAAATTTGCTATTTTTACCCCTCCCACCCCTCCCACCCCTCCCTTGGTGATTAGAATTTGTAACCAAACACAATACTTGGATGGGTAATATAATAACCAATCCAACCCTTCCCCTCCCATCTTTAAAAACGCTATCCAAACCCACTATTAGTGTATGTCCACTCATTCACCATAACATTATCATTTTTGCTATACTCTTCTTTTGCACATGTTTTTTTAATTTGTTAACATTCTGATTCATAAGGCATTGTAGGTCTAACCATTGTATAAAATTTCTCGAAATTTAGTGGTATTCTATGACCACATAAGACTCCCTAAATACTTCTCCACTTTAACTATCTGATTTGATTTGATTTACCACATTAATGATTAACTAATACATTGATTTGACAAAACAATTAAATATTTACATTTATACATGGGTATGTTTAAACCAAATTTATTTGATTATTAAACTAATTAAGTAATTAATAACTAAACCTCACATGTCCATATATTTGTAAGTCACATAA
>NC_033797.1:102678233-102700887 GCF_001876935.1 Asparagus officinalis
TACACCACCAAAATCATCACAAAAGCCCTTCATCACCACCATCCCAGACACCCTCATCATCAACAACCATCACCAATCTCCTTTAGCGTACCTGTCCAGTCAGCTTTTCTGCGGTGCTGTTCATGTGCTTCATTTCGGGAATATAAGGATGTTGCAGACTATGAATTTTCCGAATTAACAGAAATGGTGATTGGACCTTCACAGATCAAAGCCATCATTTTGATACTATCTTAAAATCCCTGCCGCTGCATCAAAATTTGAATTGTGGTGAGGGGCTGAGGGGAAAGGATATATATATTTTAATTATATTTCAACAGTTCCAGATAGAGACAGTGCAATATCATTGTTTTTGCCTTGATTTATTTGAAATTGAGTTATTGAAAGTTCTATTCTTGTTTCTCTTTTCTGTTAATTTTATTCATGGAATTTGTTGCCCACAAAACAATTCATCCATTTCTATCCAATCATTGTCCTTGTAAAGAATTTTCCTGGAATTTCAGTTATTGGGATTTGTATTCTAGTTTATCTGTGCCAGTTAATATTGTATCCTGGAATTCGTTACCGATAAAATAATATGTTTCTTTTCTATCCAAGTCATTCATACCCGAGTCAAATTATTGACATGTTGACCTTTACTCAGAAATTGTACGAGTTTCTGGTCTTGGACCAGCTCAAAATTTTCTTGATCCTGAAAGAATTGAGCAGAGCAGTCCTTTGAGATTATCTGGTTATCATGCCAGTGGGGGCCCAATGGATTTTGAGGGATGGTCAGGGATGCATACAGAGGTACTGATTTTACCTGTCTTATAGATATTTACATTCCCTAGATTCTAATGGTGCAGCTCTTTTTTTGAATTAAATGGATCTTTCTGATGCTTACTTTGGAGCCTTTTTTTTATACCTTTTACTTTGTTTAGATTTGTTTTCTGATGACGACTGCTGGAACTTCATATCTTTGTTCATTTAATTATTCGGTTTATTAAAAATCAGAATAACATTTTCTTTGATAAAATTCTTTAACATCAGCTGTACAGAACTTACGAGGATCGAGGCTCTTTTTATACCCTTGAAAGTTTATTTTCTTCTACCCACCAATATATGCACTCAGTACGTTTAATGATTCATTCTTAAACCCAAAGCTCCATTTTAGTACGAAGTGTCATAGATTTTATTACAGATTCCAAGAATACCCCTGCTAATGTGTTCACAAAACACATTAGCTGCTGCTTTCTAGAATCACATCTGTGAAAAATATTATTTTTCTAAGATTTTAACAATCCATATAATTAACTTTGTTAAATAAAACTTATATTTTCTCTACTAGGTAAATTATCTTATATAAGTGAAAATATCCAATGGTTTTGCCCCACATGATTGCATAAAATCAAATAAATAAGTCGATGCAAATAATTTAATGGTCTAGAAGAATTTCCTTCACACCTGTAAAATCATCTTTTATCACAATAGTGAAAGTGATCAAGCCGAACCAATTCTAATGTGGGAGACTACATATTCTTTGTGTATCTATTACGTACCACTTCTTAATCTTTAAATAAAGATCTGAAATGTGAATTTTATTGTCAGGAAAGTGGATATCCTCAAAGAATGGGGTTTCTTCAAACATCAACAGCTGGTTGGAATGGAGCTCCGGGTATTATTGCCAATCCAGTTCTAAAGAAAGTTATTAGAATGGATGTTCCAGTCGGGAAGTTTCCCAATGTATGTGATTTTAATGTAGTTTAATTTCACATTGAAAATTTGTCGACCTTTCTGATTAATCTTTTTTTTCTTTTTCTTTTTTTCCTGTTGATTCAGTTCAACTTTGTTGGTCGTTTATTAGGGCCACGGGGGAATTCCTTGAGAAGAGTTGAAGCTACAACTCTGTGCAGAGTTTACATACGAGGTCGTGGCTCAGTAAAAGATTCCGTAAAGGTATGATGCATGTTTCCATATATTTTATTTGATTATGGTTAGCTGTGTCACATAATTCACTGCGGTTGCTATCAGCGGTTTCCCCATTCAATACTCAGCTTAAAATGTTTGCTCATCAGGGAATATGACTACTAACTTGTTTTGCTTGATTCCTTTAATAACAATAATAACAGAGTATGTTTCAACTACACATGCACAATTAAAAATATCTCTTGGTTGTTTACTTTTCTTATGTTTGATTCTTGCTCAACATGACATGCTACAGATGTATGAAAAGTCTTGTGGTCCAAAGAATATTATTTTAAGATGTAATCATTCTGTAACTAAAGTATATTGCAAAAGTGATTGTCTTGTACAAAAAGTGGGCTTGACAAAAATTATGGAATGCTGCCACAGGTGAGAAAATCTTACTGGTCATCAGTTAAGGCTTTGCAAACTGACAAGCTTTTGAAGTTTTCTACGACTACAAGAAAATAGTCTTGTGCGGGAATGTGGAGGGGTGGGTGGGGGTTGATTGAGTGCTTGCAAATAAATTTAATTTCATGTGGAGAAAACCAATTAAACATTCCTTGATTGTTAACATCACTTTTTCCCATAAAGTTAATAGTATCTAATGCAAATTTTAGGTTGTTTTACTATTTTAAAAAAAAGATGCGGTGTTTACTTCTGAACTAGGATCAAATCTGAGGTGCAAAATATATCTTTAATGTAGACAATAAAGTTAAGATTGATTTCTACATCTCTTAGCTGGATTAAGAAAGACATTTTTATCCCTGAACATTAACCTATCTAAACTAGAATTATATCAAATTTGAGTTCTGTGTCTTTAAACTTCTACCTTTTTCACCCCATATGATTGATGAACAAAATTGAGTTGGTACATGTAAATTGTTGGTAGTCCTTGGCTATGATATAAATGAAATTACAAATACCTACTCCTTTATGCTAGTTTTTGTTTAACTTAACCTTTCTGTTTGAAAAGAGTGCTATTGAGTGTAGACTCATTTGTTAGGGTTGCAAAAGCTTGGTGGGAAATAGTACTAGTGTGGTAGGATTGAGAAGGGAGAAAAGTAGGATGAAAGAGTATTTAAAACTTAAGAACTTTTTATATCACTCCTTGGTTATAACCACCTATTTATAGTTATAGGTATCTATGGATTTCTCTAGAACTTAGACGTTTTCGTGATGCATCTAATTTGTTTCTTGACAATTCTATACATTTCTTATGTTTCTCGTATTCCTTTTGCTTCTTTGGTATGCATAATGCTAATGTCGCAAAGTCATCTGGACCCTCATAGCCATCAGTCATGTTTGATAAGTTATCAAAGCTATTGGGAGATGAAGAGATTCTCCATTTGAAGGCTCCAAGAGTCACATATTTTTCTTCATTAAAAGTGGTACGAAAATTTGAGAGTAGTTGAAAAGAAATGGCGCAGAGGAAGATGATGCTACCATTTAGGTAGTATGAATACAAAGCATATGGTTTCAAGTTTGGTTTTGAGGTGGAATAAGGTTATAATATGAAATTTGTATCAAAAAATGAGCATGATCGAGAATAATAGGACATGGGAGCTGCTCAATCTTCATGGATGTACAAAACCAAATACCAATCTTCATGGATTTACAAACCAAGTACGATCAAGATGGTCCTATTCAGAAGCTGAAGGCACTTTTAATAGTGAAGGGTTTTTATTAGTAACTGAATGTCGTCTTCAATGAGACATTCTCTGTATTTGCTCATATGGAGACCATAAGGACAATTTCGCACTAACTGCTTAGCTCAAGCTTAAAGTGTTTTAGTTAGAGGCTATTTGAAGAAGTCCATGTAGAGTAATAAAAAAAGCTACGTAGTTAAAGGAAAGAAAATAAGGCTTATCAACTGCGCGAAATACTATATGATTTGAAACGAGCACTGGGCGTTTGGAACAACCATATTGACCAACATTTTTGTCAGCATAGACCTAGAAGGATGCTAAGTGATCTAGCTCTCTGTGTGAAGAATAGAAGCAAACTTCCTTATTGGTTGTCTCCCTTTGATAAATTAATTTATTGTGGCACTTAACACCATTGTGATAGAAGAATTTAAAAAAAGTTGGAAGAAGATTTTGAGATGACATATATATGCTTGATGAGATATTTTCTTAGCATACAAGTTAAGCAAGCTGAAGAAGAAATATTCATCAACTAATGAAAATATTATTAAGGTTCTCCAAAGAAGTTCAACATGAATTGCAAACCAATAGCTGCACCAGTATTGAAAGGAAATTGTCAATAAACAATGATGCAAGAAGGTAGGTGCATCTAAGCTATAGAAGTCTAGTTGGATTGTTGATCTATCTTATAGATACAAGACCAAATATATTATACATTACAAGTGTTGTGTTTAGATTCATGGATAATCCAAGCAAGCTACACTATGCTGCAAAGAAGCGGATTTTGTAATATCTTCAAGATACAGAGAGTAGAGGCATCAAGTACAAATATGTAGATGACATTGTACTACCCGACTATAGTGACAAGGGCTAGTCTAGATGTATTGATCGTCATAAGTGCACCTCAGGATATGTTTTCACTCTGGGATCAAATTTAATATCTTTGCTCCTCAAAGAAGTAGCAAATGAAAGATTTTTCATCTGAGAAGCAAATGATTTATCATTTAGAAGCACCGCAGGTGCAGTGACTATGATGAATTTTATCTAAGCTACAGTATAGTTAGGAGTCATTGACTACTTTATAGTGTGATAGCAAGTCCATGATTGCCATAATGAAGAATCCAATCTTCTATGCCAAAACAAAGTGCATTGGGATTCGACATCATTTCATTAGAGGGCTCATTGAAGACGAGAAGATTGAGTTAGAGTTTGTCTCAACTTATGATCAACTAGCAAATAGATATATGAAGGCATTGCTCACATAAATGTTCATATAATTCAGAGACAAGATGAGAATTACAAATTAAGCAAGGATGTTAGAAGTAATAAGTAATTTCAAAATTCTTTATGATAATCTTGTAATATAGAAATCTCTTAGAACAACTAAGAGTTTGAATATGACAACCATGATATATATTTGAAAAGTAAGAGTAGATTACTTTGAAACCTTGATCATATCATGAAAAAATTCTAATTTCTAGAGAATTTCATTGGTGGCTATAAATATTTGATGGATGTAACCATTACGAATGAAACAGTTGAAAGCAATTGAATACAAACATTGATTTTAGATATACAAAGTTTCAACTTACTGTATCCAAGCAATAACAAGCTAATTACTATAGAATACTTTTACATGAGTCCTATTAATACTACCAAATCCACTACAGAATAACCCATTGTTAAATTGATCATGGCTACTAATAATATAATCAAGACTCAAAGATGTTAAAATAGCAAAGGTCTTCATTATTCTCCTATACACCCGATTTTGTACCCTATTTGTTCTTTAACCTGCCAATTTCTTTCTATAAACCTAATCTTTTACCCCTATTTATTTTTAGATCAATCCTCTTAAAAATCATTCTCAAACCTAAAATACTCCCCAAAAGTTATACCTCATTTAATTTTGAGCTTATACACTTCCCTAAATGTTTTTTACTAATAAAACAAAGGCTTTATCTCACCTATTTTTGAACTCACTCCCAAAATCATTCTTGAACAAAAAACTCCATGAAATTATGTTTAAACTAAATGTGGCTTTCAGCAATTTGGCACCCTAAGTTATATTTTTTCTAAGTGGTTAGGCATAAAATTATTTTTTCTTTAACTTGCTATATTTTTTTCAAGTGGTTAGGCATAAAATGTAGCAAAATGCTTAAACCATTTTTTGGGTTTTTTTCACATTAATTTTGGAGATCACACATTGCAGATAAGTTCATTTGTCTATGAACTCACAGATTTTGTAGAAAGAAATTTTTAATTGTAAATCCAAAGTTCTATCACCATTTATTTTAGACCCACCCACTTCCAATGTTACTATGAGAACTAAATTACTTGAAAGAATTAATTTTCGACCTACTTTGTATGTCAGCAGTTGAATACGTTGTAAGCTACTATATTTTGTAATAACTTGCTATACTTTTTGTTCTAAATGGCTAGATATGTGGTTTATTTTCAAATCAAGGAATTTTTTTTGGCTTTTTACATGCTAATGTTGTTGCATCACATGGACCAATTTGCTTGTTTGTTTCTATTTGTCCATCTTGCAGTGAACATTAATGTGAATATAGCCATGAATTATTCGATTCTGATATATGTTAATCATGGATGCCAAGTTATGAACCCATGAATAGAAATTGGAAAGATATCTTCTCACTTATCATTGAGCGTCTATGTTACCTGAGTATTTCTATCTTGAAGCCGTACACATAATCGACATGTACTCGTATCCAAACTCTTTGGACACTCCTTTCATAAATGCATACATTTATTTAGGCATATAGTCAATTAAACAATACATGTTTCAATTTAGAACACTTGTCAAACATTTCATGGATGGCTGGACGTAAACCCTACACTTCACATCTACTTTTTGAAACTCATTGGGTTCCAAACTATGACTTTAATGGTCATTTGGGTGTCTAGTTCAAACAAAAAAAAAAGATTGTTGTTTTACAATTTATAATTCACATAATAAAAGAAACAATAGAAATTTTAATTCTAATAACACGTGAATCAAAAAATATAAATCTCATATAAAGCTATTAATTTCAATATATAATGTGTATATAAATATTTATATAGTTGTCTCTCCGCACCTTACCTTTTACAAATTTCTTGTATCATGTACCCGCACTGGTATAACTACCCGTATCCCTACAACATAGTTGAGCATTCATCTTATTCTTATTGTCTAAGCCTGTCGTATATATGGAACCTTATGATGAATCTTTGTCAACCTATTGTTTGATGGAGCATATGCTACAATAAAAATTTGACAATTTTATATTGTTTGTAAATTAGCCATCAAGAGTCTAAAATTAATGTGAAGTCCAAGCAATAAATATAAGGATTAACTACGGATAGACTTCCTATTGTACCACTTTTTTGAATTTAGCACCCATATAGTTTTGTTTCAAAGGTAGACTACCCAAGCGAAAACTCTTTTAGTCTTAAAAGACCTATTTCTCAAAATACAATTTTCTCTTCCTTTGAGGGTAAAAGGGTAAAAAAAGATTTCAGGTCATTCTTCCAAAAATAGAGGGATAGTAAGTTCAAAACAATAGTACTACAGGCGGTTTATTTGCAATTAACCATAAATACAATAACAAGACAACAATAAAGCTTGTAGCTCAAACTTTTGGTTGAATATATTAAAACTTTCCTTGCATTATGAGGTGGGAAGATAAGGTAATGTAAGGTTCACTGAGGTGCAAGAAGGGATATACTTTTTGTGTTTCTTATTTGGTTGGAGAGGGAGTAAGGGGAGCTACATGACTTTTTTAGTTCATTTTGCATCTTCTCTCTCCTCACTCTTGTGTCCCTTCAAATTGGATTTTGAGGGGAGGGATTTTCCCTCTCTTCATTTTCTAGTTCATTTTGCATTTTCTTTCTCCTTCCCTCACTTTACTTCACCTTACCGTCTAAAAACTCCCTACCAAAGAGGATTTTACATTTTATCCCTTACCTTACTCTACCTCCCCCCTTCAAGTGTCATGTTCTTAATTGAATTAATCTATATTGTATCCTCCTTACTTGCCTTGGTGCTCCTTCATATCCCTTAGAATATATCTAGTTATGTATGTCAGCATTTGCACTTTTACACTTTTCGAACATGGCATTGCTTAATTTCTCTACATTCGGTGCCCCTGAAAAAAAATATTGCGTTACTGTAGCTTCCCTATAAAGTTGTTTCATCATTTAAGGGGTATTTTATATTCACATAAAATTTTAGAAGCACTTATCAAGTCGATTGACTAGAACCCCTTGCAATGTTCCCAACATAGCACAAACGCTCAATAGTTAAAACGGTTTGCTGTTTATTACTGATACATATCTCATAAATATGCTACTTGTATGCGACTATCTTCGCATATAAGCCTCATGTATGCTTATTTTACATCCTTATGTTCTTCTCACAGGAGGAAAAGCTAAGAGATAAACCTGGATATGAACACTTAAGTGAACCATTGCATGTTCTTTTGGAGGCTGAGCTTCCAGCGGACATCATTGATACACGGTTAAGACAAGCTATGAATATCTTAGAAGATCTTTTGAAGCCAGTGGTAAATATGGAAACCAACGACTCATCTAAACTCACAGTTAAAATGTTGACCTGCTAACGTTATATACGTTTATTATGTAGGACGAGTCGATGGACTATTACAAGAAAAATCAGTTGAGAGAGCTTGCGATACTGAATGGCACATTGCGAGAAGAAAGCCCTCAGATGAGCCCCAGTGTGTCCCCATTCAATTCCACCAGTATGAAACGAGCAAAAACAGGAATATAGTTCCAACATCTTATTTCTGACCCTCAGAGATTTACTGCTTTTGTCGTATGGAAATATTCGGTATAACAGTTACTCTTGATATATGTGTGACAAAGCTCCATATTTATTTTTCTGAATTCAACAACTCATAAAGATTTTAATAAATCGGTAAATTTCTTTTATTTGTATGCCTTGATATCTTGAATTCTAAGCACAGCGTCAGCTGAAGACTGAGCAGTCTCTCCTGATCCCTCCTTGATCCCCAATCTTCACTCCAGCCCTCCCAAGCTTAACCATGGCAGCTGAAAATGCCAGCATGAAGCTCCTTGGATCTCTTGCAAACCCGTTCACAATAGGTCTCGATGTAGGATCACCGAACAAAACCTGATCGGACCTGAACAGTCCCCGACCACTCACCAAGTTTGTGAAATATGCATTGTCGAACCTGTTGGGCGTGCTGGGGTCCATGTTAATGGCGACTGATGGGTCTACATTTTGCGGGCAAGCCCGCATGAGCTGCCCAGCGTAGATAGGGTTCAGCGACGGGTCAACGCCGGAAGGGGAGTAGAGGCGGTCGGAGAAGCGGTTGCAGTGGGAGAAACCGACTGTGTGCGCACCAGAGAGGGCGATCATGTCGGTCAGGGTGAGGTTGTTCTTGGCGAAGAGGGAGGTTAGGGGCTCGAGGTTGGAGTCTGGGGATGGGAGGTTGCCCGGGACTCGGGATTTGGATGAAATTCGGCCATATTCCGTTAATACAAAAATTTCAGTCTAGCTGATATTAGTCTTTATCTATGCATCTTTGACTATTTTACAGCTACAGTAAACATATAATACTATTAGTTTTTTATTGTATATTTTATTAGACTCTCAAAAATAAAGACAAAGAGTGAGTCCAAAATTCACCTGAGCCCAAAACTGCGTTGTCGGAAAATCTCAAGGCCCGAAGACCGAACTTTACATGGGATTCATAAAACTTACTCTACCATGTTACCTGATCACTATATGCAACAATATTAAATTCAAGAAATATGTACTCACACAACAATATTGATTTTTTAAATTCCGCATAGAATTTGTTATCAGCAGGATTCAGAAATATGTACTCACACAACAATATTGATTTTTTAAATTCCGCATAGAATTTGTTATCAGCAGGATTCAGATCTAAATTATTTTGATACTTCTTAGAGCCATTGCCACTATAATACCAAAGCTCCGATGTTGTGGTAAAGGTTAAGGGTTATAGTCTTATTATTCAACTTATCAAAATGGTAAAATATTTACAGTAACGTTAAGATATATGTACTATGATTAATGCTTACTAGTGCCACAACATCTCTGGCTGCCATCGCTAAAATATCAGCACAGGAGACTACGCCAGGACAAGCAGACTCGACCTCCTGTTTGGCCTGGATCACAGTGTCGAAGCCATCGCCGGCCAGCGAGAGGTTGTCGTCTGCATCTTTCTCTGCATCTCCGTTTGAGGATGAGATCAGGATTGACGCGTCGCATCCTGCAATTTTTTTTCATGTTCTTGTGCAAGTGATCTTTATGAAGATTGATAGTTTGTATAAAAAAAATCCCTAACAAGGTGTTGCGTAGACATAGGAAATTATGCCGTATAAAGCCATATAAAGAAGACTTTCTATGCTAGGTTGTCTTACTGCTTCTATTATCCGTAACATTATCATTTTGTTTTCTTCCTTCTTAAGCATAGCCTTAATAAAATACCTTGTTATCACTGGATTTTTTAAATAACCAAACTGGTAAAGAGGATCGAATAAAAATACCAATTTAATAATTTAGCCAAAGCAAAATCTATGTACGTTACCGCCTATTGAGGAGCTCTATAAGAGGCCATACCTCAACAAAGCAATCATGCAAGAAGAGCCTCAAGGTGGCCGGAACCGTGACGAAGGTTTGCTTTACCTTTTTCATCACCGTTTGCCTCACGATGAGCTCGACATTTGGACATGTACTCTCATAGAAATTGTGTCTTAGTTGTGCCTCTCCTACATCAATTACCACCAACACCACAATATAAAAGAGCAAGGCTCTCCAAAGCTCCATGTATTTTTTCCCCTAATATTGAGAAGTTTAGACTCTCCCTTATTGTTTATGCAAAGAGAGGAAGGAAAGACTACGCTATTATGGACATTAGGAGTATATATAGTGAATCTTTCAGATTCTTCCCAAAAAAGGGGGAAAAAGAGTAATAGTTGGTTTCTAGGATAAATTTTCAAACCGTCTACAGCTTTGGGGGAAAAAACTACCTATACAGTTTGTTTGGTAGAAAAAATTTCCAGCTGTCTATAGCTTGGGGTGAAAAGCCCCAATATACGACCCTTAGATCAAGTAGAGATATCTTCCAAATCTTTGTATCTTTCTCTGCATCTTTCTCTGCATCTCCGTTTGAGGATGAGATCAGGATTGACGCGTCGCATCCCTGTAAATTTTTTTTTTCATGTTCTTGTGCAAGTGATCTTTATGAAGATTGATAGTTTGTATAAAAAAAAATGGCTAACAAGGTGTTGCGTAGACATAGGAAATTAAGCTGTATAAAGCCATATAAAGAAGACTTTCCATGCTAGGTTGTCTTACTGCTTCTATCATTCTTAACATTATCATTTTGTTTTCTTCCTTTTAATAATAAAGATTATAGTTGGTATTGAAGACATTTACAGATGTACTTCAAACTCTTTTAAGGGAACAAGCAAGTGATCAGTTAAGATTGGTCTTTGCAAATTATGGTTATAAGCCGAATCAAGCAGCACTAAGATTCAAATCATGACTTTGGTTTGGGGATTATACCTAGTTCATTAAGAAAATGAGTCATTCCGTTCCAAAAAAAAAAAAAAAGGGGGGGATCTATGGAAGAAAAACTCGAATGAAGGGATCAATGAAAAGAAAAAAGAAATAGGTCAACTGAAACTATGAAAAATGGAGAGAGCGAGAAGAGGTTTTTGGACCATTGGAAAAAGGG
The DNA here is from genome assembly GCF_001876935.1 of Asparagus officinalis. Lineage (NCBI taxonomy): Eukaryota > Viridiplantae > Streptophyta > Magnoliopsida > Asparagales > Asparagaceae > Asparagus > Asparagus officinalis. The sequence goes on from NC_033797.1 coordinate 102,689,575, forward strand.
ATTGGATTTTAGACGACGAAATGAGAATTGAGTTCTTTTTTAAATCGAATAAATAGAAAGTATTCGAAACTGAATCGAACCGTTCAAAATTGGATCCGTTAAATCGATTTTAATCGATTTAGAACGATTTTAAGGCTTACCCATGCCCAGTTAGTAGCTAAGGAACTGCTTAGAGTTGGCAGTCGGTTGGCTCCAGATTGCGTATTTGTGAAGCAATCAAGTTTCAAGCGGGAGTCTTCTTGCGATCACAAAGTTTTGGTTATCAACTGGGAGGGAAACAGATCAATATTGTTATCGCCGGAATTTTCAAGGAAAATGGTGTGAATTTAATAATTTTAAGAAGTCTTATTGGTCTTATTGGCAAGCAAGACCTTAATAAAATACCTTGTTATCGCCTGATTTTTTTAAATGTACCAAACTAGTAAAGAGGGTCGAATAAAAATACCAATTTAATAATTTAGCCAAAGCAAAATCTATGTACGTTACCGCCTATTGAGGAGCTCTATAAGAGGCCATACCTCAACAAAGCAATCATGCAAGAAGAGCCTCAACGTGGCCGGAACCGTGACGAAGGTTTGCTTTACCTTTTTCATCACCGTTTGCCTCACGATGAGCTCGACATTTGGACATGTACTCTCATAGAAATTGTGTCTTAGTTGTGCCTCTCCTACATCAATTACCACCAACACCACAATATAAAGGAGCAAGGCTCTCCAAAGCTCCATGTATTTTTCCCCCTAATATTGAGAAGTTTAGACTCTCCCTTATTGTTTATGCAAAGAGAGGAAGGAAAGACTACGCTATTATGGACATTAGGAGTATATATAGTGAATCTTTCAGATTCTTCCCAAAAAAGGGGAAAAAGGAGTAATAGTTGGTTTCTAAGATAAATTTTCAAACCGTCTACAACTTTGGGGAAAAAACTACCTATACAGTTTGTTTGGTAGAAAAATTTTCCAGCTGTCTATAGCTTGGGGTGAAAAGCCCCAATATACGACCCTTAGATCAAGTAGAGATATCTTCCAAATCTTTGTATAAGATAGTACGATCGGGATTTTGTACAGTCCTACAAAATTAGCCGGGTTTTTTTAAACCAAATTCACTAGAACAAATTTTTGTTTCCAAGATTATTAGAGAAGTGTTCTATAAGATTTAACTGAGTTTTTAATGTTCATCGGGCAGTACAAAGAAGGAACTGAAGGTCCATAAGCGATATGACGCTTAGGACCTGTTTGGTTATTTCCTAAAAAACCAAAAAATAGAAATAAAAACCAAGAAATCTCAAAAAGTACAATTTTATTTCCTAAAAAACCAAAAAATAGAAATAAAAACCAAGAAATCTCAAAAAGTACAATTTCACACATTTTCATCCCTAAAACTCACCCACAACATCTAATAAAATATTATTTTTATCCAACAACTCATCCACCACATCTAATAAAATATTATTTTCATGCAACAACTTATCCATCACTTCCACCACATCTAATAAAATATTATTTTCATCCACAACATCACTCAACTCATCTCAGCTCATATTTAAAAATCACTCACATCATCCAATGAGATTGTGACAACTCATCTCATCTCATTAACATTTCATTTCTTTGTTTTTCTCCCAAAAAGCTAGGAAAACAATTTCCTTAAGTGTGGGTCACATCATCCAATAATATAATGACAAATCATCTTATCTCATCTATTTTCTTATTTTTAAGAAATAACCAAATAAAAGAAAACAACCTAATACAAGAAATAAGTTTCTTATAATTCATTTTCTTATTTTTTCCGCCAACCAAACAACATCAAAATTAGTTTTCTTAAAAAATCACTCACATCATCCTATAATAAGGTGACAACTCATCTCATCTCATCTTTATTTCTTTGATTTCCTTCTTATTTTAGCCAACCAAACAATCCCAAAACCTATTTTTCTCAGAAATAGGTTTCCTTTTCTTTGATTTCCCTCTTTTTTTCGGCAAACAAACATCCCCTTAATTTCTGTGGAATCAGATCATTTTCAGTATTAAAAATGTATGAAGAGATTTTTCCTTTCAACTATTTATTAACTATTTAGCTAATAGTCGCAATTTGTTCTATTAATTATTGTTTAGGGAGAACGTTGATTTCTTCATTGAGGTAATCATTACAACTTTAGTCGTTACAATGACAACAAAAAAGATAGTCTTTTTATAAGACCCTTACACAAAAAAAAATACAACTCTCGTCAAACAGCTTAACGGGTGTTTATCGCTCGCTGCTTGCGTGGGATCTTGGCCTGTGATGGAGACGTTGATATCCGTGGACCACCAAACGATCAGATCAGATCCGGAGCTTCGTTGATTCACGAAGGAGTCAAGAAACCGAAGCAATTATCTCGACAACAGCGAGATAACCACTCTTCTCGAGATCACCACGAAGGAGTCAAGAAACCGAAGCAATTATCTCGACAACAGCGAGATAACCACTCTTCTCGAGATCACCACAACGGGGCGATCTCAAGGAAAAGAACCGGGCTGCAGATCTATTGAACTCTCCTTCTTTATGCCGAAGAATTCACTGAAGTCTCCTCCTCCTCTCTAAAATTCGTGCTCATTCAGTCTTCAGTTCGGCAGGGCTTCGCCAACGCTCGAGAATTTCGGATCTGAAAAAATAAAGGCCCTGGGGCTGTATTTATAGGCTTCGGGAGTCCTGTTTTCGGATAAGAATGACCGATTCCCTCTTATCCTCAGTCGTAACCACTTAATCACATTCATGGATGATATTTTATTAGTTGGAGCAAATCTAGGCGGTTAACGATCGAAAAACCGTCAAAAACAGCCAAATCTGATTTTCGGGTCTGCAGACACCCGTGGCGGCCAAGCCGAGACACCAAAGAGTGTTTCAGCTAAGACGAGACACCTTGGGGTGTCTCGGCCTGGCCGAGACACCTTGGAGGCCGAGACACCTTTGGGTGTCTCGGGTTGGCCAAGACATCAAAGAGGTATCTTGACTTTGGCTTAGGGTTCGGTCTGTGCGTTCCGACCGTTTTCGTCGTATTTTCATCATCCAAACTCAGAATCACACGATCAAGAATGCGTCGGAAAGCCGACGAGGAGACCTACAAGCTCCCATGATTGAATGATATGTGGAGTAAATGGGACAAGAGGGGCACTTCATCTTTCGTAAGCAACGTGCAGCTCCCGGTTCATTCGTGTTTCCGTTATTCTTAAATTCCGTTGCTTCGCATGGTCTATCGACTTACTTCATGCGTTTGTCATCGTCAAATGAGTTTCTGTGACTCGAATAGTGATGTTCATCATCTTCTCTTTATCTCGAGCCGCGTACGGGGACCTATAGGTAATTTTTGATGCCTACAGTTACCCCCTCCAAAATGTTTCAGTCTCGTTTCTTTTATAGATGAGCCTGAAATACTTTGGATATGATCGGTCCAACCTTCTGTCGGTGTAAAAGGACCTATAGTTATCTTTGACTCTTGACTTCTTCGATTCTCAGTCTATTCAATATCTTAATGAATAACCGAAGTTGTTTTGGCGCTGCGTTTATCGTCTGGCCGTCGTCGAAGTCTCGAATCGAAACTGGTGAGTTGATTTTGGCTAGTATCGTCGAGTTGACTTTGAACTGATTATCTCCATCACAATATATTTACTTACGTCGACTTTCATCGCAATGCGTTGAATGACATTGACCTAGAGTTACGCGTTGACCGGTGTTGACCTAGGGTTTCGCATCGCCCCGCGTTGACTTTACGTCGTAATGCATTGACCGACGTTGACTTTCATTACAACACGTGGTAGTCTCAAGTGTTGAGGTTGCAGGACCAGCTATTAAATGTGATTCATCTGCAGGTATGGATCTTATCCTGAAGTTGTTGGATGCTCAAGTCACGAGACCAACTAATGAAGCTGGTGCGTTAATGACTCTCACATGTATAGGATTTTTGGCAAACCCTCAGCCATCAACGGGTTTGATGAGCTTTTACCAACTACCATTTGAGTCGGGCTAGCATGCAGATTGTTTAAGTCCGTTTCGTATGTAACATTATGCTAAAAGAGTTAATTCTTTTAGTGCTACGATATTGAATACGTAGACTTCATCTTTCTCATGGGAATAGACTACCCGGCCGTATGTATTAGATGCAGACTCAGGATTTTTAGCAAATCCTCAGCCATCAACGAATTTGACGTGTCTTTACCGATTACCGTTTGAATCGGGCTTGCATACGGATTATTTAAGTCCGTTCTGCATGTGACGTTATTCTAAAAGAGTTAACTTTTTTAGTGCTACGATATTGAATATGTAAACTTCGTCTTTCTTATAGGAATAGACTACCCGGCAACGCGTGTTAGGCGTTTACTTATCCTTTCTTAGGATTCAGGATAAAAGTCCCCATACTTGTATTCTGGTGTCTTCTTCAATCAGTGAAAGACTAAACCGGCAATGCGTGTTAGGCGTTAACTTATCCCTACTTAGGATTCAGGATAAAATTCCTCGTGCGTGTGAAGCACGGATTTTAGTGTTATGAATAACAACCTGTCATAATATCGAATATGTAGGCTTTTTTCCTTTTTACGGTAAAAGACTAACCGACAACGTGTGTTAGGCGCTGACTTATCCCTTCTTAGGCTTCGGGATAAAATTCCCTAGACTTGGATTCTGGTGTCTTCTTCAATCGGTGAAAGACTAAACCGGTAACGCGTGTTAGGCGTTAACTTATCCCTTCTTAGGATTTAGAATAAAATTCCCCACGCGTGTAAGTCACGAATTATGGTGTTATGAATAACAACCTGCCATAATGTTGAATATGTGGGCTTTTGTTCTTTTTACGGTCAAGAACTAACCGGCAACGCGTGTTAGGCGCTGACTTATCCCTACTTAGGCTTCAGGATAAAAATCCACAGACTTGGATTCTGGTGTCTTTTTTCAATCGGTGAAAGGCTAAACCGGCAACGCGTGTTAGGCGTTGACTTATCCCTACATAGGATTCGAGATAAAATTCCCTGTACGTGTAAGGCACGGATTTTGGTGTTTGAAAAGTAATGTCTTCTCTTGGGGAAAAAACGAACAGAGGAAGAATTTTATATTCTATCTTTAGTTACAAAGGAAACTTAAAGTGAGATCTCCACTTTGAGAATCTGAAGAGTGAAACTAAGAGTGGGATCTCCACTCCGAGAATCGAAAGGATTCAGATAATCCTAACTGTCGGAAGGTTTGATTACCGAACTAAAGATGAATTTCTCGTTTATCGAGAGTGAATTATGATTTTGGCCCTAACTATAGGAATGTTTGACCCAGCGGATGTTTGAGGTGACCCTAACTGCAGGAAGGTTTGATCACTTGATTTGAAAGTGGACCTCTCATTCATGGAAAGAATCAAGAGGAGATTTTAACTTTGGCCCTAACTGTAGGAAGGTTTGACCAAATGAACAGTGAGAGTGAGAGTACAAATTACAATGGGAGTGTTGATTCATACAAATCACTCGAAAAGAGTCTCTGGTATTAAGTGACAAATACTTAACACGAAAGAGTTTGACAATTATCAATGATCAGGAGACTAAAATTCCGAGTACTATGTTAGGACTTAACAGTGGGAGTTTAGTGTTTATCACTTTGTTTGTAATGACCGGGTTATCCCTAAGAATATTACATGTAACATTCTTCCGGGAACTTCCCGTTACATGAATCATCCACCCCAGCTTCCTTTGCGAAACTGGGTCTAACATTGTACTTAGTTAGATGACCAGGCTATCCTTAAGAATACTAGATATGGCACTCTCTAGGAACTTCCCGTGAAAAAAAGAAAACAGTTTAGACTCATATACCTATTGGAGTATGCAGGGAGCAGTTTAAACTTATATACCTATTGGAGGATGGAAAAGCAGTTTATACTCATATACTCTTCAGAGTGTCGGAAGGAGCAGTTTATACTCTTATACTTGTCGGAGTCTTTATTCGACTTAATTGAGCATTATGACGCCGGCTTCAACCAAGGTTTGGATGCTATTCTTGAGAGCGAAGCAAGCCTTGGTAGGATGAATGATCCTCTTGTGATACACACAATACTTCGGATCCGAAGTATTATCAGCTTCCTCCTAATCTGCGATAGGTGGTAGCTTGATTTTGTTATTTTCAAGGAGGGACTCAAAAATGGCTAGAACGTCTTCGTCCTTGAAGGAGTACTCTTTTTGGAGTCTCGAATCTAAAGCGTTTCACTGTCTCCGGGGTTGTTGTTGTGATGTCTGATTAATGTCAATAACTGCTACAGGTGCCTTCCCCTTACCACGGGAGACGAAGCTCGAATTCGGAGGGTTAGCCGTCGGTTGGCTTCTCTCGGCTTGCTTCCTTCTGAGGAAACGTTCGGCCTGCTCTCCGTGCACCTTCAACTCTTTCCAGGTGTTAGATGGTGCTACTCCTATAACTTCTAATATATCGCTGGATAGATTGTTATGACAAGTTTAGAGGATGAAGTCTTCTGTGACTGGATCTCGACAATTCATCGCTTTATTTCGAAAGCGCTTGATGAAGTCGTCGACCATCTCGTTGTATTCCTGTTTCTCATCGAAGAGTGTCTTGATGGATATCTCGGCGTTATCATCAAAAAAATTGTCGAGGAATGTCGAGGAATGAGGTCTCCATATCGTCCCAGCTGTTGATACTTTCAGGCTTAAGACGACAGTACCAATCGAAGGCAGGCACGCGAAGGGTGCCGACGAATGACCGAACCATCAAGGTTTCATTGTCGGAGATCATGTCCAAGTGGGACTTGAAGTAGATCAGATGTTGAGCAGGGGAGGCCTTCCCGTCGAACGGCGTGAAGTTGATCAAGTTGAACTTGGCTGGATATGGGATCGACTCCCACTCTCTCGGGTAAGGACACGGAATGCCGGTCATTTTCACCTCTCGAGCAGACATTAGAGCATTAATTTTGCTCTCGAGGTCTTTCATCTTTTCGTCCTCATCTTTATCATGCTTTGGACGATTTATGAGAGGAACAATGCGACAACCCCAGGCATTATCATCTTCGGTGGGGCCACCCCAATTTGTTATCTTTAGTGAGGCCACCCCCAGCGTTTTGGTCAATGGGAGAGTTACCAGTATTGAGATGTTCATCCGCATCTGAATCGCTACCTGCTCGGTTAGCATTATTGCGACGACTGGATTCACCAAATTGATTGGACAGAGCTCGAATTTGTTGGTCATGCTCTTTCTTCATCCGTATCATGACCAATTTCAATTCGAACTTAAAGTTCTCTTTCTGCTTAGCCAAGGCATCCTTGATGATTTTGGCCATTTGCTCGGTGTTGACCATAAACGTCTCGCGGGATTATCCTATGATGGACACCGTATTGTCAGAAGCGATAACAGAGTTCGCATCTGATGCTTCATCATCCGAGGATAACCCGCTATTCATCCTCTGATAGTCCCTACGCCTAGTAGTTCCCACGCGTAATCGAGTTTTACGTTGGGATATGTCCGAAAAATGTCGAGGATTGAAACTTCGCGTTGACTTCTCCTTATCGACCATATTGATGGTGACCTTTGAGAGTTTATCATCTTGCGCAGTTGATCTTTTTCTATAGAAATGCCTTGGCTCGGACTTGGACGTTTTGGTGGAGATCCTTTCAAATACCGAGACCCTATGTGGAGCGGTCTTGGGGTAGCTACACACTGATAATACTGTCCTGATAAGTTCGGTACACGGATAGTGAGAGTCTGCTTCCTGGGTACTTCTCTTTTGAGATTTATTCGTACCTACAGCCCGATAGTACAACTCATCAATGTTGCGGTCAGAGCAACCTATCGGCTGTTGGTTTGATTCCTCAGATAGAACGCTGTCATCTGTTCGACGCATCTTTTTCTGAATAGGTAGCGCTTTATTGGCTTTAGCATGAGTCACACGTTTGGAATCACACCCGTGTGAGGATGAAATTTTAACGGGCTCCTGGTTTAGTGCAGGCACCTTCACGCGAGTAGTTACGGGAATCAACTTGTTAGGATGTCGCGTACCACCCCCAATCTGGATGGTTGTTCGGGGTTCCTTCAACGGTCCTAATAGTTCCTTAACAGGCGCTTTGCCTTGATCTTCGTGTAAAGGACCCAGGCGATCCTTCAACGAAATTATAAATTTGGAGAGGTCCACGTCGCCGTAGGGTTTCACCGAAGGTGTGGTGGCAGAAGTAGCGGGATCCGAAAATGACGAAGGCTGGGGAGCAACGTTGCTTGCTTTTGCCTTAAGCGTTGATTTGGCCTTTGGCATCCAAATTTGTTTGGATCTCGGCGAACTCTTAACTGCCTCTTCCTTTTGCATTTCTTGTGCTTTTAGCATAAGGATCTGGGCATGCGTAAGAAGTACGCGACGCTTCTGAATACGCTCCTCAAGAGTGGAACGGTTCTGTTTGACACGAACCCATTCATTAGTAGGTGGTTGGGAGGAGATTCCCGAAGCATGCTGTGGAGATAGCTTAGCCACTTGGCACTTTCTGAACTCCAAATCCGATTGGTAACGGAGTCCGTCCACCTGATCCAAAGCCTTGGTGAATTGGCGTGCGAGGCGTTGGCGTTGCATTTGACGTGCTCTCCTTGATAGAGTTGGTGCGCCTTCAGTAGTTAACTCCTTGATCGCGGAGGAGTTCAGATCTGCAGATCTGGTCTCATTGGATTCCGGCGGATCGTTGTGAGGTGCGGCTGCAGCAACGGTAGTAGAGAATTCACCTTCTTGAATCTTTAGATCTGAAGACCAGCGGATCTTTCGGGCGGAGGAGACCTTCCTGCGCTTGCGAGGAGAGGCGGATCTGGAGGAGGAGGAGGATACGTACTCCTCGAACTTCTATTGGTTGAACTCGTATCTGACCTCTTCAACCACGAGGATCTTGATCGTTGGCTGCGGCACGACACCCTCGGCAGCGAAGCTGGTGGCTCCTACTGTGGTCGCCAGCTTGTTTGGGGAGAAAGTTGTTTTCTTCATTGAGGTAATCATTGCAACTTAAGTCGTTATAATGACAACAAAAAAGATAGTCTTTTTATAAGACCCTTACACAATGAAAAGAAATACAACTCTCGTCAAACAGCGCAACGGGTGTTTATCGCCCGCTGCTTACGTAGGATCTTGGTCTGTGACGGAGACGTTGATATCCGTGGACCACCAAACGATCAGATCAGATCCGGAGCTTCGTTGATTCACGAAGGAGTCAAGAAACCGAAGCAATTATCTCGACAACAGCGAGATAACCACTCTTCTCGAGATCACCACGAAGGAGTCAAGAAACCGAAGCAATTATCTCGACAACAGCGAGATAACCACTCTTCTCGAGATCACCGCAACGGGGCGATCTCAAGGAAAAAAATCGGGCTGCAGATCTATTGAACTCTCCTTCTTTATGCCGAAGAATTCACTGAAGTCTCCTCCTCCTCTCTAAAATTCGTGCTCATTCAGTCTTCAGTTCGGCAAGGCTTCGCCAACGCTCGAGAATTTCGGATCTGAAAAAATAAAGGCCCTGGGGCTGTATTTATAGGCTTCGGGAGTCCTGTTTTCGGATAAGAACAGCCGATTCCCTCTTATCCTCAGTCGTAACCACTTAACCACGTTCATGAATGATATTTTATCAGATGGAGCAAATCCAGATGGTTAACGGTCGAAAAACCACCAAAAATAGCCAAATCTGATTTTTGGGTCTGCAGACACCCGTGGGTGTCTCGGTATGGCCAAGACACTTGTGAGTATCTCGGCCAGCGAGACATCACAGGGGTGTCTCGGCTGACCGAGGACACCAAAGAGTGTCTCAGCTGACCGAGACATCCAAGAGGGGTCTCTCGACCAAGCCGAGACATCAAGGGGTGTCTCGGCTTGCCCCGGAGATACCATAGGGTCTCGGCCCTTGGCGAGACACCAAGGGGTGTCTCGACCAAGCCGAGACACCTTGGGGTGTCTTGGCCAAGCCGAGACACCTTTGGGTGTCTCGGGTTATCCGAGACATCAAAGATGTGTCTTGACTTTGGCTTAGGGCTCGGTTTGCGCGTTCCGACCATTTTTGTCGTATTTTCATCATCTGAACTCGGAATCACGCGATCCCAAATGCGTCGGAAAGTCAACGAGGAGATCTACAAGCTCCCATGATTGAATCATATGTGGATTAAATAGGACATGAGAGGCGCTTCGTCTTTCGTAAGCGACGTGCAGCTCTCGGTTCATTCGTGTTTCCGTTATTCCGAAATTTCGTTGCTTCGCATGGTCCGTCGACTCACTTCATGCATTTGTCGTCATCAAATGAGCTTCTATGACTCGAATAGCAACGTTCATCGTCTTATCTCTGTCTCGAGCCGCGTGTGGGGACCTATAGGCAATTTTTGACGCCTACAATTATTTTCATATCTTTGGTTTTAGATCCTCTCTACCACTAAACTAAAATATAATTGAGAGACCACTACTTTCAACTATAATCCTCTATTATTTAGTTTATTTTTGATTGTATGTAATTTGTCTTGAGTGATACATGGAGCATACAAGTGTTAATTAAATTAGAATTAATCACAATGCGCATTGGATATACAGTTGCAATCAAAGTAGTAGTCTTTTTGCTACTTTTGACAGTGGGAGAATCCAAATCCAACTAATTTGTGTGTTGGGTTTATCTCTACTTTTGATTCAAGAAGCATCATAATTTGATTGATAGCGGTTTCTCTAGTGCTTTTTAAAGAGAAGCTAGATCCCATTTCTCTATGGTGCTTAGTTAAGAAGCACTTTGGTGCTCCCAAAGTAGATTTGGAATGTTATTATCTCAGAGTTTATTTGCCCATATAATATCCAGTTGTTTCAGAAAATTAATCTTTGTTATTGTTTATTGTTCTGCTAAATTCAATTTTGTGGTTAAGAAATGACCTGATTTGGACTTTATATCCATGTAACCATTGTAGATGCTCATAAAATAATTGGAAATTGCCAAACTCTGCAATCACGCATTATTTTGTATGTTCACGGTAAGTTCTTCACCTATTTCACTGGCATTTATAATGATTGAAGAATATAAAAAGTCCAAATCAGATCACATGTTAAGCATGTAATTTGAATTTATCAGAAAAATAACAATTCCCAAACATGGTACTACGATTAGCAAAACCCTTCAGGAATAAGAATCGCCTAAGAGATTAAGGTTAATTAATAGAGATTATTAATTTTCATTGTGCATTACCGTGGTTTAGATGATTGAGAATTTAGTGGGGAACCGCTAGTGCGTAGTGGTTAGGGCTGTCCAAAAAGCCCGCGTTGCGGGCCCGGCCCGGTGCTCGGCCCGGGCCCGGCTCGGGTTTTGCCCGGATGTT
>NC_033797.1:102700897-102707814 GCF_001876935.1 Asparagus officinalis
GGGCCCGAGCCTAGGCCTGAGTCGGTTTTTCAAAAACCGGTCTGGACCCAGGCCCGGCCCGGAACAGTGCCAGGGCGGGCACGAGTTCCGGGCCGGGTCGCTCGGGCCCGGGCTCGGCCCCGGCCCCGGCCCGGATGAAACGATCACCAGAAGGTGACCGTTTGTGGTAAACGACCGAGACGGCCCGGCCCCAACGGTCACCTAAGGTGACCGTTGGGCTGTTTTGGTTGGGCCGGCCCGGGCCCGGCCCGGCTCGGCCATAACGGCCAATTTGAGGTTTTGACCATTTTTCCCCCAATAACGATAAAAAAGGCTCAAAATGTGAGGGTTTTTTGGTCATTTGCCTAGGGCTGCCTCTATAAGTAAAGGGGGTTTTCACTTCTTCTCCTCACACCAAAACTCTTCTACTTCTCTCCAATACTCTCTTATACAATATTATATTCTCTTATAATCTCTTATATTTTCTAATACTTCCATCAAATGGCTTCTGGATCCGAATATGAAGAGCAAAATCTATCTCCTACTGATCCAGAAATGAGTCCTCCTACAACAACTACTCCTCCTACCGGTGTTAATCCTGAATCTGGTGGCGACGAATCTGCACCAAGAGCTCCTAAAAGACCGAGATCCGATGTGTAGAATTTTTTTGAGAAGATAGACGTCACCAAGGATGAATACGATAGGATCATCACCCAGAAGCTAAATGTGCGGTTTGCGGTCAGATTTTCCAAGCTCATCATAAGAGCGGCACCAACCACCTCAAACGCCATATTGAAAAACACAACAAAGGCCAGAATCTTCAAGGTGATATTCGACAATCTATGATTTCTTAATCCTCCTCCTCTGGTAGTCTCGGTAGTTGGAGTTATGACGCTGTCCGAGCCAGAAAATGCATAATCAGGTTTATCGTTCTTAAAAACCTTCCTTTTAGATTAGTAGAAGATGATGAATTTGAAGATTTGTTTAGAGATGGTTTTTATCCTGCATTTACCAAATTTTCTCATCAAACCTGTCAACGTGATATTTTAAAATATTATTAGGAGGAACAAGGAAAAATAATTTCTTATTTTAAAATTTAAACTGTAAATTTTCTTTAACTTCTGATATTTGGACATCTAGAATGCAAACTGGTTATTTATGTATCATAGTAAACTGGATTGATGAAAATTGGTAAATGTTTAAAAGAGTTGTTTTTTTTATTACAATTGAAGAGTCACATACTGGTATTAATGTTGCAAATTTAATAATTAAAGAACTTATGAAACTAGAAATTGATCAAAGAATATTTTCTCTTTTCCTAGATAATGCAAGTAATAATAATGTAGCTGTTGATTTTATCAAAACAACTCTGTCATTGCCATGTCATGGTGAACTTTTTTATATTAGATGTATCTGTCATATTTTAAATTTAATTGTTCAAAGTGAATTTTCTGAAATTAAACCCATGATAGAAAAGGTTGGAACTGTTGCTAATATGCATAATACTTCTGAAATGAGAATTAAAAGATGAAAACAATGTTATAAAAGAAAAAATTATAAGCCCAGACTAATTCCAAAAGATGTTGACCATAGGTGGAATTCCACCTATGCAATGTGAAATGTAGCAATAGAATATAAAGAAATTATGAATGATTTTATAAATTTTTATGCTTCTAGTTCTAGCTCTGATAGTAGTTATGGAATAACTGAAGATGAATGAACAATTATATGTAATTTAAATGAGATGTTACAAGTCTTTTATGATGCTACAATGTTATTATCTGGCTGTTATTATCCAACAATTACTTTAGCTGCTTTACAAATTTTAAATATTCAAAAGTTTTTTTTCAAAATATCGTATGGATGATACTTTTGGATCTATAATTTTTCAAATGGAAAGCAAATTTAATAAGTATTTTAGGCCTATTCCTCATATTTTTAGTTTGGAGGTTCTTATTGATCCATGTTTGAAGGATATTGGCCTTCGAAGTTTGTTACAATCACTATATGGTAATCAAGTAATAGACTTAGATGATAGATCCATCCTTACTGCTACCTCTCATCATTTAGCTATTAGTAATTATTTTCAAACATTGTATGATGAGTATGCAGCTAGACATGATGTAGCTGCACAACAGTCTACAGTTTCGGCACTTTCGACCACAAGCCGAGGTAAAAGTGTAAGTTTTGATAGGTATGCAATGGTAGCTGAACTAACTGGTGGATCTGGACTTGGATCAACATTAGAGGTTTCTGAAATAGATGAATATTTATCTGCTTCCTTAGTTAAATGTCAAGGAAATGCTTTAGATATTTTATAATGGTGGAGAGTATATGGATCAGTTTCATATCCTATACTTTCCACCATGGTTCGTGACTTACTAACAGTGCAGGTTTCAACGGTAGCTTCGGAATCCGCCTTCAGTACAGCAGAACGTTTGATCGACGACCACAGGACATGCTTAGATCCGTATACTGTACAAGCGGTGATGTGCTTACAAGATTGGTGGAGGTACGAGAAGCGAACGCAAGGCATCGAACGGCTGGCTATACTTGAAGATAAATTTAAAGAGTTGGGACTAGCAGATAGGTATCAAGATTAGATTCATCAAATTGTAATTTTTATTTCTTAGCTTTAAATTTGTAATGAATTATTTTAGAAAAAGTTACAAATGATAGTGATATAGGTGAGTAGGTGCCAAACTAGTTGGGATGTACTCATCTATTGTGATGCGACAAATTCTAAAATAAATTTATACTTGTAAATGATTTACTGATTATTAATAAAAAAATTATTTTTACCATCTTTTTTTTGTAATTTTTTGTACTTATAATTTATGTCATTTCAAGTTATTAAAAAAAATTTATGTTATTTTCTGTAATTTTTATGTATTTTTTATGATTTTTGAGGATTTTTGAAAATGTAAAAAAAAAAACATTTCAACAGGGCCGGCCGGAGCCCGACTCGGTCAAGCCCGGGCCTGGGCTTCGGTTTTGCCCGGTCCGGACCCGGTTTTTCGGGTCGGGCCGGGCCGGCCCGGATGGACAGCCCTAGTAGTGGTGCCCTATTACTTTATGCCTATTTTACTTTAGTTTTACCTATGGGTGTTGTTAAATCAACGAAAAAATTGGGACAGGAGTGAGATCTTAACCTCACATTGCATAATGAGCAGCTCATTATGCAAGGTGAGGTTGGCACCTCACTTGTCCTATTACCTGTTCCATTTTTTTGGGTCCTTTTAGTATTTTTCTTTACATATATTTATTATTCAGGACAACAAAAGAATTGCGGTAGAACACCACTAGAAAAAATAAAATAGTAAAATTGTCAATATAAATTAAAAATGCAACCATAATAAATTAAGTAGGGACAACACTAGCACAACATCATGAATCCCCGTTTAGATCAACCACCACGCCTCAAATGTGTCTCGAAGGAATGTAGGAACATTTGACATGCAATTTTTTGTGCAATTAATGAACTCCAATGGCATTAGAGGATCCTTTGAGAATTGGGAATAGTAAGGCCATTGGGGTTTGGGTGGTCTCTTTAAGAAAAATCATGTTATCTTTGGTCGGAATTTGTGGAGCGAATTCAGGAGGCATGGTCTCTTTCAAGTCTGCAGCAATCTCGTCTAACATGTAGAATGCTCACGCAGCTGAAAGGCACTAAAGCTCAGAACGCGTGACTGCACTGAGATTGCGTATTAGCTCAAAGATAATATGATTTTGTTTGGTCAAGATTTCACATAACCACCAAAAGTTTGGTCAATTTTGAGATAACACTAATTTTTTTTAATGTCACATAGCATTCAACAATGTTTCGTCTAACTGGGGCGTTATCTGTCAAATTTGGAGGTTATCTAACAAGACTTTTCAGTCTTATATGACATGTCAAAGTATTTCTGGTGTTATTAAGAAGGATTTAAGAGTATATGTATACATTTTTTTAGGATTATTTTCTTCACAAGTATTTAAAAGCTGGATGGATATATGAAACTTGTATATACTAGAAACTTGACACGTGCAAATGATGAAAAAATTTTTATTGTCACTGATTTTAAACTTCCAATCAAAGCTAAACCGGATATTATTTGATAGAAATTCAAATGATTTTATTGAATTCATACTCTTAAATCAGAATGCAGTAGTTTAGTAGTTGATTTGGTGTGAAAATAGTGTCAAGATTGCAAGTATACAATAAAGTTATAGTATAATTACAATGTCGATCGGTATCATGACGAAGGTATGTAGGAAAAATTCTAATAACGTTTCTAGATATGTGTGGACAAAGAGGAGTGAAAGTGATATAGAGAATGTGTGATTATTTATAAATGAAAGAAAGCTAGAACAAGATGGGAAAAAGAGAGTGAAGAAATAAAAGAAAACATAGACTAAACAAGGAGGAGAAAAAAAAGAAAATAGAAAAGAACAAAATAAAGAAGGAAAAATTAATCAAAAATAGGAAAAATAAAAACAAGTAAAATATGGAGGAAATCAAATAGAGATGACAGGAATCTAAAATTAAATCCATTAGTTAATTTCATTTAGGATTTATGAACTACTCTCTTTTTTATCATATTTTACTTTAGATTTATTAAGCCTAAACTATCAAACCAATTAAGAAAAATATAAAATATCAAATTATTATTGAAGGAAAATTATCATTTATGAAAAGAACAACAACTAGCTAGATAGGTTTTCTAGAATTCATAAGCATAAACTCTCAAACCACTCAAGATAAGTATAGATTATCAAATTCTTTTTCAACTAATTAGTTCTCTAGTTAATTATCCAAAACACAATCATTTTAAGCATAAGTGAGCAATCCACAAATCATAAAAAAATCAAACTAGTTTTATACAATTCTAAAATTCCTATAAAATTTAGTTACTTATTTTACAAAATTAAAACAAGGAAATAAAATCTAGATTAGAAAGCATTAGAAAAAGAGATTGAAATTACAAAAAAAAAAACTAACTATAAAAATAAGAAGATGAATAAGGAAATAAAAATCTAAAACTATGAGCATAAAGAAATTCTAACTAACAAAAATAAAAGAGAATAAAAGTAAATCTACACTACAATAAATGGCATGAAAATAAATTCTATAAAGCAACATAATAATAAAAGAGCAAAAAAGCAAATTTACACAACAATGCATGAAATAAATCTAACCAAGTTGCAGTAATTATACTTATAAAATTGGGTCAACTTGCCAAATTTAAAGAAATCAATATATAATTAATTCACTTGATATCTTTAAACAATTTCATTAAAGATAGTTTTTACTCAAGAAAATATTTTTATGTATAATTCTAAAGTAAATATCTTAGAAAATATTTATATTATAGTATACGTACAAAACCAAGTTAAAAAAGACATTCAATTAGAAGTTTTGAAAAGAACATGATAATTCTTTGTTTTAAATAATTTTCAAGCCTCTTGATTAGTTTTATTTTTCAAGAACATATATAGAAATATAACTATATATATATATATATATATATATATAAAGATATTTCTATTTTTCTCTCTTTTTAATGATACAGCACCCTCTTATTTTTTGGTGATTTTCTTCTACTTTATTGGGCTTTCTAAGTAACCATTAACGAGTTTGGATAATGAATCCCAACCTCAATTAGACTTAGGTCTATTAAGTATGAAATACTCTTCAAGCTTAATTACTTGATCAACTTAGACTTAATAAGATAGAACTAACTTAGAGCTCAAGAGAATTTTTATTGGTGCCCTTTTTTTGCACCCTTTTTTTGCACGTCGCTTTTTGCAATATATATAATTATATATATATATATATATATATATATATATATATATATAATATATATATATATATATAATATTATATATATATATATATATATATATATATATATATAGGAAGTGAATCTAAGGTGACACCCTAGGCTCCCACCTAAGGACGCCAGCCTAAAATCACATCATTTTCCTTTTTTTTACGATCCGCTCCGTTGAACTTATCTACACGTCTTAAACTCAACACGCTAATTTAGGGGTAAACCGTCGTGTTTTGATCCTTTATCCATCGCTTATGAATTTTAACGGTTTCGAATGAATAGAACATTTTACAAGGCTCAATGAGATGGTCAAAACACAACGGGTTCACCCCAAAATTGGTGTGTTTGGGTTTAAGAACGTGTAGATCAAGTTCAACGGAGCGGATCGTAAAAAATTTAGGAAATGATGTGATTCTAGGCTGCGTCCTTAGGTGGGAGCCTAGGGTGTCACCTTAGATTCACTTTCCTATTATAATATAATATATTTATATATATATATATATATATATATATATATATATATATAGATATTAGGCTTAAGAACACTTGAACATTTATTTTTTAATCCAAACTAAGCATGAATTTTTTTTTACCTTAATTAAAAATATAAGTTTGACTATAGTGAAGTATGTTACTTTAAAAATTATTTCTTAAGAAATTTATTTAAAGTTATCATAAAAGAGTAACTTAATTATAAAACTAACTAGAAATTAGAAAGTTTAAAAATTCATCAAGTAAATCAAATATTAATTAACTCTATCAAGTTGACAAGTGAATCTTTTTAAGGGAAGGAAAAGAGAAGTAAAGAAAAAATGGTAAAATAAAGAGAAAAGATGATTAGTCCCCACCTCCTACACCTAAATTTGCATTATCCTTAATGCAACTCTATGATGCATACAAAGTAAAGTAGATAGAAAATATAGCCCTTATATTTGTTTTAGTCGATCTAAAACAATGATAAAAATATTTAGTTACCTTTGGTATGAAAATAATGTAGCCAAAAAAATTTCTTTTAGAACTTGTTTCTTTTTTCTTCTTCTTTTTTTTTTTGAAAGTGTTTGTTGGAAATTTGATGTAAAAAGACAAAGAAAGAAAATTTGACTTGTATTCTCTCAAAATCGA
>NC_033797.1:102708814-102712417 GCF_001876935.1 Asparagus officinalis
TAAAATATTAAAAATAACCAAGAAGTTATATCACCTCAGCTGTACGAATATACAGTGACGATCCGAACTTGAAACAACGTCATTCTCGATCACAGAGTGATAAAAAGTCTCGCTATTTGTCCCGTTTTCCCGATCGTCCCCCGTGAAACTATCTTATGGTAGCTCTCCATTGTTGAGCTTTGACGGGAATCATCATCCATAGTGTCTTCTTGGACGAATACTTTGCCCACCAGCTCTCTACCCAGAAAAAAGCAACAAACACCGCAACTCACCAGCTAAAGTCCATAACCTTTTATTTCTCCTCTCGGAGATGAGGCCGTGTTTATAGCGGTGGCAGAGTTGCGAATGCAGTGATTGGGGAGTCGTCTGATCGTAACTCCTATTGTCAGGACTTGTTTGGATCAGCTATCCATTGTGATTTTTAGACAGCCTACAGAAAGAACAAGAAACTCTCAAAAGAGAGAAGAGTAAATCTTTTCTAGTTTTTATAATTATGAGACAAAGGGTAAATATGTAGAATAAAAGTTTTAAGATGAAAATCTCAAGTCCTACATTAGTTCCTATCTCATTACATTTTCTACCCCAGTTATTAAATAAGTCTAGAATGATAAACTCAATGATGTGCCTAACTATACTCTCCAAGGTTTTCAATAATATTTATAGCATTTAAAGATGGGTAAGAAGGGGGTTATGTACTTTAAATATTTAGTGTTCATCAAACAAAAAACGGCTCTTAGATTTGAACTCAGGTTCAACATGAGTAAAAATTTGTTTTAACATAACTGTTTATTCTTTAAAAATTTTCTCAAACCCAAGATTTATGGTTGACATATGATAAGATGGTCGTTCAATATTTTCTAGGAACCTAAGCTCATTAGCAAAAAGTTCTTCAAAGCTATGATCAGAGAAACTTGTGTCTGACTTTGTGAAAACTACTCCTCTAGTATCTTGAGTTCATTAGCAAAAATCTCCTCAAAACTTGAGTCTGACTCATTCTTTTCTTAAGGATTACACATATCTTCAAGAATGAGTGGATTAGAATTTGTCATTTCTTTGGTTATAAAAGTTGGTTCAATATGGATTAATCGATTGGTATTATACTTAATCCAAACTAGAGTACACCAAATAATTTTTTTAAATTTATTTTTATCTATAAAAAGGAAGTTAGGAAAAGATCTAAGAAAAATAAAAGTTTTTTCCTAAAAAACTAACTAAAGAAATTAAGAGCAACCATTTTAAAATAATCACCCTTAATTATCGTATTAAGCCTAGACTCAATAGACCAGCTCCTAACCAAAAATTCTTTTAGTGAAAAGATTGAAGTTTACTCAGTGAGTTAGCAAGGTAAGGATAGTACTGGAGCGAGGCCAACGACCAATTAAATACCTCTTTCCTTACGGAACGCTTTACACAACACCTAAACCTTACCTTAGACACCAATAGACTTAAGTAAACTTAAATCTGTTCACTTAAGGATTTATTATTTCTTACTAAGCTTGAATCCTTAGGGCCCAATGTGACGCCCCTGGGTTCACACAAGACTGCAGTCCAAGGTGAAACCAAGAATGTCAAACCTGCCTTGCACCACACCGTATAATAACATGTTTCACCATCACAATTAACATCTATCTAGTAGAGTCAACAACAGGTGTAGATACAAAAGCAAGTAGAAGATAATGCAAGGAATAACTAAAGAAATGATAGTGACCACATTAATATCTCATCATCCCACAAATAGAAATACACAGTCAGTGTCTGAATAAATAACAGGAGTTTCTCACAATATTCAAATACAGAAAGTCTGAGCAAAGGAAAATAAGGCACAGCGCCTTTACAACATCTAGAATATAGTTCTCAAATGACTAACAAAAATCTAAAGTGGAGCTCCAAATAAAACATAACTAAAAATAAGCAACTGGATACTAAAGTGTGTCACCATCAACCTGCGACTCTCCGGGCTCCTGGCTCATTACCTGAAATAGGGAGGGACAATGAGCGTCAAAGCGCTAGCGAGCAACATCACAATCAACCCCAAGGGAAAATGGCTCGTTGTATAAGAAAATACAGTTAATACATAATAAGTCTCAAATTCATAACTCTTAACTAAAAAGAAGTTTTAGTATTTAGAAATTTACAACACGAGTATAGGTACGTCGAGCGAAATAATCCAAACAAGGAAACCCTCATGTATATACCTTATATCTCAAATTGTAAATCCCTAAACACCAAACCCAAAGTCTAATACAGAAACAATAATAAAGAGGAATGCAACCCATCTCAGAATTTAAATACTGTGTTATGTCATAACCAAATAAGTGTCAAAGGTCAAAAATTTTCATAAGTGTCGTGTCCTGATTCAGATAAGTGTCGCACTCATAGCTTAATGAATGGTCAACACATGGTCTAATAGGTAAATGTCCAACACGAGGACTGAATTGGATTAGAGTCCAACACGAGGACTTTAATGGATTATAGTCCAACACGAGGACTGAAATGACATAGTTTCCCCAACACATGGACCAAATAGTAATCATCAATGAGATGTATGAAGAAATATACTTATACAAATTTCACATGCGTCCCGACGTATAAATTCTAAATTTGGTGCCCTCAGGTCATCTATCATGCTTAGATTCATGGCAACAGAGAACACTAGTATCAGATAGTCGAGGGAATCCCTCGAACACATGAAACACTCAGCAAAAACCAACTGTGCACAATGCTGTGCGGCGGTCGACCGCACCGGTCGACCGCACACGGAGATGGACTTCACTGTTCAGCGTATATGCTCATGGTCGACCGGTGCGGTCGACCGCCAAGACGTCGCAGTCGACCACGCAGAGGGCAGATGTGCTCTGCCCTTGCTGCGCGCCCAGCGGTTGACCGCGAGGCAGACAGAAACCCAGATCTGGTTTCTGTCAGCTTCGAAACCTATAAAACTTCTCTTTCTTTGAATTAACAACAACATGGCAAATCTTAAAATGTCAAATAACAGATATAAATGAAAGTTTACACCTTTTGAAATCATTACCAAGATCCCCAAACATATTAAAACATGATCTATGTATAGCTAAAACAATAAAAGCAGAAATTTTCTCCTTTTAAAACATATTCAGATCTAGATCTCTATAATAGAGTTCATTGGTGAACTTTTAAAACTGAAAACATTTGCTTTTTATATCATGTGTCATAAGGAATCTATTGTATCTACAAAAATACGATTTTTGGCCCATAAAACCAAGTAAAAACTCAAATTTAAGCATGAGAATAGAAATGGGTGAAGTTGGGCGAGATGTTACTCGCCTCCGGTGAGAAACAAGCTCCTAGATCTGCAGGAGATTGATCCCCTTCGCTGCAATCCGACAAATCCCGCTGAAAACCCTTTGCAACTCCTCCAAAATCACCAAAAACGAAAATCTAGGGTTTGAGGGGGAAGAGGGGGCTAGGGTTTCTGATTTCAGATCCAAGAGGGGCTCTCTCGGGTACATTAGCCTATATACCAACTCACAAACCCAACCCGAAACCCGTTTGAACCCGAACCTGAGAAAACTCTCTGACCGCTGTGCGATCGACCGATGCGGTCGACCGCCGTGGTCGATCGTG
>NC_033797.1:102712427-102803299 GCF_001876935.1 Asparagus officinalis
TCACATTCGTCTGATATATATATGTATATATATGATTATTTATCATAAGAGAATTATTCACTATTAATAATTCACATATATTCATTATAGAAATTTTGGGGTTTTACATTTTTCCCCCCTTTAAAAGAATTTCGTCCTCGAAATTCAGAAATTATACGAATCTCGAAATGAACTACTAGATAACATATAGGAATATTTATACTTAACGATCTAAAATGGTGATATTCTCGCTCAAATCCTAATCTAGTGGAACTAGTACATCAGGTGAAAAATCCAAATAAGGAACCCCCTATACATATACCATGTGTTCCAAAAGATTAAAAATTAAGCGAAAATATCTTCATTCTAGCGTTAAATGTAAACATAACCAAAGATATAAACATAAAGTGAGATACATAACATAATAAGAATTAATTTACCTGCTCAACCAAATATGGGTAGTCGCGACGCATGTCTTCTTCGCGCTCCCAAGAAATCTCCTCAACGCCTCCTCGGTTCCATTGGACTTTCACTAAGGGAATTACCTTATTCCTGAGTCTCTTGTCCTCCCTGGCAAGTATACAAACCGGAATCTCAATAGTAGTCAAATCCTCCCGAAGCTCAATCTCTGGTGTATCCAATACTCGCTGCTGCTCCTCATCATGCAAGTATTTCTTGAGCATAGAAATATGAAATACATTGTGTATACTAGACATCGATCCTGGAAGATCTAGTCTGTATGACACAGCTCCAATGCACTCTAAAATCTGAAATGGTCCAATATATCTCGGCGCAAGCTTCCCCCGTCGCCCAAATCGCTGTACGCCTTTCATAGGTGATACCTTCAGCATGACTGAGTCTCCCACCTGAAACTCCAAGGGTCTTCGCCTCTTATCTGCATAACTCTTCTGCCGACTTTGAGCGGTTAGAATCCGCTCCCTGATCAATGCTACCTTCTCGGTAGTCTGCCTCACTAGCTTTGGCCCAAGCATCAAGCTGTCCTCTGGCTCTGCCCAACATATCGGCGATCTACAGGGCCTCCCGTATAATGCCTCATATGGAGACATACCGACCGTCGCCTGATAACTGTTGTTATAAGTGAATTCTACCAATGGAATATGATCCTCCCAGCTGCCTTGGAAGTCAATGACACATGCTCGCAACATGTCCTCCAACACCTGATTCACCCTCTTCGTCTGACCATCCGTCTGGGGGTGGAAAACACTGCTATAAGATAGTATGCTGCCAAACGAGTCCTGGAAACTCCTCCAAAAATGTGAAGTGAAAACCGATCCTCGATCCGATACGATCGTGTCCGGAACTTTGTGAAGTCGAACTATCTCCCGAATGAAGGTCCTCGCATAAGCCTCGGCTGTGTAAGTGGTCCTCATCGGGATAAAATGTGCTGACTTCGTCAATCGGTCCACTATCACCCAAACAGAATCATTCCCCTTCTTTGACTTCGGCAACCCCACTATAAAGTCTATAGAAATATCCGCCCACTTCCACTCCGGAATAGGCAAAGGCTGAAGCGTCCCTGCCGGTCTCTAATGCTCTGCCTTCACCTGCTGACAGGTTAAACATCTAGCCACATAGTCTGAAATATCTCTCCACATACCACTCCACCAGAAATGTCTCTTCAGGTCTTTGTACATCTTGGTAGTCCCTGGATGCACTGTGTACCGAGTACGGTGCGCCTCATCAAATAACTCCCTCTTCAGCTCTGCACTGGTTGGCATAACCAGTCTACCCTTCATCCGCAATCCTCCATCTGCTCCAATGGTCCAGTTCGCCCTAGGCTCTTTGGAAATCTCCTCCTTACGGATTTGAATCCAAGAGTCTTCCAACTGAGCCCTGGCAGCCCTATCACTCCAAGATGGTTGCACTGGCATAGCTCCCAAGAATGCACTGGTACTACCAACCTCAGGTCTGAAGTCAAACTGGCTAAGAGTGATAAGATCCTGATGCAGTGAACACCTCAAAGCCGAAACCCGGTGCCGACGCTTCCTGCTTAATGCATCTGCTACGACGTTCGCCTTACCCGGATGATACTGGATCGTGAACTCGTAATCCTTAATAAACTCAACCCATCTCCTCTGTCTCTGGTTGAGTTCCTTCTGGGAAAAGAGGTACTTCAGACTCTGGTGATCTGTGAATAACTCAAACTGTACTCCATATAAGTAGTGCCTCTATGACTTCAGTGCAAATACCACCGCTGCTAACTCCAAGTCATGAGTGAGATAGTTCTGCTTATGCACCCTCAACTGCCATGAGATATAGGCTATTACCCTCTGAGTCTGCATCAATACGCCTCCTAAGCCTGCCAATGATGCATCTATATACACAACGAATGTCCTGTCACTGCTCGGAATAGTCAGAACCGGCGCTGTAGTCAACTTAGCCTTCAAAATATCAAAGGCCTTCTGGCACTCCATGCTCCATATGAACTGTACACCCTTCTTCGTAAGGCGTGTAATCAGCGTCGAAATCTTCGAGAAGTCCTGAATAAACTTCCTGTAATAGCCCGCTAAGCCCAAAAAGCTGCGAATCTCTATCACCGTCTTCGGTGGCTCCCAATCAAGAACTGCTGCAACCTTAGCTGGATCCACTGCTATACCCTCCCTACTGATAACATGGCCAAGAAATCTGACTTCTGAAAGCCAAACCTCACACTTGCTGAACTTAGCATACAACTGATGCTCCTGCAGAGTTCTCAAAGCTACTCGTAGATGCTCCTCGTGTTCTGCCTCTAATCTCGAGTAAATGAGTATATCATCAATGAAGACGATCACAAACTGATCTAAGAAGGGACGGAAAACCCGATCTCGAGTAAATGAGTATATCATCAATGAAGACGATCACAAACTGATCTAAGAAGGGACGGAAAACCCGGTTCATCAAATCCATGATAAGAAGGGACGGAAAACCCGGTTCATCAAATCCATGAATACCGCGGGTGCATTGGTCAACCCAAATAGTATGACCAAGAACTCGAAGGACCCATATCAAGTAAGAAAAGCAGTCTTGGGAATATCCATCTCCCGAACCCGTAGCTGATGATAGCCAGAACAAAGATCAATCTTCGAGAAATACTACGCTCCCTGCAACTGGTCAAACAAGTTATCAATCCTAGGTAGTGGGTACCTATTCCGGATCGTGACCTTGTTCAACTCTCTATAATCTATGCATAATCTCATACTACCATCCTTCTTCTTCACGAAGAGGACCGGTGCGCCCCACGAAGAATGACTCCGACGAATAAAACCCTGAGCTAGCAGCTCGTTCAACTGGGTCTGAAGCTCCCTCATCTCAGCTGGTGCCATGCGATAGGGTGTGCGGGATATCGGGGCTGTGCCTGGCTGCAACTCAATACAGAACTCTACCTCTCTCACTGGAGGTAATCTAGGTATATCCTGAAAGACATCCTGATACTCTGAGATAACTCTAGTCTCCAATAACTCAGCACCCTGATCCCGTCACATCACCTCCTCGATGTACGCCAGAAATGACTCCGCAAATCGGTTGCCCTGAGAGGTGGCTACAATCATCTCGGACCCGTCGGACGCTCGCAACTTAACTGTCTTCGCAAAGCAGTCAATACTAATATGGTAGGAAGACAACCAATCCATACCAAGGATGACATCGAACTCGGACATATGCAACACTATCAAATCAACTATGAACTCTGACTCGTCCAAACTGACGGTACACCTCCTACAAACGCTCTCCAGAAGCGATACCTCACCTAAAGGGGGTGGAAACTGATAAAGGGGTGTCTAGAGGCTGAGCTACGAGCTAGAGTCTAGCCATAAATGCATGCGAGATGAAAGAATGCGAAGCTCCCGAATCGAAAAGAATACGGGCGGGAAAGGAATTAACAAAGAATGTACCCTCCACTACGGCTCCGTTGGCTCCATAATCATGGGGAACTACCGCATATACCCTGCCTGTGCCTGAAGACTGCTCTGCTACTGGAGATGGAGAATATGGGACAATCTGCCCCTGAGGAACCTCCTGAACTGCTCGAATCCGCCCCTCAGTCCTCTGAGCTGCTAGCGGTGCCTCAAGCCTGTTCTGTTGGCCCTGACCTCTGCCCTGCTGGCGCTGCTGCTGCTACTGGTTTGGACCCCGTCCCTGCTGGGCTCCTGCTGGTGTGCTACGACACTCTGATGCCTTATGCCCGACCTTGTGGCAATTAAAACAAGATTCCTAGAATTTGCGCTGCTGATGCGCTCTCTGATCCTATTGGGGTCCCCTTTTATAAGGGCTCTGATGCTGCTACTGATGTCCAGAAAAGGGTCTCTTGTTCTTGCTCTTATCCCCACTCTATCCTGTCTTGGCCTTCCCTTCCTTATCCTTCTGGAACATAGTAGTCTCAATCTTCTGAGAAGTGACAGCCTCAGCTACCTCCCTAACTGAATAAAACCTCCTCGACACGAGGTACCGTCGGAGATTAGGGCGAAGCCCTGCTAAGAACATCTGAGCCTGATGCTCTCCCGTCTGCCACATGCCTGTGAAATGTAGCAACTCCATGAATCGGCTCTCAAAATCCGCCACTGACATGTCCCCCTGAGTCAATCGGGACAACTCGAGCTCCTTCCCAGTCCGTGCTGTAGAAGAAATATACTGCCCATCAAAGAAGTATATGAAGTCCTCCTAGGTGAGGGTCATCCTCTGCTCTGGGGTAAACTGAAGTCGGTACCATCTCCCGGCATCCCCCTTCAGGCTATAGGATGTCAATCTCTGCTTTTGAACTGAATCCACACTGAGTATGTCAAGTATGTTGCTCACATCCTCCTTCCACTTATGGGCTGCAAGGGGGTCTGGTGACCCCTGGAACTCTGGTGCCCTCATCTTTTGGTACCTCTCCACCATACGGAGCCAAGCCTCCTGCTCTGTGGCTCTATCTTGGACTGCTAGAGGAATGGCTGCGGGTGTGATCTCTGGGGATCTCTCTCTGACAGGAACGATAGGTATCCCCTACTGCTGAGCTACCGGTGGTGGTGTCCGTGGTGTTATATGAGTCATCACCAACTCCTCAGTGGCTGTCATCCGGGCAATAAGAGGAGCCATGATGTCCACCAAATACTGAGGAGCCTGCTGCGGCTCCGGGGGAGCCTGCTGCGGCTCGGATTGAGCTGGCTGCTGCTCTGATGGAGTCTGCTGTGACTCTGCCTGGCTAGCTCTCCGGGTACGAGGTCTACCGCGTCCTGCCATCTATCTCTGATCATAAGAAAATGAGAGTTTATGAGTCACAATGGACCTTTATAAATAACGTATCACATTGAAATTTTCACAACATATAGTATTCACACAAATACTTTGAATTTACACAAGATAGTTGTCAAAAAAAAAATTCTCAAATTTTGAGATATACGCATATATCGCCCTCACTCATACTAGGAATTCCTTACGGACTCTATACATGAATCCTAAGAAACTCTATCCTAGCTCCACGACTCGACACGGGATGATCCTAAGGATACTGGAACTAGAGCTCTGATACCAACTGTGATGCCCCTGGGTTCACACAAGGCTGCAGTCCAAGGTGAAATCAAGAATGTCAAACCTGCCTTGCACCACACCGTGCAATAACATGTTTCACCATCACAATTAACATCTATCTAGTAGAGTCAACAACAGGTGCAGATACAAAAGCAAGTAGAAGATAATGCAAGGAATAACTGAAGAAATGATAGTGACCACATTAATATCTCATCATCCCACAAATGGAAATACACAGTCAGTGTCTGAATAAATAACAGGAGTTTCTCACAATATTCAAATACAGAAAGTCTGAGCAAAGGAAAATAAGGCACACCGCCTTTACAACATCTAGAATATAGTTCTCAAATGACTAACAAAAATCTAAAGTGGAGCTCCAAATAAAACATAACTAAAAATAAGCAACTGGGCACTAAAGTGTATCACCATCAACCTGCGACTCTCCGGGCTCCTGGCTCGTTACTTGAAATGGGGATGGACAACAAGCGTCAAAGCGCTAGCGAGCAACATCACAACCAACCCCAAGGGAAAAGGGCTCGTTGTATAGGTAAATACAGTTAATACATAATAAGTCTCAAATTCATAACTCTTAACTAAAAAGAAGTTTTAGTATTTAGAAATTTACAACACGAGCATAGGTACATCGAGCGAAATAATCCAAACAAGGAAACCCTCATGTATATACATTATACCTCAAATTGTAAATCCCTAAACACCAAACCCAAAGTCTAATACAGAAACAATAATAAAGAGGAATGCAACCCATCTCAGAATTTAAATACTGTGTTATGTCATAACCAAATAAGTGTCAAAGGTCAAAAATTTACATAAGTGTCGTGTCCTGATTCAGATAAGTGTCGCACTCATAGCTTAACGAATGGTCAACACATGGTCTAATAGGTAAATGTCCAACACGAGGACTGAATTGGATTATAGTCCAACATGATGACTTTAATGGATTATAGTCCAACACGAGGACTGAAATAACATAGTTTCCCCAATACATGGACCAAATAGTAATCATCAATGAGATGTATGAAGAAATATACTTATACAAATTTCACACGCGTCCCGACGTATAAATTCTAAGTTTGGCGCCCTCGGGTCATCTATCATGCTTAGATTCATGGCAACAGAGAACACTAGTATCAGATAGTCGAGGGAATCCCTCGAATACATGAAACACTCAGCAAAAACTAACTGTGCACAATGTTGTGCGGCGGTCGACCGCACCGGTCGACCGCACACGGAGATGGACTTCACTGTTCAGCGTATATGCTCACGGTCGACCGGTGCGGTCGACCGCCAAGAAGTCCCGGTCGACCGCCACGGTCGACCGCGCAGAGGGCAGACGTGCTCTGCCCTTGCTGCGCGCCCAGCGGCCGACCGATGCGGTCGATCGCGAGGCAGACAGAAACCCAGATCTGGTTTCTGTCAGCTTCGAAACCTGTAAAACTTCTCTTTCTTTGAGTTAACAACAACATGGCAAATCTTAAAATGTCAAATAACAGATAGAAATGAAAGTTTACACCTTTTGAAATCATTACCAAGATCCCCAAACATATTAAAACATGATCTATGTATAGTTAAAACAATAAAAGCAGAAAATTTCTCCTTTTAAAACATATTCAGATCTAGATCTCTATAATAGAGTTCATTGGTGAACTTTTAAAACTGAAAACATTTGCTTTTTATATCATGTGTCATAAGGAATCTATTGTATCTACAAAAATACGATTTTTGGCCCATAAAACCAAGTAAAAACTCAAATTTAAGCATGAGAATAGAAATGGGTGAAGTTGGGCGAGATGTTACTCGCCTCCGGTGAGAAACAAGCTCCTAGATCTGCAGGAGATTGATCCCCTTTGCTGCAATCCGACAAATCCCGCTGAAAACCCTTTGTAACTCCTCTAAAATCACCAAAAATGAAAATCTAGGGTTTGAGGGGGAAGAGGGGGCTAGGGTTTCTGATTTCAGATCCAAGAGGGGCTCTCTCGGGTACATTAGCCTATATACCAACTCACAAACCCGACCCGAAACCCGTTTGAACCCGAACCTGAAAAAACTCTTTGACCTATATATATATATATATATATGATTATTTATCATAAGAGAATTATTCACTATTAATAATTCACATATATTCATTATAGAAATTTCGGGGTTTTACACCCAAGGTCTAATAAGTTTTAGAAGACTTGTGGTGATGAAGTAGTGATTTGTGGGCTAAGGAAAGGGTGATGAAATCTCTCACATTAACTTGATTAGGGGGTATCGCCTTTAATAATTTTCAAGTGAGTACTCAAATTAAAATTATCAAATCACTCTAGATAATTCCTACTAACTATATAAAGGCAAACCTAAAAATTAAAAGAATCTATAAAAGGATGCAAAAAAGAAAATCTTTTTATTTTTTAATTAGGGTTAGCAATCAAATAAATGTGAGAAAGAAAGAGCTTTTATTTGAATTCATTATCTTGTTAGTAGTTATTCAAGTAGATAATGAATTTTATTAGGGTTGAAAAGAGAAAATTTTTAATTTTTTGTAAATCCTAGTTGTCACTAATTGTAAAGAGCCTAAACTAGAGGGTGGAATTGAAAATATTAGAAAGAGGACTTACTTACCAAGCAAATTTTCAATCTTCAATCTCCAATCTTCAATCTTCAATCTTCTAGTCAAAATTTTCACACTTAAACACACAAATCAAAGAGTCCAAATTAAAAAGTCTTAATTACAAGAACCTTCCTTAGCAACGGTGTATAAAACTTCATGTTTTGTTAAGATAGTGTCGAGATTACAAGTGCACAATTAAGTTATAGTACAATTACAATATCAATCCCATAAAAAAAGTGTGTATGAGAAATTCTAATAATGGTTCTAGATATGTGTGGACAAAGAGGAGAGAAAGTGAAAAAAAAGTGTGTATGAGAAATTCTAATAATGGTTCTAGATATGTGTGGACAAAGAGGAGAGAAAGTGAAAGTGATATAGAGAGTATGTGTGATTATTCACAAATATAAAAAACTAGAGCAAGAAGGGAGAAAGAGAGTTAACAAATAAAAGAAAATAAAAATTAAACGAGGAAAAATAAAGAAAATATAAACGAATAATATTAATAAGAGAAAAATTAATCAAAAAGAGAAAAATCAAAATAAATAAAATATTGAGGAAATATAGTAGAGAAAATAAGAATCTAGAATTAAATCCACAAGTTAATTTTATTTAGGATTTATAAACTACACACCTTTTATCATATTTTACGTTAGATTTACTAAACATATATTATCAAACCAATTAAGAAAATCATAACCTATCAAATTATCATCTAAGAAAAATCATAATTCATGAAAAAATAACAATTAAATAGTAATTCTAGAATTTATAAGTATAACCTATCAAACTACTCGAGATAAGCATATATTATCTAATTTTTTTTCTACCAATTAGTTTTCTAGTTGATTATCCTAAACATAATTAATTTAAGCATAATAGAGCAATCCACAAATCATAAAAGAAATCAAACTAGTTTCATACAATTTAAAAATTCGTATAAGATTTAGTTACTCATTTTATAAAATAAAAATATGAAATAAAATCTATACTAGAAAGCATAAAAGAAAGAGATTTAAATTATAATAAAAATAAAAACTAACTACAAAATAAGAAAAAAAGATAAAAATAAAAAAAATATAAACTATAAGCATAAAGAAAATTTAACTAACAAAAATAAAAGAGTATAAACGTAAATCTATACTAAAAGTATGCAAGAAAATAAATTCTATAAAGCAAAAAAATAAAATAAAAGAGCATGATAGTAAATTTACACTACAATGCATGAAATAAATCTAATCTACCAACATAAATAAAAAATAAAACATCAAAATGTGAATTTCTAAAATAAGAAAATAAAAGAGAAAAATAAAAACTTGCATTGCAAGGGGCTGGTCTCTTGAAAGAAAATCTTCATGTTCATTAACAAAGAAGAAGAAAAAAAATTGAAAAAGGAGGAAATTTTTTATTTATTGTAAACTTAAAAAGTTTATAAATTGGAAGACTTGATTAAAGTTCTCCTTTCCAAAAAGGAGTTAATAAAATTTTTCATGTTACTAACATCAAACTCTCCCTTTACTCCTATGTTTATAGATAATAAGAATCTCTCATAACATTTAAATTTGTCTTGCCTCAAAGTAACCCTCACAACCGTAGAATTTGACATAGGCCACAAATAACCCTCACAATTATAGGATCTCTCAAAATAATCTACACCTTTTAATTCAATAGTTGAGTGATGGACTTTGTGCGTTTTATTTCTCTTGCATTTAATTCATTTAAAACTCTTAAGTATCTCTTAAATGCTCTTAAGCTTCTTAAGATTTGGCTCAGCCTTTAAATAATTAAATATATATAGTAATTAAATCCAAATTTTTGTCATAACCTGCTACTACTAATGATATTTCTGGAATCTGCTAATCCGGATGGCTCCGTCTCATGATTTATATATATAATATGTTAAATTCTATTTTCCGAATTTGGAGGTATCACCTTTTCTTTACAGTTGACCATCCTAAGCCCAAATATGACTTAGTTTTTTTCCAAATTTGATTTAATTCTCAATTATAAACCAAGTTATTAATAATTACTAACAAAGAAAGTGATGAGTGCTGAGATTTTACTTCTACACTTAGTCGTGGGTTTTAAATTTATCATTCTTAGCTTCATAATAGATCTTTTGGGCTCAAAATAATCTTCATTTGAGCTCTTATTCAATAATTCTTTAGTAAATTAAGATAAAAAGTATTATTAGCTGATATATTTATTTAAATAAAATAGATAATGAGTGCACAAAAGTGCAATAAAATGTAATGATCAATAATGCATATTTTCTTCGAAGAGGAAATTATGAAGAATGGTATTCATTTAGTTTTAAAGGATAAATATTTAGTACTTTAAGCCCACTCTTTCAATGTTGGGTTTTTTAGATATTAATCCCTCAAATCTTCAATATTTCGATATGCATCCCTCAAATATTTGTAATTGTTCATAAGTTCCTCAAGAATAAAGTAGTCTTGCAAATTAGTCCCTCAATGATCAACATGTCCCTTGGCTTATGTACCCTCCCTTAACCGTATATTCACAAAAACATAAGCTGAGAAACATTTTAGTCATCAATGATCAATTTGCAATACCCCTAATGATTTTAGGACATACGAACAATTTTTAGAAATTTGAGGGATTAATGCCTAAGAGAAACCCTTTACGTTTATGTATGTATGATTTTAGAAAGACCTTTCTTTTTTTTTCGTATCCTTCAGAGAATTATTGTAGCACTACCCATTATATATCAATTTGTATCACATTCCTCCTATCCTTCCTCAAAACGCTTTAACCAAATTTGTTTTGCCACTTTATCCCTTTTTCTAGAACTAGTATGGCGCATGTGCGTTGCACGTGTGCATTTTCATGTTTCATTTACATGCCATGTCTAGAATTATTTGTTATAAGGCTGGAGTTTATAAAGCTTTAGCCTTCAAAATAAATTTATCTAAGTATTAATTTTTCTTTTCAAGAGTAATTGGACTAAATATTTATTTTTCTAAAAATATGTGTTAAATAATAAGCTTCTCCAAAAATGTTATTTTGTGAAATTTTATATTTTGGACTTCAAAGTAAATTCCGTGGAATTTAAGGATAAATAAAATTTCCTAAATCTAAACCTCCTGGGCAATTTCTTTATGTTAAAGGTCTTCAAAGTTAAATTTTCTTGAAGTTATAATATTTTGGACTAGAAATAAAACTTTTTGGAGACTATGTGGCTTAAGGGGTAAGTTTTTAATACGTATAATGTTCTTTATTTTTGTTTGAACTAAATATTAGTTTTTCTGGAGAAGTAGCAGTTAGTATATAAATTTCATGAAAATTATTTTTTTTAAACTCTATTTTTTTGGACCTCAAAATAAATTTGTTTAGGATTTAGGGGACTGACCTAAATTTTCTTGAAACTTATAACCAATGTTTTGGACATGTAGTTATGTTGCTTTTGTTCGACAAAGACCTAAATTTTCTTGAAACTTATAACCAATGTTTTGGACATGTAGTTATGTTGCTTTTGTTCGACAAAGAACTACTGTTTCTTGTTTCTAATAGGCTTATGGCCCATTTGGATGATGTAAGTATTAGATGGAAATGGATCAAAGGAGTTACTTCAAAAATAATGAAGTAGAAAGTAAGCGGAAGTAGTGCTATTTTGTTTGTTTCACGCAATTTCAGAAGTAGTGGTAATTATACTTTTCCATCTTCATTTAATTTTTCTACTTGGTACAGATTGGAGATATTATTAGAAAGAGATATACATCGTCTTTGAAGATTTTATTTAGAGTGAAGAATATCTACTTAATATAAAAACTAATTTTATTTTGAATTTATGCATATTTTAGCTACTTTTGAGTTACTTCCAAGCCTTGAGAGAGGAAAAAAAATATTTAAGAAGTAGGATGGCACATAGGCGCCACGTCGTCATTTTAGAAAGCAACGGAAGTACATTTCCTAGAGAAACTATATGTCCTTTTTTTATTTAGAAATAGCAGAATTGTCCTCTGCTTCCATTATTTCTGCTACCTCATTTCTACTTCTATGCAAACGAACATGCTCATAATAGAATTTTCAAGATAAGGAATAGTTGGGCGTGATGGCTTTAGTGCTGTATTCTTTAAGGAGGCTTGGAGTGTCATCAATGAGATCTATATCTGGCAATTGAGGAATTTTTCTATTCAGGTAAACTTCTTGGCACTTATAACACTACATCAATTACATTAGTGCCTAAAATCCTCAATCCTAGCTCCCCAGTAGATTTTAGACACATATCATGCTGTAATGTTATTTACAAAATCATCACAAAAATAATAGCAAGGAGAATTCAAAAAGTTATAGGTTATTTGATTAATGAAGCACAAAGTGCTTTTGTGAAGGGGAGGCTCATATCCTACAACATTCTTATGGCTCATGAGCTCATCAAACATTATGGCAGAAAGGAAAATTCTCCTAGAGCCATCCTTAACATTGATCTGAGAAAAGCTTTTGACACAATAAGTTGGGATTTTATTAGAGATATGTTAATAGGCTTGGGATTTCCAAATGCTATGATATGCTGGGTTATGGAATGTATCACCATTTCCAAGTTCTTTCTTTCTCTGAATGGAGCTCTGCATGAGTATTTTCGGGGAGCTAGAGGATTAAGACAAGGGGGTCCCCTATCCCCCTACTTATTTGTGATTGCAATGGAGTATCTATCAAGGAAACTGAGTGCTCTAAAGAATGATAGAATGTACAAATTCCATCCAAAATGCACCAGGATGAATATTACCCACTTGGTGTTTGTAGATGATCTCTTGTTATTCTGCAAGGCTGATATGAATTCAATCTCTAGGCTATAAATGTGTCTCCAAGAGTTCAGCCAAGTATGTGGGTTGGAAGCTAATCCTAATAAGTGCTCGATCTTTCTGAGTGAGATTGATGACAGCTTAAAAAATCATATATGCAGCTATCTTAACTTCTTAGAAGGGGATTTGCTTATGCGTTATCTAGGTATACCTCTGGTCGCTAAGAGACTTTCCTATTTGGAGTGTTCTTCTCTTATCAGTAAAATTTCTAGACAACTACAAACCTAGCAACAAAAGAGTTGTTTATCCTATTCTGGGAGGCTTCAATTGATGAAATCTATAATACTGGGAATTCAAACATTTTGGACCAGTAGCTACATTTTACCAATTAAAGTTCTTGAGAAAATAGATAGGCTATGCTCTGATTTCCTCTAGGGACAGAAAATCCACCTAGTTGCGTGGAAAAATGTGTGTCAAAGCAAAGAAGCTGGGGGACTAGGAATTTTCTCAGCCAAGAACTGGAATTATGCTGTTGCAATCAAGCTGATGTGGATGATTCATCTTAAAAATGATTTGCTTTGGATTAAATGGATTCATGAAAATTACTTATAAACTTTAGATGTATGGCAAGTTCAGACTAAAGTGAATGATTCATGGATATGGAAGCAACTCATTAAAGTGAGGGACTTGATGCTGATCAGGTTTGGTAATATCGAAAGCCTGCAGAACACTGTTCGTGCATGCTGCACAGATGGAAAAGTCAAGTTATCGACTATTTATAATATCATATCACTATCAACCTCCTTAGCTCCCTGGTCTAAGACAGTTTGAAAATGTTTTCATTATCCCAAACACTCCTTCATTCTCTGGTTGGTTTGTCGTTCCAAAATTCTTACCCAGGACCGTCTATGTTGTATGGGTATTTTGGATTCAAATGAATGTATACTATGTCCTAATCAACATTTGGAAACTTGCAAGCATCTCTTCTTTGATTGCCAATTTTCAGGAAAAATCTGGAATGAAGTAATGGATTGGTTGCAATTCTCTTGGAGATCATGCGACTGGAATCAGGTAATAACCTGGTACTCACTCAACCTCAAAGAGGGGGGGTTAAAAGAGAAATTGAAGAGACTAGCTCTCTTAGCTGTAGTTTATAGGATTTGGCAGGAGAGAAATCATAGGATTTTTCAAAGGAAATTCAGGGAACCAAAGGCAATCTTCGGAGCAATAAAACTAGCAATATACACCAAAGTTTTGAATTCAAATTTACACGTACATATGAAAGAAATGCTTAAGAGGATGTAAATTTTTTTTACATTGTGTTCACCAAATCTGGTGTTTTGATGTACTTTATAGTTCCCATACTTGGAAATTAATAAAATTTTTCATTGACAAAAAAAAAAGATAAGAAATAGTAACATTCAGTCATGGTGCGGATTAAGTCCTTTGGAGATAATCCCCTAATTTAACTCTTCAGTGTATTTATCACTTCTCAACTTATTCATGAGGATTTATCACTCCCTCAATTCAGTTTCTAATTGTACAATTTCTATCTTAGTAAATATGATCAATGATTACTTAGCTTTAGAGGTCTTAAACTATTTATTGCTATTCACCAATCCATCATTTAGTTATAAAAACATAACACGACAAACAAGTTTGGATTAAGGTTTCATAGTTGCACTATATATTGCTATTTCAAACAACCTGTTTCATCACCCTTTTTTTTGTGCATGGATCAAAATTTTAATTATTGGGTTGAGGTCTATATGGTATGAAGTCTTTTGATGTCATAATTGTTTTTAGTTTTCCTAAAATTTATTGAGGAATATAATGAAGAAAGTGAGTGCCTTAGGTGTAGTAAATATTAGGTGGATTGGGGGTACTATGGTTATAGTGTACAAGCATCGCATGTAAATGTAATTGAATATTTATAAAGCACAAGAACACACAATAATAGATACAATCAAGAATTTTACTAATTCTGATGATAATGTCGTTACTAAACTTGCAACCTTTGCAAGTCAAATTGCAGGTCAATCTCTAATTTGTTGCTCCACTATCACAAGCACAAAACAAAACTTGTCATTTCAATAAATAAAAACAACTTATACACTTAATCAAGAAATTAGTCTGTATCCATAAATTTCAAAAGTCTATACAAACTATACAAAGAGGGGAAAAAACCGCAACATAAATTGTTGGTCGATGTCAGAATGGTGAGGATGTTGGTGGGCATAGCGGAGACGTCAATTGTTTGGGAAACCCCGATGCCGAGATCCAATACCAAATCACCGAGAGAGAAAGCCAAACACACCAACTCAATTAGCACAAATAATCAACACCAGTTTTAACGTGGTTCGGTGAGATGCCTACGTCCGCGGGACAAGGAAAGGGGAGTTTTCACTATTAGAAATCAAGGGGATACAACTAGGGTTACAAATCTCACAAAAAACCCTCTTCAAATCATACTTGATCTCTCCAAATGCTCCTACAATAGAAGCCCAACAAAACCCCTCTATCTCAGCTCAAAACCCTTGCACACAAAACTCTAGACACACCCCTTAGGTATTTATAACGATCCAAAATGAAACGGGTCTGGAACCCAGATTCAGCCCAAAACCGCTTCGGCGGTCGACCGTGACGAATTTCGGGGGGGGGGGGGGGGGGACCCGGGCCGCAGGCATCCGGTCGACCACCACGGTTGACCGACTGTAGGCGTATAAAACTGCTTATAGGTCCCTTAGCACAGCTCGGCACAAACCGACGGAACCATCGGGTGACGTATCTAAACACGAACGTTAGTCCACAACACGAAGCCAAGTGACACGCAAGCGAAGCGGATTAAACGAGGGCACGAGGCTAACGAACCGCACGCAAATAACGGAATACATCCACTCGCGTGGAATCAAGCTAACGGATCGGTGGGTCAACAAGTCATCCAACTATGGAATGGATTTGAACTCGACACCGAGGGGATTTTACTGCCAAATCAGGATCCGGACTGCCAAATCAGGTTCAGATCAGCGACAAAGCTCAGATAAACGCCAGAACCGGACAACGGACACAACTGCCGCACACCCGGGCGACTCGCGCCAAAGGCCCGAACACCATGGTGGCTCGGCCAAAGCCGAGCCACCAAGGGTGGCTCGGCATGGCCCGAGCCACCCTATGGGGTGGCCGAGCCACCCCATGGGTGGGCTCGGCGGCGCCGAGCCACCCATGGGTGGCTCGGTGGCCGAGCCACGGGCAGATCTGGGCCCAGATCTGGGCCCAGATCCGCTTTCATTTGCCTATAAATAGAGGAGGGGTGGCTCATTTATAAAGGGTTGGAACTTTGGACGGCGAAGCTCTGCTGGATTGAAGGCTCAAAACTTAGAAAGATTAAAGCTTTGGGACTTTGAAGACTTGCTCTTTCAGATCCGGTGCTCGGCGATCATCCACGTCAAAAGAGGCAGGAGTTCGAGAGGGATCGGATCTGAGATCTACGCGATTATACTCCGGATCAAAGCTTGGCCTTTGATCCCAAGAGGGCGATTATTTCCTTAGTGAATTAATCCCCCCCGGCTATTGTTTCCTTCGCGAAATAATACCTGTTATATCGTGTAGATCCGACCGGATCTAGATCACGCGGTAGTCCACGGATAAACCCCGGCGCAGGCGAAGAACCCACCAAAGCGAGTGACCGCAAAACAGGAGCTCACGATTTGTTCGAAAAAGGAAAGTTGTAATTTTTATTTCTTTTTTGATCTCGTTGTAACCGGATCTTATAAAAAGACCGGATTTTTGTAATCGATGGAATCAATGAAGAAAGCAACAATTTTTCCCGCGAACAATCTGGCGACCACAGTGGGAGCCAACGATCTCGCTGCCGAGATCTCCAAGAAGTTCTCCTCCAGGAGAAAAGTTCGTTGGTATGAAGAAGTTCAGAACGCCAACGAAGCTCTCACCCCAGCTGACGCCAAAGTTGCGTCGGGTGAAGTTCCGCCGACCTCCAACCAGGTCAACCCTACTACCGCGAATGCCTCCACTGTTGAGGGCGTTGCGACTCTCTCGAAGAGAGCCCTCCAGAGGCGACGTCAATGCCTGGCGTGGCAACTCGCAAAGGCGATGGAGTCCACTGACAGAGTCCACTA
The DNA here is from genome assembly GCF_001876935.1 of Asparagus officinalis. Lineage (NCBI taxonomy): Eukaryota > Viridiplantae > Streptophyta > Magnoliopsida > Asparagales > Asparagaceae > Asparagus > Asparagus officinalis. The sequence continues at coordinate 102,729,425 of NC_033797.1, forward strand.
TTACGCGGATCTGAAGAGCAGGAGAGGCAAACAGCCTCAACCACCGATGAATGGCAGCTCCTCTAAGCCGCCGACGAACGAATGGATCCGTGTCAAACAGAATCGTTTGATGCTTGATGAGCTCATTCGCAAGTGCCGCGCACTGTCAGCGCAAGAACGGGCTCAAGTCCAGGAAGCCTGCAGGAGATTGCAGAAAGAGGTGGCGAAGAAGCCGCCACCAACCCGCCAAGTTTGGAGGCCAAAGTCTGAAGTGGCGATTCAGGCTAAGGAGCAACCTTTGCAGCCTCCAACCAAAGTTCAACCTCCGGCGAACCAAGCTAAGTCGCCGAGAATTCCCATAGCTACTCCGGGAGATCATGCAGAATCATCCCGAAGAAAGAAGCCAATTTTGGAGCGCCTTGGTCCAATCGATGAGAGAGGCAAAGCTCCAGTTCAAGAACGTTTGGGCCCGATGAAGAAGCCCCGAACGACTCAACATGCTGGGGGTCGCCACCACCTTCAGCACGACAAGGAGTTCAAAGTAGCTGCGTGCGCCAATTTGCGCATCGAAGTCCAGGAGCCCGCTGAGAACTCACGCCCAAAAAGGCATGTCTCGAGGCGTGTGACTTTTGAAAGCCCGAAGAAGGCAGTCCACCCTCAGAAGGAAACATTATCGTCTGATGACGATAACGTTATACCTGAGAAGTCGTGCCCACACACGATAGGTTACTCCGATTGTCAAGCTGACGAGTTGTACTATCGTAATGCAAGTACGAGAAAAACCAGGAAGAGGAGTCCTCGAGGACTAGAGACCCAATGTCTTTGTTCCAAACTCATTCGGGCAGTATTGTCGGAGTGCAACTACACTAATACAGTTCCTGAAAGAGTTTCGATTTTCAAAAGACTTAGTATCGAAACGCCAAAACCAAGGCCTAGGCGTTTCCGACGAAGAAGAACGGTGGTTGAAGATGGAGAATTTCCAAGAGTCACCACCAATATGACCAGCAAGGGGACATCGGCACGAGATAATCTCGAGTCGATTCTGAAAGCATCCCGGCCTATAACCCGTCTGCAGTCCGGAACCATCAAGCGAGCAACCTATGGTAGGGTTCGGACAAGACTCCCTTCAGAAGATGAAGAATCTGATGCCGACTCCGCGGTTGCATCAGATAATACGGTATCCAGCGAGGGACAACCCCGCGAGGCACTTATGATAAGTGCGGAACAAGTGGCCAAGATGCTTGAAGATGCCATAGCTAAACAACAGGAGACCTTCAGGTTCGAAATGCAGATGGCCATGCAGAACATGAGAGAAATGCATGACCAACAAATCCAAGCATTGATGAACCAGCATGGAGAGCCAAGTCGTCGTAACCCGGTTAATCTGGAAGATGAGGGCACGGGTCCGAATGAGACTCATAATACCAATAATCCTCCCGTCAATGCAGGGGGTGGTAACGAGAATGCTAGCGAAAACACAGGCGAAAACTTAAAGATTAAAAATCTCGAGAGCAAAATCAATACATTGATTTCCGCTCAAGAGACAAAGAAAACAGGCATTCCTTGTCCATATCCAAGAGAATGAGAATCGATCCCATATCCGGCGAAGTTCAATCTAATTAACTTCACGCCGTTTAATGGGATGTGTTCACCTACTCAGCATTTGATTTACTTCAAATCGCACCTGGGGGTTATCTCTGGTAATGAGCCTCTGATGGTACGGTCCTTCGTTGGCACTCTTCGTGGAGCCGCCCTCGATTGGTATCGCCGCCTCAAGCCAGGAAGCGTGAACAGTTGGGATGACATGGAGACTAAGTTTCTCGCTAACTTCTTCGACGACGACACCGAGATATCCATCGGGTCATTGCTTGACGAGAAACAAAAGGACGGGGAATTGGTTGACACCTTCGTCAAAAGGTTCCGAAACAAGGCGATGAACTGCCGGGACCCGATCACTGAGGAGTTTATTTTCCAGACTTGCCACAACAACCTCGCACTGGACGTGTTGGAAGCAATGGGGACAACATCGTCCAAAACCTGGAAGGATTTGAAGGTCCGAGGAGAGCAAGCCGAGCGGTTCCTCAGAAGGAAGAAGGCGGAAAAAGGCCAACAGGCGAATAATGCTCCGCAACAGAATTTCGTCCCACGAGGGAAAGATAAGGCACATGCTAATGCAGTTGATGCTAATCAAACTTTCCAATTGCAACCTCAGCAACAGCCGCAGCAACAAGCGCAACAACAATCTCGGGGGCAATGGCAACAACGGCCTCAGAAGCAAAAATCTTCAGAGCCAAGGTTTCCTAAAGTGTATTCCTTCAAAGATGACGAAGTTCCCGGCATCTTTAAGTACCTATTGGAGAAAAACAAAATCCAGCTGCCTGCGATCGTGGATCAAGAAGGGGCTAGCAAAGTGACGGATCCGAAGTATTGCGCATACCATAGAGCAGTCCATCACCCTACCAGGTCGTGCTACCACCTCAAGGACAAGATCCAGGTGCTAATTGATGTAGGCGTCATAATCCCGAAGCCGTCCAAGAATGTCGGAGCGAACACAGTGTTAATCAGCTTTTGATCGGTGCCCACAACATGGTTCAAACCAGAGCGCATCACCAAAGTAGGAATGAAGACAGTGAACGATGACCCACATGAACAGCGCCAAAAGGGACTTGTGCCACACACAGCCCCAAACGGCGAAATCCTCTGGGTTCATCCCCGATATCATTAAAGCATTGAAGACGAACAGTGGGCGACTTCCTCGAGAAGAAAGGGTAAAGGCAAGTCCTGCAATGCTACATCCGCAATCTTCGAGGAAGATGGTGATGAAGCTCCTACTTTCCCCCTCTCTGAAGAAGAACAAGAAGTCTTCGTCACTAGAAGCGGAAATAAGTATCACTACAATTATCCACCACCTAGTGAGCAGGGGGTGAATAAACGGGGACCAGGCAAAACTCTCATGGAGATGGGGGTGATTACAAGTCCTACACCGGGTGAAGAGGCTCGACGACAGCCGGTGAATAAACCGAAAGAGAAGAATCCCCAGGAGGTTCAGAATCCGAAGCAGTCTCGTTTCAGTCGCCCGATTGGAAGAGACAAACCGGAAAGTTTGAAGACTCCACAAGTCTTCGATATAATGGCTCAACTAGCCAACATTCCAGTACAGATAACGCTGTATGAGTTGCTGCGGTTGTCCAAGGAAACCAGGGAGGCCTTGCAAGAAGCTTTGGCCAATTCAGAGGTGTTTCTGACTCAAATCAAGCCGGTGCCTGAAGAGCCAGAACTGTTGAGTCAACAATGCAACATAGAGACTAAGAACCTTCCCTGCATTACTTTCACCAAAGAGGATATGCAGACGAAGAATTCGAACCATGATCGACCGCTATACTTCATCGGGTACATTGGCTCCAGCAAAGTCAACCGAATCCAAGTGGATCCGGGTTCTGCTGTGAGTATTATGCCGCTTCGCTTGATGCACTTCCTCGGTATTCCAGTTAGCAAGTTGGCGTCCACAGGTACTGTTATCTAATATGTTGACACTGATAATAGGGTTAGAACGGTGGTCACGGATAAGCAACCATTTAAGGGGTATGAGAATTATTTCACTGATTCTCTCCTTTATGGTAACGAATCCGATACTGAATCATCGGCCCATGGCACGGACAGCGGAGAAGAAGCTGATACCGAAGCCAGATTTGATTACAATGGAGGTTATGTTTTAAACGACATTGTACCATTTTTAATCAACCTTGACGATGAACAAACGTCAGAGGGCAGTTTTAACTGGCAACTTGCCAATAATGAAATAAATAACGATTTAGAGTACTCTCTGTCTCTTGATGATGTGATAAAAGAATTGTACGATAATCCCGATTTGTATATGCCGCTTCGATCGTCCTATATAACAAAGGAACGCCTCCAGCATTCTTTCGGAACAACCATGGTCATCCCGAACAAAATAAGAGGCGCAAAAGAAGTGATTTATGGTAAAGGAAAAATCTCTCCATTACCAGATCATTTCTTAAGGAAAGATGAAGATGATGACAAACCTGGTCGGCATTTATCTAAGTATAGCCCGGAAGCGCGCAAGCTCATGGAAAAACAGGGATATGATTTCACACTCAGAGAAGGTCTATACTTTGATCGAGGTCCTCGTACTCCAGCCAAAGCGACGTATGTACCAAAAGGGAAACCCGATGATTATTATAAATATGGACGAGGGTTAGGGTATGAATCTTTTTCAGAAGATGAATGCTGCTGGTTAATCAATAGCCAATCATCTAAGCAATACAAAGATAGAAATTCGTCAGATTCCTCGGAATGGGATTCTGATACAAGCCTGGGGGAAGCTTTCAAAGCCCTAATGGCGAACATGGCTACAACTGATCCGTCCACAATGGAAGACGATGATCAAATGCCAACATAGGAAGACCCGTGGGTTCATCACCTGAACATGCAGTATGGTGATAGGTTCGAACAGAGGGAACCCCCCACTGAAGATAAAATAGTCCAAGTTAACATGGGTGATGAGGCCAACCCAAAGCCTATATTCATCAGCGATAGTCTTCCCCCAGATAAGAAGGAGGAATTAATTGCTCTCATCAGGGAATATATTGACGTCTTCGCATGGAACTATGAAGATATGCCAGGGCTCGACCCCAATGTAGCAATGCACCGCCTCGATATCAAGTCGTATGCCAAACCTGTCAAGCAACAGCAAAGACGGTTTCGTCCACAGATTATGGAAGCCATTGAGGCAGAGGTTAAGAAGTTGATCGACTCAGGATTTATCCGAGAAGAGCAACATCCAGATTGGCTAGCCAATATCGTTCCAGTCATGAAGAAGAACGGTAAAATCAGAATTTGTATCGACTTCAGGGACCTGAACAGTTCAGAACGCCCCTCGGTGTCTTTTGCTACACGGTGATGCCTTTCGGTCTAAAGAATGCAGGCGCCACGTACCAGCGAGCAATGACTAAGATTTTCCAAGAACATCTCAGGAAAACAGTCGAGTGCTACGTTGATGATTTGGTTGTAAAAAGCCGCAACAAAGAAGATCACATCAAGGACTTGAAGACGATGTTCGATCTCATGCGAAGTCATCAATTGAAGATGAACCCTACTAAATCCTTCCTTGGAATGTCTAGCGGAAAATTCCTTGGATTCGTCGTCACCACTAAAGGTATACATATCGATCCTGATAAGGTGAAGGCGATACACGAACTGCAACCTCCTAGAAATCTAAGAGAGCTCAGAGGATTGCAAGGGCGGTTAGCTTACATCCGGCGGTTCATTTCAAATCTTTCTGGGAAGTGCCAACCATTCTCTAAACTAAACAAGAAAGGGGTGTCGTTTATTTGGGACGACGCCTGCCAAAAAACATTCGAAGATATCAAAACATATCTGACGAATCCTCCTGTTCTCATCGCACCAAAATTAGGTAGACCGTTCTTGATTTATCTCAAGGCGATGAACCACTCGATAAGTGCCTTACTAGCACAAGACGATGATAATGGTCACGAACAGGCAGTCTATTACCTAAGTCGGACCTTGATAGGCGCTGAGTCTCGATATCTGATGATTAAGAAAGAATGTCTCGCATTGGTATTTGCAATGCAAAAGATGCGGCATTACTTGGTTGGACAGACGATTTACGTCATTTCTAACGTTAACCCAGTACGGGTATTTATGACGCAACCGGCCTCTATGAATTAGCGGTTAGCGAAGTGGGCCCTTCTCTTGTCCTAATATGATTTGCACTTCAAACAGCAGAAGTCGATCAAAGGACAATCGATTTGTGATCTTTTGGCGGCAAACCCGACAACAAATACGGCAGAAGTGTATGATGACTTGCCGGATGAAACCCACGAGGTTAACACTACATCGCACCAACAAGTATGGCAATTATACTTCGATGGTGCTTCGAGGGCAGTTAATAGGGCAATAACCCCTGGATGTTCTACAGTCTCCTCCGGAGTTGGAGTTGTCTTAATTTCCCCGGGGACGCATGTGATGCCTCGGGCTTATTCACTGACCAGTCCATGTTCCAATAACGTAGCTGAATACAACGCGCTTCTCATTGGACTCAGTTTCGCCAAGGGGCTGGGGGTCGAATATCTCGAAGCTTTTGGGGATTCTTAATTGATAGTCAACCAAGTCCGTGGGGAGTATGAAGTCAGGAACCAAGACCTGATCCCGTACTACCAGGAAGCCGTCAAAATGGCAGATTCTTTTGATGAATTCTTTATCGAATACATCCCTCATCTCCAGAACGCTTATGCGGATGCACTGGCAGCACTAGCGGTATCACTTGCGCAGCCTCCTGAAACTGAGCTGTTAGTCACAGTAAGGACGCACCAACTCTGCATACCCATATACGATATGGATATCGAAAAGGAAGATGATAGAAACATAAACGCCAAGGAGGTGAATTCAACTCAAATTGGGTCTGAGTCCCGAGATTGGTGTTTTCCTATCATTGACTATGTCCAATATGGTATTTTGCCAGAGGATGTAAAAGAAAGGGAATCAATCCGCCGAAGAGCACCAAGATTCTTCTATAATACTGAGACCCATACATTATACCGTAGAGGGTACGATGGTTTGCTGCTCCGATGCCTTTCGAACAAAGAAGCAGAAAAAGTTCTTAAGGATGTACACGAAGGAGAATGTGGTGCGCATCAGCCCGGTCCCAAACTGTATGATCGCATCAGGAGAATGGGATATTTTTGGCCAACAATGGTTCGTGGCGCAATCGAATACGCCCGAGAGTGTCATGCTTGTCAAATACATGCAAATTACATGCACCAACTACCAGAGCAGTTGCACACATCAACCACGTCTTGGCCGTTCGAGACATGGGGTATGGACATTGTCGGTCCTATTTTTCCCCCTTCAGTCAAAGGCGATCGATTCATTCTCGCAATCACGGATTACTTTTCAAAGTGGGCTGAAGCAATTCTGCTTAGAGAAGTGAAGACGAACAACGTCATCAAGTTCATCAAGCATCATGTCATATACCGACATGGCGTGCCAAGACAGATCATTCACGACAACAGTCCATAATTCATAAGCAATGCTTTCATCAGGTTTTGTGACAAATTCAAAATCGAAGATGTTTGTTTCGTCAACAGCTTATTATCCCGCTACGAATGGATTAACTGAGGCGTTTAACAAGACGATCATTAAGATCCTGTCAAAGCTCGTGAAGACTAATAAACGAGACTGGGACGATAAACTCGGTGAAGCACTCTGGGCTTATCGCACCACCATACGCACACCTACAGGGGCCACCCCATATTCATTGGTATACGGATGTGAAGCTGTGTTACCGTTGGAGATCCAAATCCCATCTCTTTGGATCGCTCTCGTAACTGAGATGACAACTGAAGAACAACATCAAAAACGTCTCGAAGAACTCGAAAGGTTGGATGAAAAGCGCTTGGAAGCCCAACAACAAATTGAGTTTTATCAAGCCAGAATATCTAGGGCTTTTAACAAAAGAGTCCGACAAAGAAGCTTCAAGGAAGGAGATCTGGTCCTCGCTGCTTGCCGACCGATAATCCTCAACTCCAAGAAGAAAGGTAAATTTGAACCCAAATGGGAAGGACCGTTTGTGATAGACACAGTCTACTCAAACGGCGCGTATCGCCTGATTACTCAAGAGGGCGACGGGCAATTAATGCTAATAAATGGGAAGTTCCTGAAAAAGTATTATCCCTAGTACATTCAGGATAACCTATTTACCGGGAAGTTCCTTGAAGAATATTACACTCAATTTTCTAGAGGATAACCCAAAATCATTTTCACCACAAAAATCCCTCACTGATCAATTTCAATTGGCAGTGAGTCCACCAAAAGTGTCTTTCTGGTCCTCTTGACTCTTTCCATGAACAAGAGGTCCACTTTCGATTCAGAGTCCCCTTTCGATAAACGAAAGAACTCACTTCTCTTTCTCTTTGGTTAAGCCTTCTTATAGTCATAACCTAAGTTGAAATTTCATTTCGATAAACGAAAAACTCATCTTCCGATAACCAAGCCTATAAAAGGTAAGTTTATCTAGATTTTCCAGATTCTCGGAGTGGAGATCCCACTTCTAGTTTCTTTTGCGCTGGAAATAGAATATGAAATTCTTCCTTTCTAGAATCAAGGAATAGAATATAAAATTCTTCCTTCCTTGTTTTTCGGGTTCGCCTTCACCCTAAAAAGAAGACCGGGAAATAGAATATAAAATTCTTCCTTTCCCACACTGATCTTTTCCAAAATTTATCAATCTAGGATTCATCCTAGGAAGTTTATCCCGAATCCTAAGCAAGGATAAGTCTGCGCCTAGCACGCGCTGCCGGTTTAGTCTTTTTTCCGTAGAAAAAGACACCAGAGTTCGATTCTAGGGTATTCTATCCTGAAACCTAAGCAAGGATAAGTCTGCGCTTAACCTGCGCTGTCGGTTAGTTCTTAACCGTTAAAAAAGAACACCCGTTCACATATTCAACATTGTGGCAGGTTGTTATTAATAACACCAAAATCCATGCCTTACACGCATGGGGAATTTCATCCTGAATCCTAAAAAAGGATATGCCGACGCCTAACACACGTCGCCGGTTTAGTCTTTCTCCGTAGAAAAAGACACCATAGTTCGATTCTGGGGTATTTTATCCCGAAGCCTAAGTAGGGACTAACACGTGTCGCCGGGTAGCCTATTCCCGTAATAATGGCGAAGTCTATGTATTCACATCACAGCACAAAAGTCTCAGAGAATTCACTCTCTTAGCACAACGTGACATGCGGAACGGATTTAGACAATCCGCATGCTAGCCCGATTCAAACGGTAGTCGGTAAAGGCTTATCAAACCCGTTGAAGGCTGGGGGTTGGCCAAAAATCCTAAAGTCAACACCTAACACGTGTTGCCGGGTAGCCTATTCCTGTAACTATGGCGAAGTCTATGTATTCAACATCATAGCACAAAAGTCTCAGAGAATTCACTCTCTTAGCACAACGTGACATGCGGAACGGATTTAGACAATCTGCATGCTAGCCCGATTCAAACGGTAGTCGGTAAAGGATTATCAAACCCGTTGATGGCTGGGGGTTAGCCAAAAATCCTAAAGTCAACACCTAACACATGTCGCCGGGTAGCCTATTCCCGTAACAATGGCGAAGTCTATGTATTCGACATCATAGCACAAAGTCTCAGAGAATTCACTCTCTTAGCACAACGTTACATGCGGAACGGATTTAGACAATCCGCATGCTAGCTCGACTCAAACGGTAGTCGGTAAAGGTTTATCAAACCCGTTGAGGGCTGAGGATTTGCCAAAAATCCTGTAAGTATTATGACCGTTGGGTTCATAATCAACAGAGAAACATAATGATAAAAAGAGGAGTGTGCTAAAGAAAAGACTTTATTTCATTAATAAAATTAGACCAAGTGGAGATACAAGAAGACGTCTCAAATCAGATCTAACAAACTGAAGGAAGCAATTTTAGCCTTAACAGCGGCAAGTTTCTCTGCGTGTTCCGCTCGAACCTTCTCCTCTTCTTCCTTCTGAAGCTTGGCATAAGCAAGAACGGCGGCAGCGTCAGCAGTTACGTCTTCTCGGCGCAACGCGTGAAGAACCTCCAGCTCTCCTCTATAAACATTTTGAACTCTGGTGCTCACGAGCTCAAAATCTTTTAGAGTCCTCTCCCCTTGGACGGTCCTAATCCCTGTCCTATCAGCAATGTTGTTATAAGCATCTATCTTAGTCCGCAGATGACGTTGCCGTTCGTACAAGTTCGCAACGATGATTTCTTGCTCTGATATGCGTCTCGCTCGGGCCTTACGCTCGTGCATCCTCTGAATCTGAGCATCGATCATGAGCGGCGTGGCCTCATCATGTGGGTCGGAGTATACTAGCTCTTCCAAACGATACATGAGTTCCTCTAAGCAAGTTAACCTTAACTCACATCATCTAGCTAGCTGGATGTCACCTATATGCCGAATGTCTTTAAGACTATCTGCTATGAAAGGGAGCAAATCATAAAATCTTCCCCGTCCAAAACTAATGGCGGTGGCCGTTTGTTGCATAACTTTCTCTAATTTTTGGAGGATGCCCTACATGGATTCGGAGACCGAGAGGACAGATTCTTGGCCAGGCATAATTGCAGCAATGGGATCCTCTTCCCCTTCATCGTCGGATATCAGGATGATTTCGGGTCTCACCATCTTCTTAGACATGGTGACCTGCAAAATAAATCAGAGGATCAGATCCAGAAAAAAATTTACTTATTTATTACAATTAAGCCCCTCAAATCTCCAAATTCTACCCCCTGAAAGAGGAGCTCGATGCGCCAAATCATAAACCCTAACCCTCATATGCAATACCATAAATTCATGTACTAAATTGAACATGAAATATGCCAAAATTATGGAGGATTTACCTGAGGAAAAGCTCGAGATGTACTAAATTGAACATGAAATATGCCAAAATTATGGAGGATTTACCTGAGGAAAAGCTCGAGGATCCGACAAAAAATTAGACATGAAATATGCCAAAATTATGGAGGATTTACCTGAGGAAAAGCTCGAGGATCCGACAAAAAATTAGATATTGAAAGAGGCTTAAACCACGTGCTCGAGGGGTCAGAGAAAAATTTTTATATGAAGATTTCTTAGGGATTTCTCAGTCAAAGATCAAAAGGAAGACTAGATCTAAGACAATTGTAAAGATTTGAGGGAGAAAGGATGCTCGAGGGAAGAGAAATCAAGAAAATTGGACAGGGGGGGGGGGGTCGAGGGAAGAGAAAAGTGAAAAAGAGGTTAGGGGGGGGCGGCCCTAGAGAGGAGGAAAAGAGAGAGAAAAGAACCCCTTTTATAATGTGAACCAGCCCTGAACCAGACCGGACCAGGTTGAACCAGACCAGACCAGTCCAAATCAGTTCAAAAGAGGCTAAACCAGGCTGAACCAGGCCAAACCAGCCTGAACCAGACCAGACCAGAATGAACCAGTCTGAACCAGTCTTGAACCAGCCTTGAACCAGGTTGAACCAGTCCTGAACCAGTTTGAACCAAATTTGAACCAGAATTCAAATTGAAGCTGAATCGAGCATCGAAACAACTTCAAATCGACCGAGGGTTCAGTCCTTGGTTTATTCTTGCCTCTCCCGCACATTCGGAAGAATCAGAAGATTTTTTGAACCGAATTACTATCATTTTTTTGGCTCATTATCAAGCCGGTTCAGCTCATTATCTGGCCGGTTCAGCTCATTCGGGCACAGAAATTACTCCAATAAGGTATACGAGTATAAACTATTCCCTATTTTTGTTGAGAAGTTTCTGGAGAGTATTTTTCTAAAAATATTCTTAAGGATAACTCAACAACACTCCGACAGACGTATGAGTATAAACTATGTCAGACGTCGGACAACGCGTTACAAATGAAGACTCAACGCCAACTATCGATGGCCAGTTCTATGTTGAACCAACAAGCACGAGCTAAAGATCAGAAAATTAGGAATCGACTTCAAGTTCAGAATTCCGACAACGGTCAGATAATAAATGCAGCACCAGGACCCTTACAGACATTCGACAAAGCACCGAATAACCTAAAGGATTGAAGGAATCAAGAACAGAAGCCATTCCAAGGTCCCGTTATACCAACTGAAGGTTAGAACAATCATATCCAAAGTATTCCAGACTCTTCTATAAAAGAACGAGACTAAAATTCTTTGGAGGGGGTATCTGTAGGCGTATAAAACTGCTTATAGGTCCCTTAGCACAGCTCGGCACAAACCGACGAACCATCGGGTGACGTATCTAAACATGAACGTTAGTCCACAACACCGAAGCCAAGTGACACGCAACAAAGTGGATTAACGAGGCGACGAGGCTAACGAACCGCACACAAATAACGGAATACATCCACTCGCGTGCGGAATCAAGCTAACGGATCGGTGGGTCAACAAGTCATCCAACTATGGAATGGATTCAAACTCGAACACCGAGGTGGATTTACTGCCAAATCAGGATCCGGACTACCAAATCGGATCAACAACGAAGCTCAGATTGAAGGCTCAAAACTTAAAAAAGATTAAAGCTTTGGAACTTTGAAGACTTGCTCTTTCAGATCCGGTGCTCGGCGATCGTCCACGTCAAAAGAGGCAGGAGTTCGAGAGGGATCGGATCTGAGATCTACGCGATTATACTCCGGATCAAAGCTTGACCTTTGATCCCGAGAGGGCGATTATATCCTTGGTGAATTAATCCCCCCGGCTATTGTTTCCTTCGTGAAATAATACCCGTTATATCGTGTAGATCCGACCAGATCTAGATCATGTGCTAGTCCACGGATAAACCCCGGCGCAGGCGAAGAACCCACCAAAGCGAGTGACCGCAAAACAGGAGCTCGCGATTTGTTCGAAAAAAGAAAGTTGTAATTTTTATTTCTTTTTTGATCTCGTTGTAACTGGATCTTATAAAAAGACCGGATTTTTGTAATCGATGGAATCAATGAAGAAAGCAACAATTTTTCCCGCGAACACGCACCAACTCCAGAAACAGGCCCAAACTCTAGAGGAAAACGCGATCGACCGTCACTGTCGACCGCCAAAGATCCAGAGGCACAGTGAGGCCCCGTGCACGAACGCGGTTGACCGTCACGATCTCGCAGTCAACCTCCGACCATCCAAAACGTTCCCCAGGCTCCATCAACTGTTCTACCAGTCCTACAAATCTCCACCTTAGCGAACATTCTGCCAAAACTGAGCTGACACTGACCACACCAAATACCTCACTTGTTGCTTCCAGTACGCCATGGCAACAGACTCATGACAACGGACTCCATCCACAACAAGTCGAGATACATACGGGAATGCAAACACTCACCCAAAGCAACAGTGTCTACTCACCAAATCGGCTGTATCATAAAGACTGCATACGTATCCTCTAGTCCAAGGAATCAAGCCTTCACGTAGTTCACCCAAATGGCCTCCAAAGGCCCTCAATACAAAAGAAGAGTTCTCAACTCTTCATCAACATCAACACCCAATCTGCGACTGATAGCTTCACCAATGACCCCAAACTGACACGATCCAAACACCTCCACCTAAGGTGACCCAATGGCCATATACAAGCTACATCCACCAGCTGCACTCGAATCTACCAACTTATCATCTACATCCTGAACAATCTGATCCCCAAACTGTGCCACATCAGCTGGAATCCTAAATAATGCAGAATAACCTGGAGTATGTGAATGTGGAGTAGCATCACCCTCCACCCACTGTGATATCCCACTGATCTGATCTACACTCTCTACCTGCCGAGAGTCCAATGTGACATACTTGCTCTGAACAAACTAAGAAGCTCTCAACTGATAGCCAAAAGAGCCTCTGAATCCCAATCGTGTAATCGTATCCAATCTCACATCCATGATGTAACCAAGTGCTGGGTAGCCAAACATCTGACGTGATCAAAAGTCTGAAATAGCTCCACCAGATCTAACAACTCTCAATACAGCAGTCGACAACCTTATAAGATGACCCAATCATGTAGAATACCAAATCCACTGCTCGGCAACCAACACCGATTCTTCTCCAGAAAGGAACATCTCACCGAATCCGCCATCTCATCTCATCACCCCAATATCTCCTCTCCTACGAAGTGTCTCCAACTGCCATGAGCTCGGCACGAATGCAAGAAAGAACCCTTACTAGAACTAGTACGATGGGTAACCTTTCTGCTAATACACCTCCTCCAACTGTTACGGATTACTAGGGCTTCATACCAACGGGACTTGGTTGTAACCCATAAATGCCTAGTACAATCCCCAACATAGGAAACACAATACTGATTACCTCCCATTGATGCCTCCTTGGAAGGCCCCCAAATGCCTGACTGAACACTTCCAATAAGACCACTCGATCGATGGATAGAAGTACCAAACTCCACCTCGGTCTTCTCGCTCATCCAAACGTGCTCAAAGGACTTCAATCTACAGGTCATAGCACTCCTCAACAATCTATGCACGATATAACCAATCATATATCCCAGCAACAAACAATGCCACAGTCTAGCCAAAGAAGTCGTCAGCTCTCTATCAATCACCATATTCCCAAGCAAATAATACAAGTTGCTCCTTCTGACGCCCTTCATCACAATCATGGACCCCAATGTGACCTTCAAGCGTGCATCCACCAAGATTACCCTATAGCCTGCTGCCTCCAATGCACCAAGTAAAATGATGTTCTTCTTCAATTGAGGAACGAACCTCACTTCAACTAACTCCTGAATCATCCCGTCACTCATCCGAATCCGAACGATACCGATACAACTAATATAGCATTTGTGATCATTACCCATGAGCACAACATCCCCTCTTTCCAACTTCTGAAAGCTGGAGAACCAATCCCTCCTAGGACATATGTGGTAAGTAGCACCTGAATCCAACATCTACTCGGTGGAGTCGATAACACCAACTGACAGAAGATCTGGGCACGAATAGTCCGAAGAATCCGAATCTAAAATGTCGCCACTAGCCTTGGCAACATTCAACTCTGAAGCTTGAATAGCTTTCCCCTTATTCTTCTCGGCTTGCAATTTTAGGCATTCGGCTTTCCAATGTCCATCCTCTCTACAAAAGGCACACTGATTCCTACAAACTATAGGATGTGCCCCTCTAGATTGCGACCTTCTATCACGGTTTGGACTCTTAGCTCTTGCGACCAATGCCCCCGCTACCGGCTCAATAGAAGTCTCTTTATCCTTCTTTCGAAGTTGATAATTCACAAGTTCCGCAGTGACCTCACTATACGAAAGAGATGCCTTCCTATTAATAAGAGTAAGGATGAATGTCTCATATTCCTCGCCGGGCAAGGAACTCAACAATAGCAACGCATTGTCCTCATCTTTAACCATGACATCTACATTCGCCAAATCCGTAAGAAGCTTCGTGTAATGGTTCATGTGATCACTAATGGATGTCTCCTTCTTCAACTGGAAGCGATAAAGCCTCCTCTTCAAATGCAAGTGATTTTTGACGTTCTTCGTTAAATACTTACCCTCTAGGACTTCCCAAATCTTCTTAGCCGAAGTCTCATTCATCACATCATATTTTAGATCTTGGAGACAAAACCTAATCACACCATACGCCGTTCTATTAATTTTCTTCTAAACCTTCCCATCAATGTTGTCTGGTTTCCCGTCCAACTCCAATGTATCTTCTAAATTTTGCATGTTTAAATAAAAATTAGTCATTATCTAAATTTTATTTCCGGACTGTAAATAAAAATGAGTTGCTGCTTGTCAACTCTGAAAATTAGTCATCCTAACTGAATTATGTTATTCCGTTAATACAAAAATTTCAGTCTAGCTGATATTAGTCTTTATCTATGCATCTTTGACTATTTTACAGCTACAGTAAACATATAATACTATTAGTTTTTTATTGTATATTTTATTAGACTCTCAAAAATAAAGACAAAGAGTGAGTCCAAAATTCACCTGAGCCCAAAACTGCGTTGTCGGAAAATCTCAAGGCCCGAAGACCGAACTTTACATGGGATTCATAAAACTTACTCTACCATGTTACCTGATCACTATATGCAACAATATTAAATTTAAAAAATATGTACTCACACAACAATATTGATTTTTTAAATTCCGCATAGAATTTGTTATCAGCAGGATTCAGATCTAAATTATTTTGATACTTCTTAGAGCCATTGCCACTATAATACCAAAGCTCTGATGTTGTGGTAAATGTTAAGGGTTATAGTCTTATTATTCAACTTATCAAAATGGTAAAATATTTACAGTAAGGTTAAGATATATGTACTATGATTAATGCTTACTAGTGCCACAACATCTCTGGCTGACATCGCTAAAATATCAGCACAGGAGACTACGCCAGGACAAGCAGACTCGACCTCCTGTTTGGCCTGGATCACAGTGTCGAAGCCATCGCCGGCCAGCGAGAGGTTGTCGTCTGCATCTTTCTCTGCATCTCCGTTTGAGGATGAGATCAGGATTGACGCGTCGCATCCCTGCAATTTTTTTTCATGTTCTTGTGCAAGTGATCTTTATGAAGATTGATAGTTTGTATAAAAAAAATCCCTAACAAGGTGTTGCGTAGACATAGGAAATTATGCCGTATAAAGCCATATAAAGAAGACTTTCTATGCTAGGTTGTCTTACTGCTTCTATTATTCGTAACATTATCATTTTGTTTTCTTCCTTCTTAAGCATAGCCTTAATAAAATACCTTGTTATCACTGGATTTTTTAAATAACCAAACTAGTAAAGAGGATCGAATAAAAATACCAATTTAATAATTTAGCCAAAGCAAAATCTATGTACGTTACCGCCTATTGAGGAGCTCTATAAGAGGCCATACCTCAACAAAGCAATCATGCAAGAAGAGCCTCAAGGTGGCCGGAACCGTGACGAAGGTTTGCTTTACCTTTTTCATCACCGTTTGCCTCACGATGAGCTCGACATTTGGACATGTACTCTCATAGAAATTGTGTCTTAGTTGTGCCTCTCCTACATCAATTACCACCAACACCACAATATAAAAGAGCAAGGCTCTCCAAAGCTCCATGTATTTTTTTTCCCTAATATTGAGAAGTTTAGACTCTCCCTTATTGTTTATGCAAAGAGAGGAAGGAAAGACTACGGTATTATGGACATTAGGAGTATATATAGTGAATCTTTCAGATTCTTCCCAAAAAAGGGGGAAAAAGAGTAATAGTTGGTTTCTAGGATAAATTTTCAAACCGTCTACAGCTTTGGGGGAAAAAACTACCTATACAGTTTGTTTGGTAGAAAAAATTTCCAGCTGTCTATAGCTTGGGGTGAAAAGCCCCAATATACGACCCTTAGATCAAGTAGAGATATCTTCCAAATCTTTGTATAAGATGGTACGATCGGGATTTTGTACAGTCCTACAAAATTAGCCGGGGTTTTTTTTAACCAAATTCACTAGAACAAATTTTTGTTTCCAAGATTATTAGAGAAGTGTTCTATAAGATTTAACTGAGTTTTTAATGTTCATCGGGCAGTACAAAGAAGGAACTGAAGGTCCATAAGCGATATGACGCTTAATTTCTGTGGAATCAGATCATTTTCAGTATTAAAAAATTATGAAGAGATTTTTCCTTTCAATTATTTATTAATTATTTAGCTAATAGTCGCAATTTGTTCATTTAATTATTGTTTGGGGGAGAAAGTTGATTTTTTCATTGAGGTAATCATTACAACTTCAGTTGTTACAATGACAACAAAAAAGATAGTCTTTTTATAAGACCCTTACAAAAAAAAAATACAACTCTCGTCAAACAGCGCAACGGGTGTTTATCGCCCACTGCTTGCGTGAGATCTCGGCCTGTGACGGGGACGTTGATATCCGTGGACCACCAATGATCAGATCAGATCCGAAGCTTCGTTGATTCGCAAAGGAGTCAAGAAACCGAAGCAATTATCTCTACAACAGCGAGATAACCACTCTTCTTGAGATCACCGCAACGGGGCGATGTCAAGGAAAAGAACCGGGCTGCAGATCTATCGAACTCTCCTTCTTAATGCCGAAGAATTCGCTGAAGTCTCCTCCTCCTCTCTGAAATTCGTGCTCCTTTAGTCTTTAGTTCGGCAGGGCTTCGCCAACGTTCAAGAATTCCAGATCTGAAAAAATAAAGGCCCTGGGGCTGTATTTATAGGCTTCGGGAGTCCTGTTTTCAGATAAGAACGGCCGATTCCCTCTTATCCTCAGTCGTAACCAATTAATCATGTTCATGCCTGATATTTTATCAGTTGGAGCAAATCCAGGTGGTTAACGATCGAAAAACCACAAAAAACAGCCAAATCTGATTTTCGGGTCTGCAGACACCCGTGGGTGTCTCGGCCAAGCCGAGACACCAAGGGGTGTCTTGGCCTTGGCCGAGACACCAATGAGTATCTCGGCCAAGCCGAGACACCTTGGGGTGTCTCGGTTTGGCGGAGACACCTTGGAGGCTGAGACACCTTTGGGTGTCTCGGGTTGACCGAGACATCAAAGAGGTGTCTTGACTTTGGCTTAGGGCTCGGTCTGCGCATTCCGATCGTTTTCACCGTATTTTCATCATCCGAACTCGGAATCACACGGTTCAGAATGCGTCGGAAAGCCGGCGAGGAGATATACAAGCTCCCATGATTGAATCATATGTGGAGTAAATGGGACACAAGGGGCGCTTCGTCTTTCGTAAGCGATGTGCAACTCCCGGTTCATTCGTGTTTCTGTTATTTCGAAATTCCGTTGCTTCGGATGGTCTATCGATTCACTTCATGCGTTTGTCGTCGTCAAATGAGTTTCTGTGACTCGAATAGTGACGTTCATCATCTTCTCTCTATCTCCAGCCGCGTGCGGGGACCTATAGGTAATTTTTGACGCCTACAAATACTCCCTCCAAAGTGTTTCAGTCTTGTTTCTTTTATAGATGAGCCTGAAATACTTTGGATATGATCGGTCCAACCTTCAGTCAGTGTAAAAGGACCTGTAGTTATCTTTGACTCTTGACTTCTTCGATTCTCAGCCTATTCAATATCTTAACGAATAACCGAAGTTGTTCTGGCACTGCGTTTATCGTCTGGCCGTCGTCGAAGTCTCAAATAGAAACTGGTGAGTTGGTTTTGGCTCGTATCGTCGAGTTGACTTTGAACTGATCATCTCCATCACAATATATTGACTTGCGTTGACTTTCATCGCAACCCGTTGAATGGTGTTGACCTAGAGTTACGCGTTGACCGACGTTGACCGGCGTTGACCTTGGGTTTTGGATCGCCCTGTGTTGACTTTTTATCGTAACACATTGACCGACGTTGACTTTCATCGCAACCCGTGGTAGTCTCAAGTGTTGAGGTTGCAGGACCAACTATTAAAGCTGATTCATCTGCAGGTATGGATCTTATCCTGAAGTTGTTGGATGCTCAAGTCACAACACCAACTAATGAAGCTGGTGCGTCAATGACTCTCACATGTATAGGATTTTTAGCAAACCCTCAGCCATCAATGGGTTTGATGAACCTTTACTGACTATCGTTTGAGTCGGGCTAGCATGCAGATTGTTTAAGTCCGTTCCGTATGTAACGTTATGCTAAAAGAGTTAATTCTTTTAGTGCTACGATATTGAATACGTAGACTTTATCTTTCTCACGGGAATAGACTACCCGACCGTATGTATCAGATGCAGACTCAGGATTTTTGGCAAATTCTCAGCCATCAACGGATTTAACGTGCCTTTACCGATTACCGTTTGAATCGGGCTTACATACGGATTGTTTAAGTCCGTTCCGCATGTGACGTTATGCTAAAATAGTTACCTTTTTTAGTGCTACGATATTGAATACGTAGACTTCGTCTTTCTTATGGGAATAGACTACCCGACAACACGTGTTGGGCGTTGACTTATCCCTTCTTAGGATTCAGGATAAAAGTCCCCATACTTGTATTCTGGTGTCTTCTTCAATCGGTAAAAAACTAAACCGGCAACGCGTGTTAGGCGTTGATTTATCCCTACTTAGGATTCGGGATAAAATTCTCCGTACGTGTGAAGCACGGATTTTAGCGTTATGAATAACAACCTGCAACAATATCAAATATATGGGCTTTTGTCCTTTTTACGGTAAAAGGCTAACCGACAACGCGTGTTAGGCGCTGACTTATCCCTTCTTAGGCTTCGGGATAAAATTCTCCAGACTTGGATTCTGGTGTCTTCTTCAATCGGTGAAAGACTAAACCGGTAACGTGTGCTAGGCGTTGACTTATCCCTTCTTAGGATTTAGGATAAAATTCCCCACACGTGTAAGGTACGAATTATGGTGTTATGAATAACAACCTGTCACAATGTTGAATATGTGGGCTTTTGTTTTTTTACGGTCAAGAACTAACCGGCAACGCTTGTTAGGCGCTGACTTATCCCTACTTAGGCTTCGGAATAAAAGTTTCCAGACTCGGATTCTGGTGTCTTTTTTAATCGGTGAAAGACTAAACCGGCAACGCGTGTTAGGCGTTGACTTATCCCTACTTAGGATTCGGGATAAAATTCCCCGTACGTGTAAGGCACAGATTTTGGTGTTTGAAAAGTAATGTCTTCTGTTGGGGCAAAGACGAACCCGACGCTGGGGAGGAAGTGATGCGGCATAAACATGTACCAAAAAGGTTGCAAGTGCACAACCGTGTCAAGTTATAGTATTTAAGATATCGATCCCACGAGGAAGGTGTTTTGTAGGAGAAAATATAAAATTGGTTCTTATGTTGTGTGCATGAAAACTAAACCCAAGAGGGTTCTAGCCTCAAGGTGAATAGTATAAGAAATTAAAATCTAACTACAAAATAAATTGCAAAATCTAAACTACAAAATAAAATTGCAAGAATTAAATGTAAGAAAATAAATCTACTCTATAAGCATGAAATAAATCTAAGGCAAGAGGGTTCTAGCCTCTTGGCTATTTAACAAGAAAATAAAATCTAAACTACAAGCATAGAAATAAATCTACACTAATAAGCAATAAAAGAGAAAAAGAAAAGAAATGCAAACCTTCAAATAATTCTCCATCTTCATCTTCATCTTCATCATCCAACAAAGAGAAGAAGAGAAAAATTTAAAGTGGTGAAAAAATTATTATTATTAATTGCAACAAAAAGTTATAATTTTGGAAGGCCTTCTCAATTAAGAGTAGCCCTCCTCTCCAAAAGGAGTTACAAAAATTTTTACACCTCTAACCCCTCACTCTCTACCCCTATTTATAGTAAACATCAGTGAATGAGAGCCATTGGATCAAACTTGAGCCCCAAGACAAGCATAATCAGCCATTGACGCGCGCTACAGTAATCTGGCATCGATGCAGGCATTGATGCGGGTATCGATGCAGGTATCGATGCCCACATCGATGCCGACATCGATGCCGACATCGATACTCATTATTTCCAAATTCTGATTTCACGGATAGCTTCATCTCGTCGAGATAGGCGATTTTCATATATTATATGTTAAATTCCGCCTTCCGGATTAGGAGATATCATCGTTTCTTTGTGGCCAACCATTTTGAATATGATTTCTTTTCATATTAGATTTTTGATTTTCTCCGGCTTCTACAGGCTACTCGGCTTGATTCTGGGCTTTTGGATAATTTGGAAATTGATTTTCCAATGGGCTTCTTTGATTCATTTCTTCATTTAATCGATGGGTTTTTGTTGAGAGATGAGAGTTTGAGATTTATTCTTCATTAACCTGCAATTAAAAGATAAAAACAATTATTAGTGGTATATTTATTCATATAAAATAGATAATGAGGATATAAAATTATAATAAAATATGATTATCAGGAAGAATTTTATATTCTATCTTCAGTTGTAAAGAAAACTCAAAGTGAGATCTCTACTTTGAGAATCTGAAGAGTAAAACTAAGAGTGTGATCTCCACTCCGAGAATCGAAAGGATTCAGATAATCCTAACTGTCGGAAGATTTGATTACCGAACTAAAGATGAATTTCTTGTTTATCGAGAGTGAATTATGATTTTGGCCCTAACTATAGGAAGGTTTGACCCAGCGGATGTTTGAGGTGACCCTAACTGTAGGAAGGTTTGATCACTTGATTTGAAAGTTGCCCTCTCATTCATGGATGGAATCGAGAGGAGATTTTGGCTTTGGTCCTAACTGTAGGAAGGTTTGACCAAATGAACAGTGAGAGTGGGCGTATAAATTACAATGGGAGTGTTGATTCATACAAATCACTCGAAGAGAGTCCCTGGTGTTAAGCGACAAATACTTAACACGAAGGGGTTTGACAATTGTCAATGATTAGGAGACTAAAATTCCGAGTACTATGTTAGGACTTTAATAGTGGGAGTTTATTATTTATCACTTTGTTTGTAATAACCGGGTTATCCCTAAGAATATTACATGTAATATTCTTCCGGGAACTTCCCGTTACATGAATCATCCACCCCCAGCTTCCTTTGCAAAACTGGGTCTAACATTGTACTTATTTAGATAACCAGACTATCCTTAAGAATACCAGACATGGCACTCTCTAGGAACATCCCATGAAAGAAAGAAAACAGTTTAGACTTATATACCTGTTGGAGTATGCAGGGAGCAGTTTAACCTCATATACCTGTTGGAGGATGGAGAAGCAGTTTATACTCATATACTCTTCGGAGTGTTGGAAGGAGCAGTTTATACTCTTATACTTGTCGGAGTCTTTATTCGACTTAATTGAGCGTTATGACGCCGACTTCAACCAAGGTTTGGATGCTATTCTTGAGAGCGAAACAAGCCTTGGTAGGATGAAGGATCCTCCTGTGGTACGCACAGTACTTTGGATCCGAAGTATTGTCAGCTTCCTCCTAATCTGCGATAGGTGGTAGCTTGATTTTATTATTTTTAAGGAGGGACTCGAAAATGGCTGGAACATCTTCGTCCTTGAAGGAGTACTCTTTTTGGAGTCTCGGATCCGAAGCGTTTCGCTATCTCCGAGGTTGTTGTTATGACGTCTGATTAACTTTAATAACTGTTGCAGGTGCCTTCCCCTTACCACGGGAGACGAAGCTCGAATTCGGAGGGTTAGCCGTCGGTTGGCTTCTCTCGGCTTGCTTCCTTCTGAGGAAGCGTTCGGTCTGCTCTCCGCGTACCTTCAACTCTTTCCAGGTGTTGGATGGTGCTACTCCCATAACTTCCAATATATCGATGGATAGATTGTTATGACAAGTTTGGAGGATGAAGTCTTCTGTGACTAGATCTCGATAGTTCATCGCTTTATTTCGAAAGAGCTTGATGAAGTCGTCAACTATCTCGTTGTATTCCTGTTTCTCATCGAAGAGTGTCCTGATGGATATCTCGACGTCGTCATCAAAGAAATTACCGAGGAATGAGGTATCCATATCGTCCCAGCTGTTAATACTTCCAGGCTTAAGACGACGGTACCAATCGAAGGTAGGCCCACAAAGGATACCGACGAATGACCGAACCATTAAGGCTTCATTGCCGGAGATCATGCCCAAGTGGGACTTAAAGTAGATCAGATGTTGAGTAGGGGAGCCCTTCCCGTCGAATGGCGTGAAGTTGATCAAGTTGAACTTGGCCGGATATGGGATCGACTCCCACTCTCTCGGGTAAGGACACGAAATGCCGGTCCTTTTCACCTCTTGAGCAGACATTAGAGCATTAATTTTGCTCTCGATGTCTTTCATCTTTTTGTCCTCGTCTTTATCATGCTTTGGACGATTTATGAGAGGAACAATGCGGCCACCCCAGGCATTATCATCTTCGGTGGGACCACCCCCAATGTTGTTGTCTTTAGTGGGGCCACCTCCAGCATTCTGGTCAATGGGAGAGTTATCAGCATTGAGATGTTCATCCGCATCCGAATCGCTACCTGCTTGGTTAGCATCATTGTGACGACTGGATTCACCGAATTGATTGGTCAGAGCCCGAATTTGTTAGTCATGCTCTTCCTTCATCCGTATCATGACCATTTTCAATTCGAACTTAAAGTTCTCTTTTTGCTTAGCTAAGGCATCCTCGATGATTTTGGCCATTTGCTCGGTGTTGACCATAAACGCCTCGCGGGATTGTCCTATGCTGGACACCGTATTGTCAGAAACGATAACAGAGTTCGCATCTGATACTTCATCGTCCGAGGATAATCCGTTGTTTTTCCTCTGATAGTCCCTACGCCTAGTAGTTCTTACGCGTAACCGAGTTATACGTTAGGATATGTCTGAAAAATGTCGGGGATTGAAACTTCGCGTTGACTTCTCCTTATCGACCATATTGATGGTGACCTTTGGGAGTTCATCATCTTGCGCAGCTGATCTTTTTCTATAGAAACGCCTTGGCTTGGACTTGGACGTTTTGGTGGAGATCCTTTCAAATACCGAGACCCTCTGTGGAGCAGTCTTAGGATAGCTACACACTGATAATACTGTCCTGATAAGTTCGGTACACAAACAGTGAGAGTCCGCTTCCCGGGTATTTCTCTTTTGAGATTTATTCGTACCCCCAGCCCGATAGTACAACTCATCAACGTTGCAGTCAGAGCAACCTATCGGCTGTTGGTTTGATTCCTCAGATGGAACGCTGTCGTCTGTTCAGCGAGTCTTCTTCTGAATAAGTAGCACTTTAATGGCTTTAGCAGGAGTCACACGTTTGGAATCACACCCGTGTGAGGATGAAATTTTAACGGGCTCCTGGTTTTGTGCAGGCACCTTCACGCGGGTAGTTATGAGAATCAACTTGTTAGGATGTCGCTTACCACCCCCAATCTGGATGGTTGTTCGGGGTTCCTTCAACGGTCCCAAGTATTCCTTAATAGGAGCTTTGTCTTGATCTTCGTGTAAAGGACCCATGCGATCCTTTAATAGAATTCTAAATTTGGAGAGCTCCACGTCACCGTAGGGTTTCACCGAAGGTGTGGTAGAAGAAGGAGCGGGATCCGAGGTTGACGAAGGCTGGGGAGCAACGTTGCTTGTTTTTGCCTTAAGCGTTGATTTAGCCTTTGGCATCCAAATTTGTTTGGATCTCGGCGAACTCTTAACCGCCTCTTCCTTTTGCATTTCTTGTGCTTTTTGCATAAGGATCTGGGCATGCGCAAGAAGTACGCGACGCTTCTGAATGTGCTCCTCAAGAGTGGAACGGTTTCGTTTGACACGAACCCATTCGTTAGTAGGTGGTTGGGAGGAGATTCCCGAAGCATGTTGTGGAGATAGCTTAGCCACTTGGCGCTTTCTAAACTCCAAATCCGCTTGGTAACAGAGTCCGTCCACCTGATCCAAAGCCTTGGCGAATTGGCGCGCGAGTTGTTGGCGTTGCCTTTGACGTGCTCTCCTTGATAGAGTTGGTGCGCCTTCAGCAGTTAACTCCTTGATCGCGGAGGAGTTCAGATCTGCAGATCTGATCTCATTGGATGCCGACGGATCATTGTGAGGTGCAGCTGCAACAACGGTAGTGGAGAATTCGCCTTCTTGAATCTTCGGATCTGAAGACTGGCGGATCTTTCGGGCGGAGGAGACCTTCCTTCACTTGCGAGGAGAGGCGGATCTGGAGGAGGAGGAGGATACGTACTCCTCGAACTTCTATTGGTCGAACTCGTATTAGACCTCTTCAACCACAAGGATCTTGATCGTCGGCTGTGACACGACAACCTCGGTAGCGAAGCTGGTGGCTCCTACTATGTTCGCCAGCTTGTTTGGGGAGAAAGTTGATTTCTTCATTGAGGTAATCATTACAACTTTAGTCGTTATAATGACAACAAAAAAGATAGACTTTTTATAAGACCCTTACACAATGAAAAAAAATACAACTCTCGTCAAACAGCACAACTGGTGTTTATCGTCCGCTGCTTGCGTAGGATCTTGGCCTGTGATGGGGACGTTGATATCCGTGGACCACCAAATGATCAGATCAGATTTGGAGCTTCGTTGATTCGCGAAGGAGTTAAGAAACCGAAGCAATTATCTCGGCAACAGCGAGATAACCACTCTTCTCGAGATCACCGCAACGGGGCGATCTCAAGTAAAAGAACCGGGCTGCAGATCTATCGAACTCTCCTTCTTTATGCTGAAGAATTCGCTGAAGTCTCCTCCTCCTCTTTGAAATTCATGCTCCTTTAGTCTTCAGTTCGGCAGGGCTTCACCAACGCTCGAGAATTCCAGATCTGAAAAAATAAAGGTCTTGGGGCTGTATTTATAGGCTTCGGGAGCCCTGTTTTCAGATAAGAACGGCCGATTCCCTCTTATCCTCAGTCGTAACCACTTAATCACATTCATGGCTGATATTTTATTAGTTGGAGCAAATCCAGGCGGTTAACGATCGAAAAACAGCCAAATCTGATTTTCGGGTCTGCAGACACCGGTGGGTGTCTCGGCTTGGCCGAGACACCAAAGAGTGTCTCGGCTTGGTCGAGACACCAAGGGGTGTCTCGGAAAATCCGAGACCCTTCGGGTGTCTCGGCCAAGACGAGACACCAAGGGGTGTCTCGACCAAGCCGAGACATCAAAGAGGTGTCTTGACTTTGGCTTAGGGCTCGGTTTGCGCGTTCCGTCTGTTTTCACCGTATTTTCATCATCCGAACTCGGAATTGCGCGATCCAGAATGCGTCGGAAAGCCGACGAGGAGATATACAAAATCCTATGATTGAATCATATGTGGAGTAAATGGGACACAAGGGGCACTTCGTCTTTCGTAAGTGACGTGCAGCTCCCGGTTCATTCGTGTTTTCGTTATTCCGAAATTCCGTTGCTTCGCATGGTCTGTCGACTAACTTCATGCGTTTGTCATCGTCAAATGAGCTTCTGTGACTCGAATAGCAACATTCATCGTCTTCTCTCTGTCTCGAGCCGTGTGCGGGGACCTATAGGCAATTTTGACGCCTATAATTATTTTCATATCTTTGGTTTTAGATCATCTCTACCACTAAACTAAAATATAATTGAGAGACCACTACTTTCAACTACAATCCTCTATTATTTAGTTTATTTATGATTGTATGTAATTTTTTTTGAGTGATACATGGAGCATACAAGTGTTAATTAAATTAGAATTAATCACAATGCGCAATGGATATACAGTTGCAATCAAAGTAGTAGTCTTTTTGCTACTTTTGACAGTGGGAGAATCCAAATCCAACTAATTTGTGTGTTGGGTTTATCTCTACTTTTGATTCAAGAAGCATCATAATTTGATTGATAGCACTTTCTCTAGTGCTTTTTAAAGAGAAGCTAGATCCCATTTCTCAATGGTGCTTAGTTTAGAAGCACTTTGGTACTCCCAAAGTAGATTTGGAATGTTATTATCTCAGAGTTTATTTGCCCATATAATATCCAGTTGTTTCAGAAAATTATTCTTTGTTATTGTTTATTGTTCTGCTAAATTCAATTTTGTGGTTAAGAAATGATCTGATTTGGACTTTATATCCATGTAACCATTGTAGATGCTCATAAAATAATTGGAAATTGCCAAACTCTGCAGTCACACATTATTTTGTATGTTCACGGTAAGTTCTTCACCTATTTCACTGGCATTTATAATGATTGAAGAATATAAAAAGTCCAAATCAGATCACATGTTAAGCATGTAATTTGAATTTATCAGAAAAATAACAATTGGAATATAAAAAGTCCAAATCAGATCACATGTTAAGCATGTAATTTGAATTTATCAGAAAAATAACAATTGCCAAACATGGTACTACGATTAGCAAAACCCTTCAGGAATAAGAATCACCTAAGAGATTAAGGTTAATTAATAGAGATTATTAATTTTCATTGTGCATTACTGTGGTTTAGATGATTGAGAATTTATTGGGGAATCGCATAGTGCGTAGTGGTTAGGGCTGTCCAAAAAGCCCGCGGCGCGGGCCCGGCCCCGGCTCGGGTTTTGCCCGGATGCCCGGGCCTGGGCCCAGGCCCGAGTCGGTTTTTCAGAAACTGGTCCGGACCCAGGCCCGACCCGGCCCGGAATAGTGTCAGGGAGGGCACAAAATCCTGGCCGGGTCGCCCGGGACCGGGCCCGGCCTGGATGAAATAATCACCAGAAGGTGACCGTTTGTGGTAAATGACTGAGACGGCCCGGCCCCAACGGTCACCTAAGGTGACCATTGGGCTGTTTTGGCCGGGCCGGCCCGACCCGGTCATAACGGCCAATTTGAGGTTTTGACCGTTTTGCCCCCAATAACAAAAAAAAGGGTCAAAATGTGAGGGTTTTTTGGTCATTTGCCTAGGGCTGCCTCTATAAATAGAGGGGGTTTTCACTTCTTCTCCTCACACCAAAACTCTTCTACTTCTCTCTAATACTCTCTTATATAATATTATACTCTCTTATAATCTCTTATATTTTCTAATACTTTCATCAAATGACTTCTGGATCTGAATATGAAGAGCAAAATCTATCTCCTACTAATCTAGAAATTGTTGGCCTTCTTGTTTTGATGATGTTTAACAAACAATTTACCACTAATGTTGTTTGTCTAGTATTTTTGTTTTCTTATTTATTATAGATAAACAACGTTGTTGGAGGATGGATGGAATAGAGCTTTAACGATGATATCCAAAGGAGGTTGGCGGAATGTCGGTGAAGCCTTGTAATTCAAAGTTAAAGATCAAGTTCAAGCTTCATCCGCATGTGTACCAAGTTGAGCTACAATGAAGATCAAGATCAAGCTTGGGTAATCTAGTTTAGATTTTATATTGTTTGTGTTAATTACCTTAAGCTCAACATCATATACACACACGTATTTGGTTTCTATGTATATATATAGTTATATATATACATGCATGGTTTTGGGTTTTCATGTTTATAATATGAAATCACATATTTCATATTTAAATGCAAATTGGAAAATTCTTTTTCTAACATGTTTGTTTTCATGTTTACAAACATTTCTCAAAGTTTCATCAAGTTTGGAATTGATTTGTTATGTTTAATGGAATTTACAAAATCATGTTTTTGTTCGTGCACATGTTCGTGCATGTTTTACAAAACAGATGAGTTTTCATAAATGGAAAGTGATATTTACGAAATTCTTTCTTTGACATGTTTATCTACATGTTTAGAAACTCCTCAAAATTTTACTATTTTTGGAGTTGATTTACTATGCCCAATTGATTTTACAAAATCGTGTATGTCATCAGTTTTTTAGAAACTATAAATCTGTATTCAAACATTTATTTATCTCAACTGGGAAATTATTTTTCAGAAATTATTTCTCTAACATGTTATTCTACATGTCTATAACCATCCCACAAAATTTCATATTTTTTGGAGCTGTTTTACTATTTTTAATTGATTTTACAAAGATAAATACGCAAATTTCCAGAATGCTGGATTTTGGGGTATTTTGGTCTTTTCAGCCTATAACGGCTAGTAACGGCGAGTTTTTGATATTTTCGATTTTTGGGGGTTTGTGGCTGATTTAAGAGGCTATAAAAAGCCCTCAACTTTCATTGTTTCTCATGGATGTTTAAGAGAGTTTTAAAAAGAGTTTTACAAGTTTGTTTAAGGGTTTTTAAGTTTGTTTCAAGAGTTTGTTTATGAAGAACTTTCACAAGAGCTTGAGGAGATCATTCTATGGTGTTTGGGCATTCAACTCTTCTCCCTCTCTCTCTTGTCGTCTTTAGAGAAGTGTTTCTAAACTCAATCTAGCTTTACATTTATATATAAATGTTTGATTATCATTTTATTAAGCTAGAATTTATTTGAGTTTAGTTTGATTTGATTTACTCTTTGTTAACACACACAACCATTGAGCTTATTGTATTTATATACATAGTATAATTTGGGGTTGTGGGTTTGTGACTAAGAGTTGTGCTTAATTGAGTTCTCATCTTGTTTAGAGAACAATCATTTGATTTATATTGTGCTTATTGTGAGATACACTTTGTAATACACTTGTACACCGAGAGGAGTGTGTGGTGAGAGTCGGGGATCGTCCCAAGAGGAGTGGCGTCGGTTGATGAACCTAGGGAAAGGTTGTAACCGAGCATTTGAGGGAGATACGGCTAGGTCCAACACTTGTGATGGTGTAGAGTGGGTTTGCAAGAGTGTGAGTTGTAGAGTTTTCGGTTAGCTAGAAAACCGAGTGTGTAGAAGTTTCGACTTCCAAATCGAATTGTGATAGTGGATTTCTCCCCGGGAGTGGGGACCGGAGACGTAGGACGGAAGGTCCGAACTCCGTGATCATATTATGTGTTTGCATTGTTTATTTGCACACTATCACATTTGTAGTTTGATTATATCACCCTTGTATTAGTTTATATATCCTTGCATATATATTTCATCATATAGGATATATCTCATTGTTTACATTGCTTATCCTAGCTCATATATCTTATTGTATTTCATACTTGCTAGGATAACTCATTAATTAATTTTAATTGACATATAATCAGATTAGATTAGCATAAGACCCTAATCACCCCCCCTCTAGGGTCTAACAATTTCCTCTTTTAAGGCTTTTGACAGTCCTTTTTTTTTGTAGGGTTTTCTTCTCGGCTGAATGATCATCGTATGTTTACAATGAACAATATTTTGTTAGAATATTTGCTTAATGCCTTTGACTCATCATTTTCTAACAAATTTGTTCATTTTGATAGTGCTTACAATTTATGGAAATTCATAGAAGCACATCAAGGCAACTTGTAAGAAATCCAACGTAGTTTGGAGGATTATTCTTCAAGTGAGTGTGGAGCATTATCATGTACACGGCCACTAGGCGATAGCCCTAGTGTGGTAAGCGATTTAGAATCCGATAGTGATATATCCATCAATGAACTCGCTTGTGCATATGATAGATTAATGCATGCCTATACTAAGTTGCATAATAATTTTATAGATTTGAAAAACAAGCATGTTAATTTGAAATCCGATCATGAGTTGCTAGGTTCCAAATTTGATATCATTGCAAAAGAAAATATTGTGCTTAAAGAAAACAATGACTTATTAAATTTGGAAAATGAAAAATTGACCTCATCCATTTCTAGCTTATCTCATGCTAAGAACAATGCCATATTATAAGTAGAGAACATTAGAAATGAGTTTAATTATTTATGTTCTACTTCTAATGCTAATGCATATGTGCCTAATGATGAGTTGAATAATATTAAAAATAGAATATCATCTTTAGATTCAACTCTTAAATCATGCATTGTCAATAATAACAAGCTTATGGACATGTGTGCTAAATCTCATGCTAAAACATCTAAACATCCTATTCATCATGCACACATGTATAGTAAAGTCTACAAATGCACAAATTGCGGTCGTAAAGGCCATCTTGCTAGATTTTGCTATGATGTACAAAAACCCCCTAAGGCTCATATTAATCCTTCTTGTGCATCTCATCAATCTTCATCATCACATTTTTCACATACACTTGCACATACTCATCATGTTCATCATAAGCATGCTCATGTGTTTAAATGTGATCATTGTGGTCGATTTGGTCATTTGGCCAAATTTTGTTTTGATTTAAAGAGAGTTTCACATTTGCAAAATAATTTTAAAAGATCATCCATGTTTGCAAATGTTTCTAATATTTCTCGTGCACATGTTTATGGTCAACAAAATCAAATGGGCCTCTTTCATTGCACTAATTGGCTTTGAGCTTTATTAATAGGGGTCATGTCCCTAACCAATCCGGCACCAAAAATTCTTGGGTGCCAAAATGATTTTTAAACCAAGAATTTTCGTACTTTTACTTTTTCTTTTTCTTGGTTTTGAAAATTACGTTTTAAAATCTTTTTGTTATGAAAATAATTTTTCCTTTTGTTTTCATAATTATTAGTCTTGATTTTGATGAGAGGTTTGTGTTTATATAACCCTCCGGGTTTATTGGGTGTTTATTCTCAAATCAAGTTTACCGGATGCTAAAATGATTATATGGGTTGGAACAAGCTCAAGAGCTTGATATAATTGTTGCCTCTCTTAAAAATTGTGTTTTGATTTGTTGCTTTTGAATTCATTATAATTCACTTATATGATGATATTTATGTGTTTGTGCTAATGGATCATCTATTCGTGCTTTATAATGTATTCTATGAGTGGTTTGATCAAGTCTTACAAAAGAATTTTTTTGATGATCAAACATCATTTTTGGTTTAAATGGTTGATTTATGATTTCATTTGGTAGATTTGTTTTCATTCGAAAACTCTTTTTGCATGATTCTCATGTTTTCTCTCTTTTGATTTCATAAATCTATTTTTTATACATGGTTTTTAGGCTTGTATCTTGAGACACCTATTTATCATGACATATCATTATGTGTTCTCATTAACTTGTTTGTATGTGAGTGATATTTAGCATATTTTTTATTTATGCTTGCTCACATATGTTTTGCCATGATATTCATTTCATATATTCTATATGGCTTTTTGATAGGGGGAGCAATCCCTATAAATATTCTTTTTATACTCACCTATGCTTATTGATAGGGGAGCTTTCGCTCTCTTAATTCTTTTGTTACCTTTTTGATGTTGTCAAAGGGGGAGAAATATTATGAGTATATTCGCTCTCTTATTCTTTTTGTCCCCTTTTTGATGTTGTCAAAGGGGGAGAAATATTGTGAGTATATTCTTTCTTGTTTATATGCATGTGAATTATAAATTATATATTCATTTCCTTCATGCATATATTTCTTTTTGTAAATTGTTTGTCATCATCAAAAAGGGGGAGATTG
This sequence comes from Asparagus officinalis, assembly GCF_001876935.1. NCBI lineage: Eukaryota > Viridiplantae > Streptophyta > Magnoliopsida > Asparagales > Asparagaceae > Asparagus > Asparagus officinalis. Next base: position 102,761,583 of record NC_033797.1, read on the forward strand.
TTGGCCTTCTTGTTTTGATGATGTTTAACAAACAATTTACCACTAATGTTGTTTGTCTAGTATTTGTGTTTTCTTATTTATTATAGATAAAAAACGTTGTTGGAGGATGGATGGAATAGAGCTTCAACGATGATATCCAAAGGAGGTTGGCGGAATGTCAGTGAAGCCTTGTAATTCAAAGTTAAAGATCAAGTTCAAGCTTCATCCGCATGTGTACCAAGTTGAGCTACAATGAAGATCAAGATCAAGCTTGGGTAATCTAGTTTAGATTTTATATTATGTGTGTTAAGTACTCTAAGCTCAATTATCAAGCTCAACATCATATACACACACGTATTTGGTTTCTATGTATATATATAGTTATATATATACATGCATGGTTTTGAGTTTTTATGCTTTGGACACACTTGCAAAATACATGAGTTTTCACAAATAGAAATTCAATTTGAGAAATTCTTTTTCTAACATCTTTGTTTTCATGTTTATAAACATTTCGCAAAGTTTCATCAAGTTTGGAATTGATTTGTTATGTTTAATGGAAATTACAAAATCATGTTTTTGTTCGTGCACATGTTCGTGCATGTTTTACAAAACAGATGAGTTTTCATAAATGGAAAGTGATATTTACGAAATTCTTTCTTTGACATGTTTATCTACATGTTTAGAAACTTTCCTCAAAATTTTACTATTTTTGGAGTTGATTTACTTTGCCCAATTGATTTTACAAAATCGTGTATGTCAGTAGTTTTTCAGAAACTGTAAATCTGTGTTCAAACATTATTTTTCCGAAATTATTTCTCTAACATGTTATTCTACATGTTTATAATCTTCCCACAAAATTTTATATTTTTTTGGAGTTGTTTTACTATTTTTAATTGATTTTACAAAGCTAAATACGCAAATTTTCAGAATGCTGGATTTTGGGGTATTTTGGTCTTTTCAGCCTATAACGGCTAGTAACGGCTAGTTTTTGATATTTTCGGTTTTTGGGGGTTTGTGGCTGGTTTAAGAGGCTATAAAAAGCCCTCAACTTTCATTGTTTCTCATGGATGTTTAAGAGAGTTTTAAAAAGAGTTTTACAAGTTTGTTTAAGGGTTTTTAAGTTTGTTTCAAGAATTTGTTTATGAAGAACTTTCACAAGAGCTTGAGGAGATCATTCTTTTGTGTTTGGGCATTCAACTCTTCTCCCTCTCTCTCTTGTCGTATTTAGAGAAGTGTTTCTAAACTCAATCTAGCTTTACATTTATATATAAATGTTTGATTATCATTTTATTAAGCTAGAATTTATTTGAGTTTAGTTTGATTTGATTTACTCTTTGTTTACACACACAACCATTGAGCTTATTGTATTTACATACATAGTATAATTTGGGGTTGTGGGTTTGTGACTAAGAGTTGTGCTTAATTGAGTTCTCATCTTGTTTAGAGAACAATCATTTGATTTATATTGTGCTTATTGTGAGATACACTTTGTAATACACTTGTACACCGAGAGGAGTGTGTGGTGAGAGTCGGGGATCGTCCCAAGAGGAGTGGCGTCGGTTGACGAACCTAGGGAAAGGTTGTAACCGAGTACTTGAGGGAGATACGACTAGGTCCAACACTTGTGAGGGTGTAGAGTGGGTTTGTAAGAGTGTGAGTTGTAGAGTTTTCGGTTAGCTAGAAAGCTGAGTGTGTAGAAGTTCCGGCTTCTAATTCGGATTGTGATAGTGGATTTCTCCCCGGGAGTGGGGAGCGGAGATGTAGGACGGAAGGTCTGAACTCCGTGATCATATTATGTGTTTGCATTGTTTATTTGCACACTATCACATTTGTAGTTTGATTATATCACCCTTGTATTAGTTTATATATCCTTGTATATATATTTTATCATATAGGATATATCTCATTGTTTACATTGCTTATCCTAGCTCATATATCTTGTTGTATTTCATACTTGCTAGGATAACTCACTAATTAATTTTAATTGACATATAATCAGATTAGATTAGCATAAGACCCTAATCACCCCCCCTCTAGGGTCTAACAATTGGTATCAGAGCTTGGTGCTCTTTGATTTAAGGTCTAATCACCTTGAGTTAAAGATCCAAGTTAGCTTATTGTGCTAATCTAATTTTAAGCTTTATTTGTATCTTGCTTGCCTTTTATATTATGGATATGCATGGTTTAGGTTATGCCATTAATATTGCTCCTACATTAGATAATTTCCCCTATGCCCAATGGTGTGTTAGATTTAAACTTTTTGTTTAATCTAAACACGTTGTCAAAACAACTCTGTCATTGCCATGTCATGGTGAACTTTTTTATATTAGATGTATCTGTCATATTTTAAATTTAATTGTTCAAAGTGAATTTTCTAAAATTAAACCCATGATAGAAAATTTTGGAACCGTTGCTAATATGCATAATGCTTTTGAAATAAGAATTAAAAGATGGAAACAATGTTATAAAAGAAAAAAATTATAAGCCCAGACTAATTCCAAAAGATGTTGATCATAAGTGGAATTCCACCTATGCAATGTGAAGTGTAGCAATAGAATATAAAAAAATTATGAATGGTTTTATAAATTTTTATGCTTCTAGTTCTAGCTCTGATAGTAGTTATGGAATAACTGAAGATGAATGAACAATTATATGTAATTTAAATAAGATGTTACAAGTCTTTTATGATGCTACAATGTTATTATCTGGCTGTTATTATCCAACAATTACTTTAGCTGCTTTACAAATTTTAAATATTCAAAAGTTTTTTCCAAAATATCATATGGATGATACTTTTGGATCTATAATTTTTTAAATAGAAAGCAAATTTAATAAGTATTTTAGGCTTATTCCTCATATTTTTGGTTTGGGGGTTCTTATTGATCCATGTTTGAAGGATATCGGCCTTTGAAGTTTGTTACAATCACTATATGGTAATCAAGTAATAGACTTAGATGATGGATCTACCATTACTGTTACTTCTTATAATTTAGCTATTAAAAATTATTTTCAAACATTGTATGATGAGTATGCAACTAGGCATGGTGTAGCTACACAACAGTCTACAGTTTCAGCACTTTCGACCACAAGCCGAGGTAAAAGTGTAAGTTTTGATAGGTATGCAATGGTAGCTGAACTAACTGGTGGATCTAGACTTGGATCAACATTAGAGGTTTCTGAAATAGATGAATATTTATCTTCTTTCTTAGTTAATTGTCGAGGAAATGCTTTAGATATTTTACAATGGTGGAGAGTATATGGATCAGTTTCATATCCTATACTTTCCACCATGGTTCATGACTTACTAACAGTGCAGGTTTTGACGGTAGCTTCAGAATCCGCCTTCAGTACAGCAGAACGTTTGATCGACGACCACAGGACATGCTTAGATCCGTATACTGTATAAGCGGTGATGTGCTTATAAGATTGGTGGAGGTACGAGAAGCGAACGCAAGACATCGAACGGCTGGCTATACTTGAAGATAAATTTAAAGAGTTTGGACTAGCAGATAGGTATTAAGATTAGATTCATCAAATTGTAATTTTTATTTCTTAGCTTTAAATTTGTAATGAATTATTTCGAAAAAAGTTATAAATGATAGTGATATAGATGAGTAGGTGCCAACCTAGTTGGGATGTACTCATCTATTGTGATGCGACAAATTCTAAAATAAATTTATACTTGTAAAGGATTTACTGATTATTAATAAAAAAGTTATTTTACTATTTTTTTTGTAATTTTTTGTACTTATAATTTATGTCATTTCAAGTTATTAAAAAATTTATGTCATTTTTTATAATTTTTATGTATTTTTTATGATTTTTGAGGATTTTTAAAAATGTAAAAAAAAATTTCAACCAGGTCGGCCCGGAGCCCGGCCTGGTCAGGCCCGGGACCGGACTCGACCCGGGCCAACCGGGCCCGGGCTTCGGTTTTGCCCTGCCCGGACTCGGTTTTTCGGGTCGGAGCGGCCCGGCCCGGATGGACATCCCTAGTAGTGGTGCCCTATTACTTTTTGCCTATTTTATTTTAGTTTTACTTATGAGTGTTGTTACATCGACCAAAAAATTGGGACATGTAGTGGGACAGGTGAGATGTTAACCTCACATTGCATAATGAGCAACTCATTATGCAAGGTGAGGTTGGCACCTCACTTGTCCCATTACCTGTTCCATTTTTTTGGGTCCTTTTAGTATTTTTCTTTACCTATATTTATTATTCAGGACAACAAAAGAATTGCGGTAGAACACCACTAGAGAAAATAAAATAGTAAAATTGTCAATATAAATTCAAAATGCAACCATAATAAATTATGTAGGGACAACACTAGCACAACATCATGAATCCCCGTTTAGATCAACCACGCCTCAAATGTGTCTCGAAGGAAGCTAGGAACATTTGACATGCAATTTTTTGTGCAATTAATGAACTCCAATGGCATTAGAGGATCCTTTGAGAATTGAGAATAGTAAGGCCATTGGGGTTTGGGTGGTCTCTTTAAGAAAAATCATGTTATCTTTGGTCGGAATTTGTGGAGCGAATTCAGGAGGCATGGTCTCTTTCAAGTCTGCAGCAATCTCGTCTAACATGTAGAATGCTCACGCAGCTGAAAGGCACTAAAGCTCAGAACGCGTGACTGCACTGAGATTGCGTATTAGCTCAAAGATAATATGATTTTGTTTGGTCAAGATTTCACATAACCACCAAAAGTTTGGTCAATTTTGAGATAACACTAATTTTTTTTAATGTCACATAGCATTCAACAATGTTTCGTCTAACTGGGGCGTTATCTGTCAAATTTGGAGGTTATCTAACAAGACTTTTCAGTCTTATATGACATGTCAAAGTATTTCTGGTGTTATTAAGAAGGATTTAAGAGTATATGTATACATTTTTTTAGGATTATTTTCTTCACAAGTATTTAAAAGCTGGATGGATATATGAAACTTGTATATACTAGAAACTTGACACGTGCAAATGATGAAAAAAATTTTATTGTCTCTGATTTTAAACTTCCAATCAAAGCTAAACCGGATATTATTTGATAGATAGAAATTCAAATGATTTTATTGAATTCATACTCTTAAATCAGAATGCAGTAGTTTAGTAGTTGATTTGGTGTGAAAATAGTGTCAAGATTGCAAGTATACAATCAAGTTATAGTATAGTTACAATGTCGATCGGTATCATGACGAAGGTATGTAGGAAAAATTCTAACAACGTTTCTAGATATGTGTGGACAAAGAGGAGTGAAAGTGAGAGAATGTGTGATTATTTATAAATGAAAGAAAGCTAGAACAAGATGGGAAAAAGAGAGTGAAGAAATAAAAGAAAACAGAGACTAAACAAGGAGGAGAAAAAAAGAAAATAGAAAAGAACAAAATAAAGAAGGAAAAATTAATCAAAAATAGGAAAAATAAAAACAAGTAAAATATGGAGGAAATCAAGTAGAGATGATAGGAATCTAAAATTAAATCCATTAGTTAATTTCATTTAGGATTTATGAACTACTATCTTTTTTATCATATTTTACTTTAGATTTATTAAGCCTAAACTATCAAACCAATTAAGGAAAATATAACATATCAAATTATTATTGAAGGAAAATTATCATTTATGAAAAGAACAACAACTAGCTAGATAGTTTTTCTAGAATTCATAAGCATAAACTCTCAAACCACTCAAGATAAGTATAGATTATCAAATTCTTTTTCAACTAATTAGTTGAAAAAGACATTCAATTAGAAGTTTTGAAAAGAACATGATAATTCTTTGTTTTAAATAATTTTCAAGCCTCTTGATTAGTTTTATTTTTCAAGAACATATATAGAAATATAACTATATATATAAAAGATATTTCTATTTTTCTCTCTTTTTATATATATACACACTCTTTATTTCTTGGTGATTTTCTTCTACTTTATTAGGCTTTCTAAGCAACCATTTAACTAGTTTTGGACTAATCAATCCCAACCCAATTAGGCTTAGGTCATTAAGTATGAAAATACTCTTCGAGCTTAATTACTTGATCAACTTAGACTTAATAAGATAGAACTACCTTAGAGCTCAAGAGAATTTTTATTGGTGCCCTTTTTTTGCACTTGCTTTTTGCAAATCTCGAGTCCTGCATTAGTTCCTATCTCATTACATTTTCTACCCCGGTTATTAAATAAGTCTAGAATGATAAACTCAATGATGTGCCTAACTATACTCTCCAAGGTTTTCAATAATATTTATAGCATTTAAAGATATGTAAGAAGGGGGTTATGTACTTTAAATCTTCAGTGTTCATCAAACAAAAAACGGCTCTTAGATTTGAACTCAGGTTCAACATGAGTAAAAATTTTGTTTTAACATAACCGTTTATTCTTTAAAAATTTCCTCCAACCCAAGATTTATGGTTGAGATATGATAAGCTGATCGTTCAATATTTTCTAGGAACCTAAGCTCATTAACAAAAAGTTCTTCAAAGCTAAGATCAGAAAAACTTGTGTCTGACTTTGTGAAAACTACTCCTCTAGTATCTTGAGTTCATTAGCAAATATCTCCTCAAAACTTGAGTCTGACTCATGCTTTTCTTAAGGATTACACATATCTTGAAGAATGAGTGGATTATAATTCGTCATTTTTTTGGTTATAAAAGTTGGTTCAATATGGATTAATCGATTGGTATTATACTTAATCCAAACTTGAGTACACCAAATAATTTTTTTAAATTTATTTTATCTATAAAAAGGAAGTTAGGAAAAGATCTAAGAAAAATAAAAGTTTTTTTCTAAAAAACTAACTAAAGAAATTAAGAGCAACCATTTTAAAATAATCACCCTTAATTATCGTATTCAGCATAGACTCAATAGACCAGCTCCTAACCAAAAATTCTTTTAGTGAAAAGATTGAAGTTTACTCAGTGAGTTAGTAAGGTAAGAATAATACTGGAGCGAGGCCAAAGACCAATTAAATACCTCTTTCCTTACGGAACGCTTTACATAACACCTAAACCTTACCTTAGACACCAATAGACTTAAGTAAACTTAAACCTGTTCACTTAAGGATTTATTATTTCTTACTAAGCTTGAATCCTTAGGGCCCAAGGTCTAATAAGTTTTAGAAGACTTGGTGTAGTAATGAAGTAGTGATTTGTGGGCTAAGAAAAGAGTGATGAAATCTCTCATATTAACTTGATTAGGGAGTATCGCCTTTAAAATTATCAAATCACTCTAGATAATTCCTACTAACTATATAGAATGCAAACCTAAAAATTAAAAGCATCTATAAAAGGATGCAAAAAAGAATTTTTTTTATTTTTTAATTAGGGTTAGCAATCAAATAAACGTGAGAAAGAAAGAGCTCTTATTTGAATTTATTATCTTGTTAGTAGTTATTCAAGTAGATAGTGAATTTTATTAGGGTTGAAAATAGAAAATTTTTATTTTTTTGTAAATCCTAGTTGTCACTAATTGTAAAGAGCCTAAACTAGAGGGTGGAATTGAAAATATTAGAAAGAGGACTTACTTACCAAGCAAATTTTCAATTTTCAATCTTCAATCTTCTAGTCAATTTTTCACACTTAAACACGCAAATCAAAGAGTCCAAATTAAAAAGTCTTAATTACAAGCAACTTCCTTAGAAACGGTGTATAAAACTTTATGTTTTGTTAAGATAGTGTCGAGATTACAAGTGCACAATTAAGGTATAGTACAGTTACAATATCAATCCCATGAAAAAAGTGTGTATGAGAAATTCTAATAATGGTTCTAGATATGTGTGGACAAAGAGGAGAGAAAGTGAAAAAAAAGTGTGTATGAGAAATTCTAATAATGGTTCTAGATATGTGTGGACAAAGAGGAGAGAAAGTGAAAGTGATATAGAGAGTATGTGTGATTATTCACAAATATAAAAAACTAGAGCAAGAAGGGAGAAAGAGAGTTAACAAATAAAAGAAAATAAAAACTAAACGAGGAAAAATAAAGAAAATATAAACGGATAATATTAATAAGAGAAAAATTAATCAAAAAGAGAAAAATCAAAATAAATAAAATATGGAGGAAATATAGTAGATAAAATAAGAATCTAGAATTAAATCCACAAGTTAATTTTATTTAGGATTTATAAACTACACACCTTTTATCATATTTTACGTTAGATTTACTAAGCATATATTATCAAACCAATTAAGAAAATCATAACCTATTAAATTATCATCTAAGAAAAATCATCATTCATGAAAAATAACAATTAAATAGTAATTCTAGAATTTATAAGTATAACCTATCAAACTACTCGAGATAAGCGCTAGCATATATTATCAAATTCTTTTTCTACCAATTAGTTTTCTAGTTGATTATCCTAAACATAATTAATTTAATCATAATAGAGAAATCCACAAATCATAAGAGAAATCAAACTAGTTTCATACAATTTAAAAATTCCTATAAGATTTAGTTACTCGTTTTATAAAATAAAAATATGAAATAAAATCTAGACTAGAAAGCATAAAAGAAAGAGATTTAAATTATAATAAAAATAAAAACTAACTACAAAATAAGAAAAAAAAGATAAAAATAAAAAATATAAACTATAAGCATAAAGAAAATTTAACTAACAAAAATAAAAGAGTATAAAAGTAAATCTATACTAAAAATATGCAAGAAAATAAATTTTATAAAGCAAAAAAATAAAATAAAAGAGCATGATAGTAAATTTACACTACAATGCATGAAATAAATCTAATCTACCAACATAAAAATAAAATAAAATTAAAACATCAAAACGTGAATTTCTAAAATAAGAAAACAAAAGAGAAAAATAAAAACTTGCATTGCAAGGGGCTGGTCTCTTGAAAGAAAATCTTCATGTTCATTAACAAAGAAGAAAAAAACATTTGAAAAAGGAGGCAATTTTTTATTTATTGTAAACTTAAAAAGTTTATAAATTGGAAGACTTGATTAAAGTTCTCCTTTCCAAAAAGGAGTTTATAAAATTTTTCATGTTACTAACATCAAACCCTCCCTTTACTCCTCTGTTTATAGATAATAAGAATCTCTCGTAACATTTAAATTTGTCTTGCCTCAAAGTAACCCTCACAACCGTAGAATTTGACATAGGCCACACATAACCCTCACAATTATAGGATCTCTCAAAATAATCTATACCTTTTAATTCAATAGTTGAGTGATGGACTTTGTGCGTTTTATTTCTCTTGCATTTAATTCATTTAAAACTCTTAAGCATCTCTTAAATACTCTTAAGCTTCTTAAGATTTGGCTCAACCTTTAAATAATTAAATATATATAGTAATTAAATCCAAATTTTTGTCATAACCTGCTACTACTAATGATATTTCTGGAATCTGCTAATCTGGATGGCTCCGTCTAGGTATTCTAGACAAACAATGAGTTGGAGGTTGGATGGATTGAGCCTACACGATCACATCAAATGGAGATTGGCGGAATATCGGTATGAAGTCATTGCACATCAAGCCATATTCAAGATCAAGCTTCATCTGCATGTTTACCAAGAAGAGCTTTCATGAAGATTAATCAAGCTTGGGTATATAGTTTATAATGTTTGTAGTTTAGGTTTTATATAATGTGTGGTAATTCTATAAGCTCAAACATACACACACACATATATATATTTGTGATTTTCCAAAATATAGGTGTTTTTATGCAAAATATTATGTTTATAGATTAAAGACTTATTTATACTATTTTCATATATTGTATAAGTCTATAAATCCTTTCTAAAGTGTTTCAAAGTTTTGTTTAAGTCATTTTGACAAAATTAAGTTTTTAACATGTTCATACTTATGTAATTTTGCAAAATGATGAGATTTTACAAATGGGGAATGCAAATTAAAAAATTCTTTTTGTAACATGTTCATTATCATAGTTATAATCATTTCTCAAGATTTTACATTTTTTGGAATTTGTTTACTATTTTTAAGGAGCCTTCAAAAGTCAGATTTTGGACATGCACAGTGTCTGTGCATGTTCATAAGTCGACTTATCAGGTCTGATAAGTCGACTTATGAACTGCTCCAGAATATGAAAAAATTCTCTGTTAAGTCGACTTATAAACTCCTCTGGAATGTCCAAAAATCTCTCTGCCAAGTCGACTTACGCGACCTGTCAAGTCGACTTATACTAAGTCGACTTACGTATTTTATAAGTCGACTTATAGGCTGAAAAAATGACCGTAACGGCTAAATAAAAGTCGACTTATCACTATAGCAAGTCGACTTATAACTATACAACGACTAGTTTTCCAGACTCCTTGTTTTTCGGATTTCTTGTCTTTTTGCTGGGTTTTTCTTGTGTTTTGGGGTCTCCTATATATACCCCCTTATACCCAGCTCTATAATCATCTAAGAAGTGTTTTAAAGAGAGTTTTAAACAAGTTTTAAAGGAGATTAAAAGTTTGTTTAGTTTGGGGTTTGTGTTTACAAAGGAGGAAGCTCACGTTGTCAATTGAGGGATTCATCCTCAATCTTCTTCATCATCTCTTTGTGTTTATAGAGAAGTTTTCCTAACTCTATTCTCCAGCAATTCGTTTTTTATTTTCATATTATCATTTATTGCTAGTTTGTTAATTGAGTTAGATTTTATTTATACTTATTTTATCACACATACCCTATTTGAGCTTGTAGCATTTCATACATCATATATTGGGTTGTGGGATTTGTGATTTGTGAGATTGAGCTTAAATTGTGTTCTCACCTATTGTAGAGAACAATTTATTTGCTTTGTGCTTAATTGTGAGAGCTACACATTGTAATACACTTGTACACCGAGAGGAGTGTGTGGTAAGAGACGTAGTTGTCCCAAGAGGAGTGGCGTCGGTAATAAAAGCCTAGAGAGAGGTAGTAAATCCGAGCACTTGAGGAAAACACGGACTAGAGACCAACACTTAGAGGGTGTAGAGTGTGAGTGCAATTGTGTGTGTTGTAAAGTTTTCGGTGAACTACCAACACTTAGAGGGTGTAGAGTGTGAGTGCAATTGTGTGTGTTGTAAAGTTTTCGGTGAACTAGAAAACCGAATTGTGAGGTGTAAACGTTGTTCGGTGTAAAGTTTTCGGTGAACTAGAAAACCGAATTGTGAGGTGTAAACGTTGTTCGGGTGAGCGTAGAAAATCCGGTTGTGATAGTGGAGTTCTCCCCGTGAGTGGGGAGCGGAGACGTAGGACGGAAGGTCCGAACTCCGTGATCATATCATTATGTTTGGATTGATCATTGTGTCCACTATTTGTTTTCATTGTTTCTTGTTTATTTACCCTTTGCATATATATCCTTGCATATATCACATTGAATATCAATATTGTTAGGATATATTTGTTAATTAATTTTAATCGTTATTAATATCTAATAAGATTAGCAATAACCCTATTCACCCCCCTCTAGGGTACTTTCAGAGGTATCACCTTTTCTTTACAGTTGACCATCCTAAGCCGAAATATGACTTAGTTTCTTTCCAGATTTGATTTAATTCTCAATTATAAACCAAGTTATTAATAATTACTAACCAAGAAAGTGATGAGTGCTGAGATTTTACTTCTAGACTTAGTCGTGGGTTTTAATAAATTTATCATTCTTGGCTTCATAATAGATCTTTTGGGCTCGAAATAATCTTCATTTGAGTTCTTATTCAATAATTATTTAGTAAATTAAGATAAAAAGTATTATTAGCTGATATATTTATTCAAATAAAATAGATATTGAGTGCACAAAAGTGCAATAAAATATAATGATCAATAATGCATATTTTCTTCGAAGAGGAAATTATGAAGAATGGTATTCATTTAGTTTTAAAGGATAAATATTTAGTACTTTAAGCCCACTCTTTCAATGTTGGGTTTTTTAGATATTAATCCCTCAAATCTTCAATATTTCGATATGCATCCCTCAAATATTTGTAATTGTTCATAAGTTCATCAAGAATAAAGTAGTCTTGCAAATTAGTCCCTCAATGATCAACATGTCCCTTGGCTTATGTACCCTCCCTTAACCCCATATTCACAAAAACATAAGCTGAGAAGCATTTTAGTCATAAATGATCAATTTGCAATACCCCTAATGATTTTAGGACATATGAACAATTTTCAGAAATTTGAGGGATTAATGCCTAAGAGAAACCCTTTACGTTTATGTATGTATGATTTTAGAAAGACCTTTCTTTTTTTTTCGTATCCTTCAGAGAATTATTGTAGCACTACCCATTATATATCAATTTGTATCACATTCCTCCTATCCTTCCTCAAAACGCTTTAACCAAATTTGTTTTGCCACTTTATCCCTTTTTCTAGAACTAGTATGGCGCATGTGGGTTGCACGTGTGCATTTTCATGTTTCATTTACATGTCATGTCTAGAATTATTTGTTATAAGGCTGGAGTTTATAAAGCTTTTGCCTTCAAAATAAATTTATCTAAGTATTAAATTTTCTTTTCAAGAGTAATTGAACTAAATATTTATTTTTCTAAAAATTATGTGTTAAATAATAAGCTTCTCCAAAAATGTTATTTTGTGAAATTTTATATTTTGGACTTCAAAGTAAATTCCGTGGAATTTAAGGATAAATAAAATTTCCTAAATCTAAACCTCCTGGGCAATTTCTTTATGTTAAAGGTCTTCAAAGTCAAATTTTCTTGAAGTCATAATATTTTGAACTAGAAATAAAACTTTTTGGAGACTATGTGGCTTAAGGGGTAAGTTTTTAATACGTATAATGTTCTTTATTTTTGTTTGAACTAAATATTAGTTTTTATGGAGAAGTAGCAGTTACTATATAAATTTCATGAATTTTTTTTTAAAACTCTATTTTTTTGGACCTCAAAATAAATTTGTTTAGGATTTAGGGGACTAACCTAAATTTTCTTGAAACTTATAACCAATGTTTTGGACATGTAGTTATGTTGCTTTTGTTCGACAAAGAACTACTGTTTCTTGTTTCTAATAGGCTTATGGCCCATTTGGTTGATGTAAGTATTAGATGGAAATGGATCAAATGAGTTACTTCAAAAATAATAAAGTAGAAAGTAAGCGGAAGTAGTGCTATTTTGTTTGTTTCACGTAATTTCAGAAGTAGTGGTAATTATACTTTTCCATCTTCATTTAATTTTTCTACTTGGTACAGATTGGAGATATTATTAGAAAGAGATATACATTGTCTTTGAAGATTTTATTTAGAGTGAAGAATATCTACTTAATATAAAAACTAATTTTATTTTGAATTTATGCACATTTTAGCTACTTTTGATTTACTTCCAAGCCTTGAGAGAGGAAAAAAATATTTAAGAAGTAGGATGACACATAGACGCCACGTTGTCATTTTAGAAAGCAACGGAAGTACATTTCCTAGAGAAACTATATGTCCTTTTTTAATTTAGAAATAGCAGAATTGTCCTCTGCTTCCATTATTTCTGCTACCTCATTTCTACTCCTATGCAAACGAACATGCTCATAATAGAATTTTCAAGATAAGAAATAGTTGGGCGTGATGGCTTTAGTGTTGTGCTCTTTTTAAGGAGGCTTGGAGTGTCATCGATGAAGATCTATAACTGGCAATTGAGGAATTTTTCTGTTCAGGTAAACCTCTTGGCACTTATAACACTACATCAATTCCATTAGTACCTAAAATCCTCAATCCTAGCTCCCCAGCAGATTTTAGACCCATATCGTGCTGTAATGTTATTTACAAAATCATCACAAAAATAATAGCAAGGAGAATTCAAAAAGTTATGGGTTATTTGATCAATGAAGCACAAAGTGCTTTTGTGAAGGCGAGGCTCATATCTAGCAACATTCTTATGGCTCATGAGCTCATCAAGCATTATGGCAGAAAGGAAAATTCTCCTAGAGCCATCCTTAACATTGATCTGAGAAAAGATTTTGATACAATAAGTTAGGATTTTATTAGAGATATGTTAATAGGCTTGGGATTTCCAAATGCTATGATATGCTGGGTTATGGAATGTATCACCATTTCCAAGTTCTTTCTTTCTCTGAATGGAGCTCTGCATGAGTATTTTCGGGGAGCTAGAGGATTAAGACAAGGGGGTCCCCTATCCCCCTACTTATTTGTGATTGCAATGGAGTATCTATCAAGGAAACTGAGTGCTCTAAAGAATGATAGAATGTACAAATTCCATCCAAAATGCACCAGGATGAATATTACCCACTTGGTGTTTGTAGATGATCTCTTGTTATTCTGCAAGGTTGATATGAATTCAATCTCTAGGCTATAAATGTGTCTCCAAGAGTTCAGCCAAGTATGTGGGTTGGAAGCTAATCCTAATAAGTGCTCGATCATTCTGAGTGGAATTGATGACAGCTTAAAAAAATCATATATGCAACTATCTTAACTTCTCAGAAGGGGATTTGCCTATGCGTTATCTAGGTATGCCTCTGGTCGCTAAGAGACTTTCCTATTTGGAGTGTTCTTCTCTTATCAGTAAAATTTCTAGGCAACTACAAACCTGGTAACAAAAGAGTTGTTTATCCTATCCTGGGAGGCTTCAATTGATAAAATCTGTAATACTGGGAATTCAAACATTTTGGACAAGTAGCTACATTTTACCAATTAAAGTTCTTGAGAAAATAGATAGGCTATGCTCTGATTTCCTCTAGGGACAGAAAATCCACCTAGTTGCGTGAAAAAATGTGTGTCAAAGCAAAGAAGCTGGGGGCCTAGGAATTTTCTCAGCCAAGAACTGGAATTATGCTGCTACAATCAAGCTGATGTGGATGATTCATCTTAAAAATGATTTGCTTTGGATTAAATGGATTCATGAAAATTACTTACAAACTTCAGATGTATGGCAAGTTCAGACTAAAGTGAATGATTCATGGATATGGAAGCAACTCATTAAAGTGAGAGACTTGATGCTGATCAGGTTTGGCAATATTGAAAACCTGCAGAACACTGTTCGTGCATGATGCACAGATGGGAAAGTCAAGTTATCGACTATTTATAATATCATATCACTATCAACCTCCTTAGCTCCCTGGTCTAAGACAGTTTGAAAATGTTTTCATTATCCCAAACACTCCTTTATTATCTGGTTGGTTTGTCGTTCCAGAATTCTTACCCAGGACCATCTATGTTGTATGGGGATTTTGGATTCAAATGAATGTATACTATGTCCTAATCAACATTTGGAAACTTGCAAGCATCTCTTCTTTGATTGCCAATTTTCATGAAAAGTCTGGAATGATGTAATGGATTGGTTACAATTCTCTTGGAGATCATGCGACTGGAATCAGGTAATAACCTGGTACTCACTCAACCTTTAAAGAGAAATTGAAGAGACTAGCTCTCTTAGCTGCAATTTATGGGATTTGGCAGGAGAGAAATCAGAGGATTTTTCAAAGGAAATTCAGGGAACCAGAGGCAATCTTCAGAGCAATAAAACTAGCAATATACACCAAAGTTTTGAATTCAAATTTACCTGTACATATGAAAGAAATGCTTAAGAGGATGTAATTTTTTTTTACATTGTGTTCACCAAATCTGGTGTTTTGATGTACTTTATAGTTCACATACTGGGAAATGAATAAAATTTTTAATTGACAAAAAAAAAAAGATAAGAAATAGTGACATTCAGTCATGGTGCGGATTAAGTCCTTTGGAGATAATCCCCTAATTTAACTCTTCAGTGTATTTATCACTTCTCAACTTATTCATGAGGATTTATCACTCCCTCAATTCAGTTTCTAATTGTACAATTTCTATCTTAGTAAATATGATCAATGATTACTTCGCTTTAGAGGTCTTAAACTATTTATTGCTATTCACCAATCCATCATTTAGTTATAAAAACATAACACGACAAACAAGTTTGGATTAAGGTTTCATAGTCGCACTATTTATTGCTATTTCAAACAACATGTTTCATCACCCTTTTTTTTGTGCATGGATCAAAATTTTAATTATTGGGTTGAGGTATATATGGTATGAAGTCTTTTGATGTCATAATTGTTTTTAGTTTTCCTAAAATTTAATGAGGAATATAATGAAGAAAGTAAGTGCCTTAGGTGTAGTAAATATTAGGTGGATTGGGGGTACTATGGTTATAGTGTACAAGCATCGCATGTAAATGTAATTGAATATTTATAATGCACAAGAACACACAATAATAGATACAATCAAGAATTTTACTAATCCTGATGATAATGTCGTTACTAAACTTGCAACCTTTGCAGGTCAAATTGCAGGTCAATCTCTAATTTGTTGCTCCACTATCACAAGCACAAAACAAAACTTGTCATTTCAATAAATAAAAACAGCTTATAAACTTAATCAAGAAATTAGTCTTTATCCATAAATTTCAAAAGTCTATACAAACTATACAAAGAGGGGAAAAAACCGCAACATAAATTGTTGGTCGATGTCAGAATGGTGAGGATGTTGGTGGGCATAGTGGAGGCGCCAATTGTTTGGGAAACCCCGAGTCGAGATCCAATACCAAATCATCGAGAGAGAAAGCCAAACACATCAACTCAATTAGCATAAATAATCAACACCAGTTTTAATGTGGTTCGACGAGATGCCTACGTCCATGGGGTAAGGAAAGGGGAGTTTTCACTATTAGAAATCAAGGGGAGACAACTAGGGTTACAAATCTCACAAAAAACCCTCTTCAAATCACACTTGATCTCTCCAAATGCTCCTACAATAGACGCCTAACAAAGCCCCTCTATCTCAGCTCAAAACCCTTGCACACCAAACCCTAGAAACACCCCTTAGGTATTTATAACAATCCAAAATGAAATGGGCCTGGAACCCAGATTCAGCCCAAAACTGTTTCGGGAATCAATGAAGAAAGCAACAATTTTTCCCGCGAACACGCACTAACTTCATAAACAGGCCCAAACTCTAGAGGAAAACGCGATCGACCGTCACGGTCGACCGCCAAAGATCAAGAGGCACAGTGAGGCCCCGTGCATGAACGCGGTCGACCGTCACGATCTCACGATCGACCTCCGACCATCCAAAATGTTCCCCAGGATCCATCAACTGTTCTTCCAGTCCTACAAATCTCCACCTCGACAAACGTTCTGCCAAAACTGAGTCGACACTGACCACACCAAATACCTCACTTGTTGCTTCCAGTACGCCATGACAACAGACTCATGACAACGAACTCCATCCACAACAAGTCGAGACCCATACGGGAGTGCGAACACTCACCCAAAACAACAATGTCTACTCACCAAATCGGCTGCATCATAAAGACTGTCTACGTATCCTCTAGTCTAAGGAATCAAGCCTTCACGTAGTTCACCCAAATGACCTCCAAAGGCCCTCAATCCAAAAGAAGAGTTCTCAACTCTTCATCAACATCAACACCCAATCTGCGGCTGATAGCTTCACCAATGACCCCAAACTGACACGATCCAAACACCTCCACCTGAGGTGACCCAATGGCCATATACAAGCTACATCCACTAGCTTCACTCGAATCTACCAAATTATCATCTACATCCTGAACAATCTGATCCCCAAACTGTGCCACATCAGCTGGAATCCTAAATAATACAGAATGACCTGGAGTATGTGGAGTAATCTCCACCCAATGTGGAGTAGCATCACCCTCCACCCACTGCGATATCCCACCGATCTGATCTACATTCTCTACCTGCCGAGAGTCCAATGTGACATACTTGCTCCGGACAAACTCATAAGCTCTCAACTGATAGCCAAAAGAGCCTCTGAATCCCAATCGTGCAATCGGATCCAATCTCACATCTACGATGTGACCAAGTGCCGGGTAGCCAAACATCCGACACGATCCAAAGTCTGAAACAGCTCCACCATATCTAACAACTCTTAATGCAGCAGTCAGTAACCTCATAAGATGACCTAATCATGTCGAAGCCCGAATACCAAATCCACTGCTCGACAACCAACACCGATTCTTCTCCAGAAAGGAACAGCTCACCGAATCCGCCATCTCATCTCGTCGCCCCAATGTCTCCTCTCCTACGAAGTGTCTCCAACTGCCATGAGCTCGGCACGAATGCAAGAAAGAACCCCTACTAGAACTAGTACGATGTGTAACCTTTCTGCCAATACACCTCCTCTAACTGTTGCGGATTACTAGGGCTTCATACCAACGGGACTTGGTTGCAACCCATAAATACCTAGTACAATCCCCAACATAGGAAACATAATACTGATTACCTCCCAATGATGCCTTCTTGGAAGGCCCCCAAATGCCTGACTGAACACTTCTAATAAGACCCCTCGATCGATGGATAGAAGTGCCAAACTCCACCTCGATCTTCTCGCTCATCCCAACGTTCTCAAAGGACTTTAATCTACAGGTCATAGCACTCCTCAACAATCTATGCATGACATAACCAATCATATATCCCAACAGCAAACAATGCCACAGTCTAGCCAAAGAAGTCGTCAGCTCTCTATCAATCACCATGCTCCTAAGCAAATAATACAAGTTGCTCCTTCTGACGCCCTTCATCACAATCATGGACCCCAATATGACCTTCAAGCGTGCATCCACCAAGATCACCCTATAGCCTGCTACCTCCAATGCACCAAGTGAAATAATGTTCTTCTTCAATTGAGGAATGAACCTCACTTTAACCAACTCCTGAATCATCCCGTCACTCATCCGAATCCGAACGGTACCGATACCACTAATATAGCATTTGTGATCATTACCCATGAGCACAACATCTTCCAACTCTTGAAAGCTAGAGAACCAATCCCTCCTAGGGCATATGTGGTAAGTAGCACCCGAATCCAACATCTACTCTGTGGAGTCGGCAACACCAACTGATAGAAGAGCTGACACTAATAGCCCGAAGAATCCTGTTTTCACCAAAAGCTACCTTCATCATTGATTTCATTAAACTTCAATCGTTACAAATGAATTCAAATAAAAAAAATAAAACAATTACAACTCTCTTGAAAATAAACACAAGATCCATTTATCGGCTCTTGCTTATGTGGGTTCTTCACCGGTACCGGGGTTTATCCGTGGACGACCGTGAATTAGATCCGGTTGCAGGAAAATTCGGTAGAACTTCACTTTCACTGAGGAAGTTTTTTGATTTGAAGTGCTGAGATTGACCAAGTGAAATCAGGGCTCTTCTCGAGATTAAGACCAAGCCTAATCTCAAGGAACGGACGGGCGGGGCTTCGGATCCTTCGAATAACTCCTCTTCGGTGCTGAAGTTCGCCGGGATCTCGTTGACCTTTGCTGAAATTTCGTGCTCCTTCACTCTTCAATCCAGCAGCACCTCGTCCTCTTGATAAAATTCCAAATCTCAAAAATGGAGGCCTTGGGCTGATATTTATAGGCCTCGGGTGCAGTTATTTGGATGAGAACAAGTGATTTGGCTCTATCTTCAGTTAACAATAGCCTAACCATGTTTGGGAATGATATTAAGTCAGTTAGGAACCCCTGGAATAGATAAATCCTGCGAAAAACCACTTTAAAACCATCAAAACACATTTCGAGCATCAGACTGCGTGGCGCGGGTCGGACAGATCCGACCCGGGCTTGCGCGGGTCAGTCAAATCCGACCCGTGCTTGCGCGGGTCGGACATATCCGACCCACGCTTGTGCGGATCGGTCTGTCCCGTCCTGCGCTAGCGTAGGTCCGCCGACTTTTTCTCTTCTTGGTATTTTTCTTCCGGGTCTTGTTCTTTTCGCGTATTTGGTCGATTTGTTGACTCGTGCGCTTCGTCGCGAGACCGACTGTCGAACGTGCGTTGGTTGACTTGTGCGTGTTGGTTGATGTATGCGTGTTGATCGACGCACACAAACTGATTAAAGCGTGCGTGTTGATCGACGCGTACGAACTGATTGACGCGTGCGTGTTGATCGACGTGCACGAACTGATTGATGCGTGTGTGTTGACCGACGCGCGAGAATGACGTGCGCGTGTTGACCGACGCGCACGAGCTGATTGACGCGCGCGTGCTGACCGACGAGCACGAGCTGATTGACGCACGTGTGTTGACCGACGCGCGCGAGCTGATTGACGTGCGCGTGTTGACCGACGCGCGTGAGCTGAATGACGTGAACCTTCTTGATTCGTCAACTCTTTGATTCGAGTTTCGTGCGGGCTCTCATAGGCAATTTTAGACGCCTACAAATACCCCTTCCAAAGTATTTCAGCCTCATTCTTTTATAGAGGAGTCTGAAATGCTTTGGATATGATGGACCCCCACCTTCAATCGGTGTTAAAGGGCCTATAGATGGTTTCGATTCTTGACTTCTCCATATTTCAGCATATTCTGTATTTTGTCGAATAGCTAAAAATTTTCCCAGTGCTACATTTATCGTCTAACCGTTATTGAAGCCTTGAACCGGAATTGGTGAGTAGATTTTCGTTGATGTGTCATTGAGTTGACTTTTGGATTAATTATCTACATCACAACGTGTTTACCGGTGTTGACCGGTGTTGACCTAGGGCTATGCGTTGACCGGCGTTGACCTTAGGGTTTCGTGTCGATCAGCGTTGACTCTCATCGCAACGTGTTGATCGGCATTGACCAAGGGCTACACGTTGACCGACGTTGACCTTAGGGTTTCGCATCGATTCTTATCGCAATGTGTTGACTAGCGTTGACATGGGGCTACGCGTTGACCGGTATTGACCCTAGGATTTTGTATCGATCGACATTGACTTTAGGGTTTCGCATTAACCTGAGGAGAACCAGTTTATACTCGTGTACTCCTGGGAGTTTCATGAATCAGTTTAACCTCGTGTACCCGTCGGAGGTTGCCAGGTTACCCTTAAGAATTATTATACTAATATTCCCCAAGAACTTCCCGTCAAAATTAGGAAACAGTTTAGACTCATGTACCCGTTAGAGTTTGCGTGGGACCCGAATGTCCCGAAAGTGAGCGGAATGTTTCAAAGTTATCCGGAAATATAATATTAGCTCTCGAAAATTCCGATAATAGGCGAAAACATCGTAAAACGATCGAAAATATGAAATCGGATCCCGAATATTCCAAAAGTAGGCTACAATGCCGCGAAATCACCCAAAAATATGAAATTGGATCTCGAATATTCTGAATATGAGCGAAATGTCGCGAAATCACCCACAAATATAAAATTGGGTCTCGAATATTTTGAATATGGGTGAAATGCCACGAAGACACCCAAAAATTTGAAATTGGGTCTCGAATATTCTGAATATGGGCGAAATGCCGCGAAGCCACCCAAAAATTTGAAATTGGGTCTCGAATATTCTGAATATAGGCGAAATGCCACGAAATGACCCACAAATATAAAATTAAGTCTCGAATATTCTGAATATGAGTGAAAATGCCGCGAAATTACCCACAAATATAAAATTAGGTTATGAACATTCTGAATATGAGTGAAAATGTCGCAAAATTATCCGGGAGTCCGAAAACGGGCAAAATCAGGCGAGAATACAACGAAAAATAGACAACGTGGGTCTGACCTGTGTTCACGCGGGTCAGATGGATCCGACCCGCGTGAGTGCAGGTCGGATTAATCCGACCCGCGCGCACGCGGGTCGGGCACAAATCCGACCCACGAAACGCGGGTCGGGTGCTTGGGTAAAAGGGGTAAAAACCCTATTTCTTCTTCTTCTTTCTTCTTCGTCAGTTCCAGCTGCTATCCTCCTCAAAAAATTTTGGTTCCTCCTCTTTCCCCCAAATCTACCTTCTTCAAGCTCTCTTCGTTCAATAACTCATCTAGCTCAAGAGTTCTTATCAAGATCAAAATCTCCCCCAGCCCTTTAAACCTCTCACCGATTCCTTCCTCTCCTCTTCCCACTTGGATTCGAGCAAATGAGGAAATTCAAATCTAGGGTTTTAGCCACTTGAGCTCTTCTTCCCCTTTCAAGCGTCAAGAACTTGGGTAAGTCTCCTCTTCATAGCTTATTTAATTTCGGTTTTGAACTCTTGCTTTTGAAATCATGGGTTTTGGTTTGATGGTTGAAACCCTAACTCTTGAATTTGGGGAAAACCGAAATTGGATGGGGATGATGGCCGAATTTTGCTTTGGTTGCATGAATAACTTGGTAATTGAAGCCCCTAACTATTTAATCTTGGGAAAAACCGAATTTTTTGGTCTGGGCTTTGAATGGTGGCCGAATTTTTCGACTGTTCATGGCCGAAAATTTTGACTGTTCATGGCTGAAAATTTGGATTGTTCATGGTCGAAAATTTGGACTGATATTAATTTCTTGAGTTGGTGTTCTTGAACTTGTGCATCGTTGAGGCTGAAGTTTGACTCTTGGTTGATTGTTTATGATTGACGGCTTAAATCTTGAGCTTAAACATATGTGTTGACTGAGAACTGAACTCGTTAACTTGTACGTGAGTAGAGCTTAATTTGCACATGGCCAAATTTTTTCTTTAGCCTTTGGTCGATTGATGAGTGTTGCATCTGAACTTATACGTGTATTTGAGTGAGAATTCCCTGAATTTGGTTGCACGTGGTCGAACCCGGTATACGAATGAACTTGTATATGATTGAATTCGAACTTGTATGTGGTCGGATGATTTGGTTCTGAACTTGGCTTGGTTGGCACTTGTATATGATTCGAATTCGAATTTGCATATAACCGAGCTCTTGTATATGATTGAATTCGTATGCAACTGAATGAACTCGAACTTGTATATAACCAAGCTCTTGTATTATTGAATTCATATATAACTGAACTCGTGTGTGCCTTGAATCCCAACTTGTATGCGGCTGAATTATTTAAATTCGAACTTGTGTATGGCTCGAGAACCTTAACTCGTATTTGGCCGAGCTCTTGTATATGATTGAGCTTGTGCATGACTAAATCCAAACTTGTATATAGCCGAACCCTTGTATATACCCATATAGGCATGATTTTGAGTCTCAAGTCAATATCCATGCTCTAATTTCTGATGATTCTGTGAGCTTGTGAATCCGCATGTTGACATGGTCGAGGCCTTATGTTTGACTCTGTGACACTTAACTTGATTTTCCCTTGCATTTTCATGCTCAATTATACACGTGAGCTATGTAGGAGGCGCTTGATTCACTTGACTTATATATTTAATTTTCCTTTAACTTGAACCGAGAATGTCTTATAGGTTTAATTAGACCCTTAACTGGAAAATTCTATTTTGTAGAATTTCAATCAAAGATTCACAATTTCCTTTTCAAGCTTTCAATTCATGTATCTTGATTATTGATCTGACTGAGATGTTGATCTTTATTACAGATTAGCCATGTCAATGAGGAGATCGCGCCTCCCGAGGAGTCGATCGGCTACTCAGTCACCCGAGAGGGAGCATCTGTCTTTTACTGGTAATCCTTTGTAATTTCTTGTTTATGAATATAATTTCCTGCTTATGAATTTAATCTTCATTATGTCATATTGCATATTGCATATTGCATCCCCTCTTTGTCCTCCTTGGTGAGGCAGTCGGGAAGAGCTGATATCCTCCTTTGTGGGGGTGGATGCTTCTATATTACATCCTCGCTCTGTTCTCCTTGGTGAGGCAGTTGGGAAGAGTTGATATCCTCCTTTGTGGGGGTGGACGCTTATCAGATACGTTTTGCTTAGTCAAAACGCGTCTTAAGGCTCTATGAGGCGATTTTCTGCCGTATTATGTTCCGTAAGATAGGGTGCATCACCACGTTATTTGCGTGAAGATGTACGTTATCTTGTGAGTTCGTAATACTACTAAAATCGTCTCGTCAATTACAAGATGGTGACTCTATTTTATGAATTGGTAAAAAGAATTCAACCCCCTGTATTGTATTGATATTTCTTCATAAACGCGTTTGATAAACACGCCTTTTTCATTTCAGTTGAATTCCCGGCGATGCCATTTTCTCAATTCGAGATAGATGGCTGTAGGAGCAGGTATTACACTGCCGTTGATAATCCGGTGTTGATTCCGCACATTTCTCAATTTGCCTTAGACCTCCCGGATGAATTCTCTAAGTTAGTACGGGAGGGGGCCATCGCATCATGTGTTAGTTAATTACAGACGTGCCACTTGCTGAAGATACGGATCCCGATCATCCTTTAAGGAAGACACATTACCTGTTTGGCGATTCTATGACGGATCCAGATGTCGTAAAAGCTCGAAGACGAGCGGTGGTTACATAGTGACGACACAACTTGCTTATACCTTCCCTTGTTTCCTCGTCATCGTTCGCTAACAGAATTACGGGGGCAGGCGGTGACGTGACAAATGCCTTGGACTTTGACAGAAGAGCACACCAATATCCCTTGCGGATACGTCTCCAGCCATTCACTCCCGGGTTCTAATGACAGAAAACATATTACAGGGTTACACCCCGGTGTGATGGGATTGGAGGACCCGCCTAAAGGGAAAATACCTATAATAGCTCGTACCGTAAAGAATCGCCTTGCTGAGCTAGGGCAAGAGCTGCCTATTGAAAATTACAGGTGTCATGGTTGGTCTCATTCTTCAGATAAATCATGGTGGGGGAGGATGACAGGTTATGTCCTCCACCGATGGGGTTCTGAGTTGAAGTTGATAAGATTGTATGAAGCTATCCGGGCCACGCAATACAGATTACCGATGAACGCTCTTCACTTCATGGGGTTAATAGAGTTGTACAATCCAGATACTAACACCTTTCTTACACGGAACAGAGAATTGGGATTACCCTTTCATGAGATGCACAAAGTCTCCGGACTGCAACTGGGAGATATACCGTATCAAGAATATTTTCCCTCCAACCGGGAGCTCCATCAATTGAAGATCCATAAGCCTGCTCGATACGACACGTTATGGGAACTCACGTATCATTATCAGATTGCTTTAGCCGGCACTAACCCGGTTGTGCAAGGAAGAAGTCTCCTTAAATAAGCTTGAAGCAATTCTCTTGCTATTTATTTAAAAACTTAGAGAAACTTAATGAGGAAGTTTGGGAGTTGCCACCGCTGACTTCCCAAGAAATTAATAGATCGATTGAGAAGTGTGGTGCCCACTCCCATACTATCGCGAGTGCTCAAGACAAATTCCTTGCGGGGACTAAATTCAAAACTTTCTTATGGTACGCTCAGAAGCCCATCCATCCTAAAACTTTATTGGCTGGTTATATAGCACTTTTGTTGATGAAGTGTGTAGTACCATATTAGACCTCAGATACCCTGCCGATAGAGGTACTATTCCCAACTGTCCAACTTACTTATGGGAGAAGCCTATCTCTTTTGCCAGCAATGATCACCGACATACATCGCGGACTTCGTCAGGTGGTCACGATTTTACTCAAACTGATGAGACACCATCTGCGAAGATCCTTGTGGCGAAGACAGAACTCCCATATACTTATCTGATGGGGTGGTTGGTTCTTCATCGCCCTGATTTGATGTCACCCCCTACTAATGCGAATCTATCTACTCCTCTGCTACAATTGTTCGAAGGGTGTAGGTGGAAAGCTCGGGACCTCTCGGAAGTCAGGAAGAGTTTGCATACACACAAGGGCTGGGTAATCAACCCATGTCTCCCTCGCTTTGCCAGCAAGTATGGTGGGATGCTTGCTGACATAGAAACGCCCGGAACCGATCAGACTTCCCTTGATGTTGGATGTTTTAGGTGGTTCATGAATATAAGGCCTGGCCATCATCTTTTTCGAGTAAAGGGGTGCTGTTATTTAGAGCCCTATTTGCTGTGCCGGTTCGCCCATCAATTCGGGTACGACCAGTTATATGTCGGGAATCCGAACCAACAGTTCCATACTCGTGGTGGACTAGTGGACGGCATTCGCGCTTGGTTGTGGAACGTGACGGGCTGTACTGGCGCCAAGTTCAGTCTTCCAAATACCGATCGCCACCTAGAGCTCACATATTTATGCTGCAAATGGATTATGGCAGCCACCGAGCCCGTTCCTCTAAGATCAATTAATGAATTAATGGCCGAAGCTGCATTGTGCATTACTGAGAAGATTGTTCGAGAAAATATGCAGGAACAGAGGAAACGCGACCGTAAACTCGCTGGTCCCTCAGGCAAAGGTAAGCAAAAAGTGGAGGATGTAGAAGAGGGATTGTTTGCTTCCAACGAGGAGACTTCCGAAGACGGTGAAATCACTTCTGATGGTGCTATGGAGGTCAACAGAGACTTTGAGGAACACACAGCAGGTTTGTCTGAGTATTTTTATAAAGAGCAATGGGATCTATCGATCGCTGATCGAGTTCGCCGACTTAAAGCTCAAAAGAAGTGAAGAATTTTGCCTACTTATAATAGAATAATGGTTGAACTTTCAGATGTAGGTTTCGAGGCGGAAGAGGAGAGAGGTGGACTCATCACCCATGCTCGATCTCGGGCCATAGCTCAGGTAGGATCGCAAATTGAGTCGCATGCCATATCAACACAAGATAGACCTGTGGATCAGCAAGTGACCCGGACCACAAAACGGCTAAAGTTAACCATCAAGCGCCACGCTAAACCTCAGACTTCTCAAATGGAGGCAGTCGGCGATGCACCCGTTGGTTGGGAAGGTAATATTCCAACTCTTGTCATCTTTTCAATCTTTTCTTCTACCAAGCTTTAGACTTAGCGGATTTTCTATTCTAGAAGGTCATGATGAAGATTCAATGATGTACAACCCTCCTTCTCCTGACTTAGACTTTTTTGGAGGGTCATGCTTTGTGCCACAAGCAGATGAAGCCGTGGGTCAGGATTTGGCGGGTGTTGGAACTGATTTGTCCACGGTGGTTGCTAGCCCAGGTACTCCTATTACCGGTAGTACACCTTTTAGATGGCAATCTTGGGTATTAAATAACTCAGAGTTCGTCCCCCCTTTAATTGCTTACATGCTTCTGGCTCTTTTAGAAAAGCTACAAGAGGCGATTGTTTACGTTGGGATTGAAGAGCACGCCGTCATCACCGGAGGTGAATTTAATTCTCTTTCATTACTGATTTTCAATTTCTCTTTCCATGTCTTAACATTTAGATTTTTCTTCAGATGTTTCAATGGAGGACCCAAATGATAAAGAAACCTTTCATCATGCAGCCGATGCACCTCCGTCTGATCCCATACGAGACCCTTCGGGCTCTGGCGACAGGCTACTAGACGAGATGTTGTCAGAACAAACTTGTCGAGATGTTATCGAACCGGTCATCGACACTGGTCCTGGTTCCTCTGTTGGTATGGATTTTTTCTTTCTGTGGAAGTTATTCCCTTATCGGTTCTTAGTCCTTAAGGGAGTCATACTTGTAGGACCAGTCGTTAGGAGTGATGCAACTACTATTGTTGGGATATCTGATGATCCTGAGGGTCTTGATTTCTTGCTGTTGGCAGGAACTATCATAGAAACTCAGTCGTCGGTGGCTCAAACTCAGCACACAATTCTGGCAACCGAGATGACTACTGTAGCTGCGAGGATCAGCCCAGTTGAACAAATCGTAAGACCAACTGAAGAAGTCGGTACATCTACGACTATTACGTCTGCAATAACTTCAACGACTCATGCAAGCGTGCAAGGGGTATTGAATGCAGAGCGTCAAACTAGAGAGCCTTCAGTAGTTATTGGTGAGTCCTGTTTTGACATTTATCTTGAAACTATTCGGACTAAGATTCCTAAATAGTTCAGTAGTTATTGGTGAGTCCTGTTTTGACATTTATCTTGAAACTATTCGGACTAAGATTCCTAAATAGTTACTCTTCTTTTTAGGGCTCTCAACTCCGGACTAAGATTCCTAAATAGTTACTCTTCTTTTTAGGGCTCTCAACTCAGCTTTATGATCTCGTCACGACGCTACTATCCAATAACGACCCAGATAAGATTCTCCTTCGCATGGAAATTCGTTCTTTCTTCTTGTTCGTTAATGAGATGGTTGACAATCTTCTCCGCAACGGGCTTTCTATTGGTCTCTTCAAGTTATATCTCAACAACCAAGTGACTTTTCTAAGGAGTCAAGGGTATTCAGACCTAACGGACGTTATTACTGCAGACTTGGTTTGCCTTGAGTGCGAACTTGCAAAGCTGAAGGGATTTCAGGCAGCCGAAGTTTCTTCATATGTGGCCGCTCAGATGGAAGCTAAGTTACAAGCATGGCACGAAGCTCAAGTATCTGCTGATTCTAAGATTCAGGAAGCGGAGGGTCTTGTTCAACAAATGGAAGCGGCTTGTGCCGGCAAGTCAACAACTCTTTGCAATATTGATTCCTCCCTTGCGTCAGGTGATGCCACCATAGCGCGACGCAAGCTAGAGTTAAAAGCAGTGAAAGATGCTCAAGCTGCTTTGAAGATGATGAGAGTACATGTGGAGCGCGCTCGAGAGGACATGTCCGGGCAACTAGCACTTACTAAAGAGAAGTTGGCTACGATGAAAGTAGAAGCCGTGAAGGTATTGGCTGCTGATGAAGACTCTATGAAGACCACGATACGGCGCGAGCTCGAACAAGCTTATACTGTGGAATTATCCAAGTTGGAGCAGCAAGTTCTTAGCCATAAGCTTTATGTAGATTGATTGTGACTTTTGTACCTGCAAACTCAATTTTTATTAATAGAAGATATTTCTTTTTTTTGTTCATTATACCTCTTTTATTATGATGTCTTATTCTGTTTGGAATAATCAATCATAATATTTATAGGATTTTTGGCAAAACCTCAGCCTTCAACGGGTTTGATGAGCCTTTACCGACTACCGTTTGAGTCGGGCTAGCATGCAGATTGTTTTGGTATGTTCCGCATGTAACGTTGTACTAAGAGAATTAATTCACTTAGACTTAATGCTATGACTTTGAATACATAGACTTCACTATTTTTTACGGAAATATGGCATCCGGCAATGCGTGTTAGGCGCAGACTTAGGATTTTTGGCAAACTCCCAGCCTTTAACGGGTTTGATGTGCCTTTACCGATTACCGTTTTAACCGGGGTAGTATGCGAATTATTAAAACCCGTTTCACATGTAACGTTGTGCTAAGAGAGTTAATTCTCCTAGACTTGGTGCTATGATTTTGAATACATAGACTTTACAATTTCTTGTGGGAATATGGTACCTGGCAACGCGTGTTAGGTGCTGACTCATTCCTACTTAGGATTCGGGATGAGGGTCCCCAGACTTGTATTCTGGTATTTTTTTTCCACTCGGTGAAAGACTAAACCGGCAATACGTGTTAGGCGTAGGTTTATCTCTACTTAGGAGTCGAGATAAAATTTCCCGTGCATGAAGTGCGTGGATTGGAAGTTAAGAATTATGTCTTTTCTCAGGGTAAAGACAAACCCGATGTTGGAGCGGAAGAATTTTATGTTCTTGGCCCCAGGTCTTGTTTAGGGTAAAGACGAACCCAAAAAAAAGAAAGAGAAAGAATTTTATATTCTATCTCCCAACACTGAAGAGGAAGAATTTTATATTTTATTTCCAGTTAGAAAGGAAACTTGAGGTGGGATCTCCACCCCCAGAATCCGGAAAGATGAAATAGGATCTCCACTCCGAGAATCGAAAAGATTCAAACAACCCTAACTTTTATAGGATTGGTTGCTTGATCCAAGAAAAGAGTTTCTCATTGATTGAGGGGAAATTCAAATTTTGACCCTAACTTTTATAGGTTTAGCTGAAAAGAAAAAGATGGAAGTCTTTCGTTTATCGAAAGGGATAACTCGATCTTAGTCCTAACTATCTGCAGGTTTGACTAAGTATGGTTGGAGACAATCCTAACTTTTATAGGTTTGATTACTCAAATTGAAAGTGGACCTCTCATTCATGGAAGGAATCAAGAAGGGAATTTGGCTTTGGTCCTAACTTTTATAGGTTTGACTTGAAAGCAAAGAGAGTGGGATACAGATAGCAGTAGAAATACTGGCTTGTACGTACGAGCCACTTGATGGAGGATTTTGATGTTAAGTGATCAGGATTTAACACGTCAAACTTTGAGAATTGGCATGAATTGGCGGATAGAAATTTTGGTGGGCCTACCGTCGATTGATTCGATCGGTGGGAGATTTTGCGAGGAAAGGTTGATCTGTCAAAATGATCGAATCTTATTCATCAATAATAAAACACACTTTAACTTTGAATACATCCAGAGTCCAAGTGTGGATTTCTTATTCATTATTTTCATAGCACCCGGGTTATCCCTAAGAATACTATATGCTGTATTCTTCTGGGAACTTCCCGATACATTGGTTATCCTGAATATACTAAGGGTAGTATTTTTTTAGGAACTTGTCGTTTATCGGTATCATAAGCCGGTCACCTTCCTTGGTAATAAGGCGATATGCGCCACTCGAGTAGACTGCATAAGCCGGTCACCTTCCTTGGTAATAAGGCGATATGCGCCACTCGAGTAGACTGTCTCTACTACGAATGACCCTTCCCATTTGGGTTCAAATTTACCTTTCTTCTTAGAGTTAAGGATCATAGGCCGTCGTTCAGTTAAGACTAAATCTCCTTCTTTAAAACTCCATTGCTGAACCTTTTTATCAAAAGCTCGGGAAATTCTGGCTTGGTAAAACTCAATGTGCTGTTGAGCTTCTAAGCGCTTTTCGTCAAGCATCTTGATTTCTTCGAGACATTTCTGATGTTGTTCTTCGGTCGTCATCTGGGCTGCAAGAGCGATTCGAAGAGATGGAATTTGAATTTCCAACGGAAGGATGGCTTCACACCCATACACCAAGGAATACAGGGTTGCTCCAGTAGGCATGCGAACTGTGATGCGGTAAGCCCATAGTGCTTTACCGAGTTTATCATCCCAATATCTTTTGTTAGTCTTCACGAGTTTTGATAGAAGCTTAATGATAGTCTTGTTAAAGGCTTCAGCTAATCCGTTTGCTGTGGGACTATAAGCTGTTGACGAGACATCTTGAATTTTAAACTTCTCGTAAAATCTGATGAATGCATTACTGACAAACTGAGGACCGTTGTCATGTATGATTCGCTTTGGGACACCATACCGGTAGATAATGTGGTGCTTAATGAACGCAATGACGTTGTTCGTCTTTACTTCTTTGAGCGGAATTGCTTCAGCCCACTTGGAGAAGTAATCAGTAATTGCTAGAATTAATCGATCACCTTTGACTGACAGGGGATTTATAGGACCAATAATATCCATTCCCCAAGTCTTAAAAGGCCATGATGTAGCTGAAGGATGCAGATGCTCCGGGGGTTGGTGCATATAATTTGCGTGCACTTCACACGCGTGATACTTTCGGGCATATGTGACCGCATCTTTGATCATAGTGGGCCAATAATATCCCATTCTTCTGATGCGGTCATAAAGTTTGGGGCCAGGTTGGTGTGTACCACAAACCCCTTCGTGCGTCTCTTTCAGGACTTCTTCTACTTCTTTAATCGATAAACAACGTAGTAGTAAGCCATCGTACCCCCTGTGATATTGCGTTTGACTCTCCGTGTTATAGTAGAATCTTGATGCTTTTCGTCGAATCGAATCTCTTTCCTTCACATCTTCTGGTAAAATCCCGTGCAAGATGTAGTCTATGACAGGAAAATGCCAATCTCGGGGTTCGAACTCAACTTGAGTTGAATGTACTTCTTTAATATCCTCTTCCTTGTTATCTTCATCGTAGATTGGCACGAAGAGTTGGTGAGTTCTCACCGTAACGAACTGTTTTGTTTTGGGAGGCTGCGCTAGAGACACGGCTAATGCTTCTAGCGTATCTACGTACGCGTTTTGTAAGCGTGGAATGTATTCGATGAAGAATCCTTCAAACGATTCTGCCATCTCAACGACCACCTTATGGTACGGTATCAAATCCTGATTTCTAACCTCATACTCTCCTTGAATTTGTTTAACTACTAATTGAGAATGACCGAAAGCTTCAAGATATTCGACCCCCAGCTCTTTAGCAAAGCTGAGTCCAATAAGTAATGCATTATACTCGGCTACGTTATTCGAGCACGGCTCAGTCAGCGAGTAAGCTCGAGGCATCACATGTTTTCCCGAGGAAACTAAGACAACTCCAACTCTGGAGGAAATCTTAGAACATCCAGGAGCACTTGCTACATTAGTTGCCCGGGAGGCACCATCGAAATACAAACGCCATACCTATTGATGGGAAGTTACGTTGACTTCGTGGGTTTCATCTGGCAAATCATCGTACACCTCGACGGTATCCGTAGTTGGGTTTGCCGCTAGGAGATCACAAATAGCTTATCTCTTGACTGACTTTTGTTGTTTAAAATGCAAGTCGTATTGGGACAGAAGTAAAGCCCATTTCGCTAACCGCCAATTTATGAAAGCAGGCTGTGTCATGAATATTTTGACTGGGTTAATATTGGAGATGACGTAGATAGTTTGCCCCACCAAGTAGTGTCGCATCTTTTGGATAGCGAATACTAAGGCGAGACACTCTCTTTCAATCATTGGATATCGAGATTCGGCGCCTACAAGGGTCCGACTCAAGTAATATATTGCTTGTTCGTGACCGTTATCGTCGTCTTGTGCAAGTAATGCACTTAACGAATGGCTCGTCGCCTTGACGTAAATCAAAAATGGTTTGCTCGATTTCGGTGCAACAAGCACTGGAGGTTTTGAGAGATATTCTTTAATATCTTCAAACGCTTTTTGGAAAGTGTCATCCCATATAAATGATACGCCTTTCTTTGTAAGCCTGGAGAATAGTTGATATTTTCCTAGAAGATTCGAAATGAACCGACGGATATAAGTCAACCGTCCTTGCAGTCCTCTGAGCTCCTTAAGGTTTCTCGGAGGTTGTAATTCGTTAATCACCTTCACTTTATCTGGGTCAATGTGGATACCCTTAGTAGCGATGACAAATCTGAGGAATTTTTCGCTGGACATTCTGAGAAAAGATTTGCTAGGATTCATCTTCAATTGATAAGTCCGCATCAGATCAAACATTGTCTTCAAATCCTTGATGTGATCATTTTTGTCACGACTTTTCACGACTAGATCGTCCACATAGCATTCAACGGTCTTCTGGAGATGCTCTTGAAAAATCTTTGACATGGCTCTCTAATAGATGACACCTGCATTCTTTAAGCCAAAGGGCATAACCGTGTAACAGAAAACACCGAGAGGTGTTCTAAACGCGATATACTTTTCATCATCTAGGTGCATCTTTATCTGATTATAACCAGAGAACCCGCCCATAAAAGACATTCTCTCGAATCCACACGTATTATCGATGATAACATCTGTGATGGGAAGAGGGAAATCATCTTTTGGGTAGGCAGTGTTAAGATGTTACGAGTCGCCGTGCGAGCACTCTTGATCATGGAATTATCAAGAGTGGGTAAAGAAGAAAACGACTAAAGAACACAAGAGTTATAATTAGGGCGAAGGAAAATACCTTCTCTAGATTATGAGAATCAATTGGATTTTACAAAATCTCTCTCTCACAATCTCTCTAGATCAAAGAACAACCTCCCTGATCTCTTTTCTAATTACAATCTGAGTTCTAAACCCTAGAAAAATCGTGTTTCTATTTATACTAAACAGAAATTCCAACTGGAGCAGGAAACAGACCCAGGCCCGGAACCGCTATGCGGTCGACCGCAGTGCCCAAGGCGGTCGACCGGTCAGAACGTCGAAAACTAGAAAAATCAATTACAGTGTTTCCAGTCGACCGCAGCGCCACCATCGGTCGACCGCTCTCAGTCCCGAGACATAGTCTGGGTCTGTGCACTAAGCGGTCGACCGCCGTGACCAAGCCGGTCGACCGGCCAGAGTCCAACTGTAAATCCTACAGTTTTGACGAATCCTTCGACTTCGTCACCTCCAATGGCCTCGTCCACGACTCCTCTACTCTATTCTCAAGATACCATGAGAATCATCTATCCTCAAGCTTCCATGAGGATCGCTAAGCTCCCGAAGAGAAGATACACCCGTATCATGGGGTCCCCCTTTAGGAACTTGAAGTCCCATTCAAGTTAGAACTTCAGATGAGGGAACTCGCGAGCCCCTCCCTCTCTGTTGAACCACTTGGCCTTGCTAGGGACCTAACCTTGAAGTCCAATGAGAAACGACTCATTCGTCCCCCGCCTCGTCTTGGTCGTCTTCCGTTCCAAAATGCAATCTTCTTTCAGTGGCTCCTCTCTATCAAACCACAAGTCTTCAACATGCGGTAAGATCATCTTGTCATCACCTTCATCATCCAATAATGGAGGTTCAAACAACTTCAAGTACTCGGCATTGATCACCGAATACATGCCTAAGTAAGGTGGCAAATCTAAACGAAAAGCGTTGTCGCCAATCTGATCGATAATCTTAAATGGACCATAATGAATAGGCTTCAACTTCTTCCCATCTCCTTTGAGCCTCTCCTTACTTAATTTTAGCCATATCATATCGCCTTTACCAAAGTTACAAGGAACCCGATGTTGATCATGCTTCGCCTTGTACTTAGCTTGTGATTTCTTCAATTGAGCTTCAATCGTGGCATGAATATTTGCAATCTTCTCTAGAAATCGCTGAGCACGTTGTCTTTCACTCCCCTCCTTGCCGTCCACTGTGGCTTCACTTGAAAACACAAGATCGAACGGGCTCGGCGGTAAAAATCCATAACAAGTCTCAAACGGTGACTTTTCGGAAGATCCATGAATTGCCCGATTAAACGCAAACTGCAAATATGGTAAACTCTCATCCCAAGTCTTAGGATGCCTGGAATTATACCCCCGCAACATATGCACCATAGTCCGGTTGACTACCTCCGTTTGTCCATCTGTTTGTGGATGAAAGGCCGTGCTCTTCTTCAATTTAGTGTCCATCAAACTCCACAAAGAATCCCAAAAATGCCCGAGAAAACGGCTATCCCGATCCGAAATAATCGAACTCGGCAACCCAAAGTGCTTCCACACATGCCCGAAGAACAATTGTACCGCACCTGTGTTCGCGGGAAAAATTGCTTTCTTCGTTGATGATTCCATTGATTACTTTGTTAACAGTTTATCGGTTATAAAGATCCGGTCTTTTTATAAGACCCGGTTACAATAAAATCAAAAAATGCCAAAATGCCCTTGCACACGCGAGGTATGCGCTTCCCGAATCCACTGCAACCTATCACCATCTTCCGGAATGCATAGTGATGTCCCACGATACAACAAGACATATTCTCCAAGTGTATACTCCCCCCTTCTACTAGCCTTCGCCTGCTCAAACACACTACCGAAGTCCATATTGGATGCATATAGCTGTACATACTCCAAAGGAACCAAGGGCTGAATACGCGTCGCCACCAATAAAGACCTTATCGGCGGACGAGATAACATATCGGCCAACTTGTTCGTCGCCCCCTTCTTATACCTAATAATGATGTTGAAAGCCATCAAATAGGACATCCACTTCATGTGCCGTGCCTGCTGTAGCTTTGTCTGGGCATGTAAGAACTCCAACGGCTTGTGATCCGAATGCACGACCCCCTCCTTCCCTAACAAGTACACCCTCCAATGCTTAATTGCTTGATATAGTGCATAGAACTCCTTGTCGTAGGTTGGGTAGTTCGCAATAGCACCCGAAAACTTCTCATAATGGTATTCCACCGGTTTTCCATCCTAAATCAACACCGCGCCCATCACATAATTAGACGCGTCGGTCTCTACCTCGAAAGTCCGCTGCAAATTCGGCAACGCCAACATCGGTGCCTCCGAGATCTTCCTTTTTAGCAACTGAAAAGCCTCCTCATGCGTCCTTCCCCACTCAAACTGAACTTTAGCCTTTGTGAGGCTATGTAACGGTGCCGCATAAGCCAAAAAATGTCGAATGAACTTGCGCAAATACTGGCAAGCCCCCATGAAGCTCCTCACCTCAGACACTGTCTTCGGCGTCGGCCACCTTCCCTACGAGGAAGCCGAGATACACCAACTCGTCCTTCCCGAACTCGCACTTTTTCCCGTTGAGCTTCAGCTGTCCGTCCTGCAACACTTCAAATACCTTCTCAACATGAACGAGATGCTCCTCCAAAGTCCTGCTGTACACCAAGATATCATCAAGGTAAACTATCACAAAATCCTCTATAAAGGGTCGAAACAAATCATTCATAAGCCTCATAAAGGTAGCCGGAGCATTGCACAATCCAAACGGCATCACCAACCACTCGAACAGGCCTTGCTTGGTCTTGAACGCAGTCTTCCAAGTGTCTTCCTCCCAAATCCTCACCTGATGGTAATCAGACTTCAAATCCAGCTTCGTGAAAAACCTCGCTCCCTCCAACTGGCCCATAAGATCATCGATCCGCGGTAATGGGTATCGATTCTTGATGGTTATCTTGTTGAGCGCTCGGTAATCCACGCACATGCGCCAGCCTCCATCCTTTTTGGGCACCAACAACACTGGTGACCCGTAAGGTGAACAACTCGGCATAATCACTCCCGCCTCCAAGAGCTCCTGAACCTGCTTCTTGATCTCCTCGGACTCCAGTACAGATATGCGGTATAGGCCTATGTTAGGCAAGGAACTCTCCCCGGTCAACATAATCTCATGCTCTACACCTCGACGTGGTGGTAGTCCCGTGATCTCCGAAAACAAGTCCGCATACTTGACCTTCAACCTGTCAAGATCTCCCTCCTGGAGCTTGCTCAAGGTGGA
The DNA here is from genome assembly GCF_001876935.1 of Asparagus officinalis. NCBI lineage: Eukaryota > Viridiplantae > Streptophyta > Magnoliopsida > Asparagales > Asparagaceae > Asparagus > Asparagus officinalis. Next base: position 102,798,049 of record NC_033797.1, read on the forward strand.
CAAGCACATCCTACTCAGCTGCTCTTCATACGGCCGAATGAACAATAAAACGAACTTCCTGCCCATGTTCACCAACCTCTTAGCCTGAGTCACTGTTATTACCAAGCTCGTCTCCTGTGGAAGAGATGCTGAACGAAAAATGAATTGCTCGCCATCCTTGTTGAACGTGTACTTTTGGGCTCGCCGATCATATACTGCGTATCTATCCCACAAATAAGGATTGCCCAAAATAACTTGGCAAACATCCAACAGAACCACGTCGCATGTGACATCGTCAATATACGACTCATGGAGTGCAAATCTGAATGAACACTGGTTCACCACACTCAATCCCGCCTCCTTCTGAATCCACCCTAATGGATAGGGCTTCGGATGCTTCACCGTCTTCAATCCCAGCTTCTGTACTAATGCCTCACATATCAGATTTTTCTGACTCCCTGGATCTACAATAGCATCCACTAAACTGGTCTTGACCTACAATTTCAGAACAAAGAGCTGCTCCCTCGGGTCGTCATCTTCTTTGGTGGCCTGCTTTCCCGCCATAAGGTTGAGACTGCTATTGGGTTCGGTCATCCCGGGAACCTCCTTCGGACCCTGTGCTATCACGTACGTCTTCTTCTCCTCCTTCTTCTTCAATCATTTTGGCTTCAGATGAGGATACTTATCCCAGCAACGATTAACCACATGCCCTGTCTGCTTGTAGTGATTGCATATCAATTTTGCTTTACCCAAGTCAACCTTCTTCTTCTCATCCTTAGACTAAGAGCCACCCGTCTTGCTCCCCGATGGTTTGGAATCCCCCTTTGTCTTGTTGCCCTACTTCTGCCGGCCCTCAATGGCAATGGCCTTCACGCTCGCCTCTGCGATGGTCTCCACTGAAAACAGCTTCATCTCCTTCCGTATGTAATCATTCAGACTCGCCATGTACTTCATGAAGATGGGGTACTCAGACGTTGCGATGTTTAGGACCATCGCCTGTTGCTGGAACTCCATCGTGTACTCTTGAACGGTCTGATTAAATTTTTGGCGCAAGCCATACCACTTGTACCAATGCTCCTCAAGGAACCCCACTGGATAAAATTTCTTCCGAAGTAGATCCTTGAACTTGTTCCACGACGCCGCTTTCTTCTCCTGTTTGCAATAGGATTTCCACCACGTCAACGCGTGCCCTAAAAGCTTCAATGTCACGAACACTATTTTCTCCTTGGACGAATATCCGTAGAGAGTGAAGTACATCTCCATGCGTTCGATCCAATCATCAAGCTTCTCCACATTAATACTCCCATCATAAACAGGAATCTCAACCTTGAAGTCAATCTTCAGATTCTGGTAATGATTCTTACCCCCTTGATGTCCAGCAGTCTTGACAATCTTAGTCTCCCCCTCTGAATCAGCTTTCTCGCTCTCCTCATCGAATTCGAAGAGTCCCTTCTTACCCTTCGAAGAAGATTCCTCCTTTTTGTCTCCTCCGTTGATAAGGCCCACGAGTTGGGTAAGAGTCGTCCCGATCGTCTCAATCTGCTTCTCCATGGCATCAAGTCTTGTTGAATTATCTGCTTCAGACATCTTCTCCTTCCTTAATTTCTGGACCCCCTCCGAGGAATTAAGGATCTCACCAAGCTTCTTGTACTGTGAGCGAGTAAGGACCATACACAGTTCCCCCCTTCACAGGATCTAGTGCTCTGATACCAACTTGATACGAGTCGCCGTGCGAGCACTCTTGATCGCGGAATTATCAAGAGTGGGTAAAGAAGAAAACGACTGAAGAACACAAGAGTTATAATTAGGGCGAAGGAAAATACCTTCTCTAGATTATGAAGAACAAACAATTTTATACCCTCATTATCTATTTTATATGAATAAATATACTACTAATAATTGTTTTTATCTTTAATTGCAGGTTAATGAAGAATAAATCTCAAAACCCTCATCTCTCAACAAAAAGCCCATAAATTAATGAAGAAATGAAGCCATGAAGCCCAATGAATTCTTTCAAGTATTTAATGAAGAGATAAATCAAAGCCCAAGCCCAAGAGTCCAAGAAAAGCCCAATGTCCAAAGCCCAAAAGCAAACAACAAGAAGAATCTGCGGACAGCAAAAGGAGAAGGGCAGGCATCGATGCCTGCATCGATACCGACATCGATGCCAGCATCAATGCCTGTATCGATGCCTGCATCGATAAGCTGGGCAGTTTGTTACGAATCTAAGGCTGAAATTTGTTGTTTTTGGATAAGATTTCAATCCAATGGCTCTCATTCACTGATGTTTACTATAAATAGGGGTAGAGAGTGAGAGGTTAGAGGTTAGAGGTGTGAAAATTTTTGTAAACTCCTTTTGGAGAGGAGGGCTACTCTTAATTGAGAAGACCTTCCAAAATTATAATTTAGTTGCAATTAATAATAATAATTTTTTCACCACTTTAAATTTTTCTTTTCTTCTCTTTGTTGGATGATGAAGATGAAGATGATGATGAAGAATTATTTGAAGGTTTGCATTTCTTTTTTTTCTCTTTTATTGCTTATTAGTTTAGATTTATTTATATGCTTGTAGTTAGATTTTATTTTCTTGTTAAATAGCCAAGAGGCTAGAACCCTCTTGCCTTAGATTTATTTTATGCTTATAGAGTAGATTTATTTTCGTGTATTTAATTCTTGCAATTTTATTTTATAGTTTAGATTTGCAATTTATTTTGTAGTTAGATTTTAATTTATTGTACTATTCACCTTGAGGCTAGAACCCTCTTGGGTTTAGTTTTTCTTTTTGTTTATTTTTATTTTGTTTGATTCGCCTTTAGGCTAGAACCCTCTAGGGAATCACCCTTTTCTAAAAAGTGGATTCAATTCTAGATTACCCATATCTTTAATTGAATCCGGAATTTTGTTCTTCATTCTTGATTTTTCATTTGTTTCTTGATTTTATTCATTTTTTCCTTCTCACCTTATTGATCATACTCATTTTTTTTTCAAATCCACTCTCACTTAAATTTTGCGCCGTTTCACACACTATCACTTTCACTCTTATTATCTCTCCACAATCACATTTACTCATCACTCCTATTTGTCACGCACACAAAATAAGAACTGATTTTATATTTTCTCCTACAAAACACCTTTATCGTGGGATCGATATCTTAAATACTATAACTTGACACGGTTGTGCACTTGCAACCTTTTTGGTACATGTTTATGCCGCATCAAGTTTTTGGCGCCGTTGCCGGGGAAGGTGCTTAAGTAGGTTTTAATTATTTTGGTTCTTTAACTTGTGTGTTTTTTGTGAAGGAAACGCTTGGAGCTTGAAGATCGCGGATTGGAGAGCTAGGATTTGAAGATTTGCTTTCAGGTAAGTCCTCTTTCTAGTTTTTAATTCCACCCTTTAGCTACTTCTTCACAATTAGAGACAATTAGGACTTAAAAAAAAGAGATTTTATTTTTTGTTGACCATAATAAAATTCATCCTCTACTTTGACATTTACTAACAAGATAATAAATTCAAACAAATCCCCCTTCTCATTTGTTTGATTGTTAGCCCTAATTAAAAAAAAGATTTTTCTTTTCCATCCTTTTTAGTTGCTTTTAATTCATAGGGTTGCATTTCATATAGTGTAGGAATTCACCAAGTGATTTGAGCATCTTGATTTGACACACACTTAAAAATATTTTTAAGGGCAAAACCCCATAATCAAGATAAGGTGAGGGATTTCATCACCATTTCCTTAGCCCAAAAATAACTAATTTCTCACTACACCACCCAAGCCTTCTAAAACTCATTAGACGTTGGCCCCTAAGGATTCGAGCTCAATAAGGTATAAGGAACAAGAAATCCTTAAAGTGAACCGGCGTTAAGTATTGCTCGAGACATAGTTGGTGTGCTAAAAGGCCCAAACGGTTTAGGCGGTTGCGTAAAGATGCTCCGCCAAGGAAAGAGGTACTTAATTGATCTTTGACTCAACCTCATAGTACTACTCCTGACCTGCTACACATACCTGGGTAGAACGTACTTTGACTCTTTCACGCTTCAGGAATTTTGGTTGAGGCTAGGTCTATTAAGTACGGCTAAACCCTAGAGTCTAGAAGTTGATTAAAAAGCTGATTGTTTTTGAGTTGTTGTTAGTTAGAGATTTTTCTTTTTCTCTACTATCTTCTAAAAAATAAACCTGAATTTTCTATTCTTCGGTTTTAGAGAAAAAATAAAATAAAAAAGAAATGATTTTTGGTGTAATCGCAACAGTGGATTAGGATAATACACATCGAAATAATTCGCTTTGAACAATCAATAGAAATGAGCATCCTAATTCACACCGTTCTTCAATGATATGTGCTACCCATTTAGGAATGCAAATCCCTCATGATTAGCTCCCCGAAACAAATGGAATAAGTTTGAGCTTAGACCGCAATAAATAACATGCTTCCGCCCAAACTCCTGGTAATGAAAACAATACACACGCCATATATTTTTAATTTCGGAATTTGAGGAAGTGGTAGTTATGATTAAAATGAGAGAATTAAATGAAGATGTGCAGTTAAGCTTAGATTTATTCCATTTGCTCTTGAAGGATAAAGCTAAAAAAATAGCTGTAAGATTACCAACAAATATCATCTCCAACCTTGGATGAATTTGTCACCATTTTCTTAAGAAATTTCCTATCTCATAAAACGGTAAAACTAAGGAACATCAATTCAATACTTAATTATCGGCGCCCGGGAGATCGGAACCGATCCTTTTTTTGGAAGTAATAATGTGACTCCAGATTGAAAGATCTTCCTCATCCAATGTCCTCATGCACGGTGGTTAGAAAAATGGCGATTGTCCAAGATTAATTTATGAAGGATTAATTAATTCTGGGCAGAGAAAACTCTAGAAACAATTGCCAACGGGGATTTATAGGAAAAAATGGCTGATGAAGCAGTGGGACGTTTTTAGAAGTCTTTACGAAAAAAAACAATGCAATGGGAACACTGTCGATGAAAGGGTTTCATACAGTTACCACGTGTCAGCGAGTCCAGCTGGTCTTTCCCTTGGAGTCAAACATTGCTTCTGAGAGAAGATGGACAGACAATGCTGCGGAGTATGAGGAGCCATTAGAAATTAAGGAGAACGCAGCTTCGCAGCTACAACTCGAAGTCATGTTCTTTCCCAGCATTGTCACAATTGTCAGTCTCGCTACCCATGTTTGCAGGACGGAATGCCCTCTCGCTCTAGGAAGCACAACGCATTAGAACAGGATGAAGCGCGTCTGGCAGTTCCAGCACG
>NC_033797.1:102804299-102847440 GCF_001876935.1 Asparagus officinalis
AGTTTAACTATAGCGTATCATATATGTTTCAAACTTCATGAATTCTCGGAGTATAGTGAAGATATCTATCCTAGTGACCTTTGTATATCCTCCCCATGAACCATAAGAATGATAGTTAATCAAAATACACTTCCTAATGATAGTTTAACGAAAATTTTTTTCTTCGCATATTTCGTATATTGTGCCAAAGTTAGCTAATACACCTACCAAATGACAAAGAAGCTCTTTTTTGTTTTGTTTTCATTTTTTTTCCTTTCTTTAACATGCTTCGGATCTTGATCAATTATTAATTTGCGACCATGTGGGCAACACATGATTGTTGAATTGAAAGGCTAATAAATTAATTAATCCTGCAGTATTGGAATCAAATTCAAATTCAATGAACTTTGATCCCTCTTCTTACTTGCCAAACACAGCCCTAACTAGTCTATAAATAGACCAAGGGGAGTTGCTATAATTCATATCAATCAACCAGTCTTTGTAGCCTGTTTCACTTTTTCCTAACCGAAAAAATGCCTGAAAAATCAATCCCTCTTCTCACTCCATACAACATGGGAAAATTTGAGCTCTCTCACAGGTAATCCTTCACATTCCAATTGGAACCATAATTTGATGACGTGTGTGTTGTTTTGATGAAATTTATAGGAAACCAACTTGAGTATTAATACTTGCTCTTATTGTTATCAGGATTGTGTTGGCACCAATGACAAGATCAAGATCATATGGTTATGTACCTCAACCTCATGCAGCATTGTACTACTCTCAGAGAACTACCGAGGGAGGCCTCCTCATAACCGAGGCCACCGGCGTCTCCGATACTGCCCAGGGGTACTCGTTATCTCCATGCATATATTTAATATATATATATATGTTATGCGTGTATGTATGTATAACACAACACTGATTTTTTCCCCCTCGAAAGTGTTACTATGTACCCAGAGACTCCAGGAATATGGACAAATGAGCAGGTGGAGGCATGGAAGCCAATCGTGAAAGCCGTGCATGACAAGGGTGGGATCTTCTTCTGCCAGCTCTGGCATGTTGGAAGAGTCTTCAATGGTAAGATATAATTTTGGTTGAATGAAAAAATTCAGAACGGATGCAATTCATGCGATATTTGTTATGTATTGGGTATGAACCACAATGATGTTGATAATATTTTGATAACTATGAAAGAAACAATCGGTTCGTCCACTGTCAATAATGTCATGTTTTCCACTCATAGTTGGTCAGCCAAACGGGCGAGTGCCCATCGGCTGTAGCGACAAAGCCATTCAGCAAGAAGGATTCTTTCCCCCTCGAAGATTAAGAACCGACGAAATCCCTCAAATTGTCAATGATTTCAGACTTGCTGCGAGAAATGCAATTGATGCTGGTATTTTCTATTTACGTCCTCTCCCATTTTGTTTATTTCACGTACTTCGCTTTGATGGCATCTCGAGCTACGTAGTTACAGCTCCAATTGCTTAGGCTTTGACGGAGTAGAAATCCACGGAGCAGCTGGCTACATCATTGACCAATTCATGAAGGACAGCGTCAACGACCGAACCGACGAGTATGGTGGCAGCCTAGAAAACCGCTGCCGCTTTCCTCTCGAAATAGTCTCCGCCATAGTCGATGAAATCGGAGCTGATCGAGTCGGAATCCGACTGTCTCCTTTCGCAAAATTCTTGGACGCCTATGACTCCAATCCAGAGGCCCTTGCGATGTACATGGTCGAGTCCCTAAACAAATACAATATTCTCTATGTTCATATGTTTGAAGCGGTGATGGCCAGTGCCGATGGACCGAGGCCGCATAGCTTGTCGCCGATGAGGAAGAAGTTCAACGGGACGTTCATCGCCGCCGGTGGGTTCGATAGGGAGGAAGGAAATAAGGTGGTGGATGAAAATTACACTGATTTGGTTTCATATGGTAAGATGTTCTTGGCTAACCCTGACTTGCCTAGGAGGTTTGAGCTTGACGCTCCCTTAAACAAGTACGATTACACTACTTTTTATACCCCGGATCCTGTTATCGGGTACACGGATTATCCATTTCTCGACTCTTCAGCTTAGGGAGATGGTTCCTTTTGGTTTGAATAAGCTTAGGGAGATAGTTCAACGAAAGGATATTTGATGCGTTCCTTGAGCTTTTATGTCATGAAGAGGGGACAAGCTGATTTATTGTCATGTAATAAAGGAGAGATGTAATCTCATGAAGAGTATGCATCTTCATTTATGAATTAAGTGGAGTCTATGCTGAGTTATCTTGTTCTCAATATGTTGTACGTAGCACAATTCTTCTTCCTTCTTTATTTAAATTTTTTTGTTTTTGTTTTTTGAATTATTGATCATGTGTTGAAGTGGGGTAATGAAACTATCAAACACCATAAATGTTTGCTAACAAGAAATAAAGGGTCCCAGGTGTCGGAAATCACAGCATACAACAAATCAGAAATTAATGTATCATGATAGCTAATCAAATCAATTAACACAATTAAAGTACTTGTATAGCAATTCCAAATCTTTGGAAAATAATGTCCCAAGATCTTTTAGCAAAAAAAATCCCAGAAGAAACCTTAGTAATCCAGCCGTTATAGAGAGAATGCATTACAAAAGACAAAAGGATCTCCATGCCAAAATCTTTTCTTCCTCAGACCTTTTTTCTAATTGAGATACTTTTTTAATTTTTCAGAGTTGTCACATGGCTAGATATGCCTTTCTTAAATATGCATAAGCTGTGATATTGTCAACGATATTATTAATTAATTTATGATCATGCTCTTCAAGTATAAATTTATTTTTCTTTGAGGAAACTTATTAAGCATGACAATAAACTTATTTGTTCATGCTAAAAATACCAATGTCCTTAAACATAGAATAGTTTTTCAGAAACGAGGGTGTAGTGCAAAACACAATGGAAATCAAGATCATAGAACAATAGTCAAAATAAAATCACTAGCACAAACAATAGGGTTTATGTGGTTTGGAGCAAGTTCTACGTCCATAGGCAGTAGTAGTTAAATTTTCACTTACTCAAAAGAGAGATTGCAACTTACACAAATGAGATCGATGATCTCTCTTACTCTCTCTCTTGGAAGATAAAAAAAAAAATTCTACCAATTGGAGAAGATAGAAAACATTTCCATCAATTGGATCTATGAGTCCTCTAGAGATACTTTCTTTCTCTCAATTTTTCTCATGCCCTAGGTCTGAGAATTCAACCCCTTAAAGACCTAAATCCTTATTCAGATAGAGGTTCTATTGCCTAGAAACTTATTTTCAATAAGACTCCTAAAAAACTATATTGCATCCTTTTCAAATAGGGGAGAGGATTCCTAGTCCAACAATGACAAATCTCCTCCTTAAATAGAATCCGATCAATTCTATGTACTGAAATCTATTGTTGACATTTGTCCTCATTGGGCTATCTCCATCTTTTGATACTAAACAAGTCTATGCAATGCATAAACTTGCAGACTATAACTTGTTTTCGGTCAAAAAAATCACAAGGATTCTAGATAGTCGATCTGTTTTATTAACCTCTTGGGAAAACAACAAATGATATTATAGTATCTTTAGTTACAATTCAGATTCTAAGAAGTTGTACAAAAAGTGACTTGGCGTCAACATTGTTGACCATATGAATAAAATAACATCGTTCTTTAAACAATTCAGTGAGATCAAAATGAGCCTCTTCAGAGCTCCTTGAGATGAAAAATGAACTTTTTTTTATGAGGATTCACTACACCAAGCAAGTGAGATGGGTGTCAATAATGATTAAAGATCGATTGCTATATGGCTATACTGACACAAGATGGAAGATTGGGTGTTAAGGACTAGAGATGAACAAAGTTCACAAGGAGAGCATTCTCCCCACATGGTTCGAGCTCCTGGTAGTTGAATAACATGTGTAGGATAGTAGTGGCATAATCAATGCATTGAAAAATCCCATACCTCAAAATTAAATAAAAGGGCGGGGGGGGGGGGGGGCACTTATAGGGTTCATGTTGAACTGCGTGTTGAGTTCGTCTGTGTGCAGTTGCGGTTCGTGCTCGTTCGTTAGCCGTGTTGTCATTCTGTCACATCCATCACTTTTCTAAATTTCTATTAAATGCGTTGTGGGGGTGAGATCTCGTGGGTCTTGTTCATCATTACATGTGTCATTTCTTCAGTCACCTTGCATTAAACACAATGTAGTTTCCCATTCTCCTGAAGTTGGCGAGAGGTCATGTCATCATACTTCTATCTAATCAATTTACTATATCGTGACCATCAAACTGAGCATGAGAAACTCAAGCATTACATTGAGTTTAGCTGTGTATTGCCTCGAGACCATGCGCCTCGAATTACGTGTATCACAAGCTTCACAAAGTCAATGCATTAAATGGGAAACAATTGTGATTACACTTGTAATGGAAAGGTTAAATTACGTCAGTGTTTCATCTTCTATACGACCCGTAGGGTATGCGTTCCACAAGGTTAGTCCATGCTTATCTTCGTACCATTCGCCAGTTTAGGTCTATGGAGAGTTTTAGGTCTGTACCGAATTATGTTCTGTCGCGTTATATCTTCCCGTAATTAGAGTTTTAGCTTCTTCTTTCCTCTAGCTCGCTTCTCTTGCTTTGTTGGGTTTGTGTAGTACAATCCACTTATCTCTGCGGTTTTATCCTCATGTATAACTCATCCTTATTGAATGGTATGTACCTTTTGACTACTTACAAGACCCCTTCAAAGTTTCTAGAATCCTTAAGTCTAGATCTCCGTAAACTTTGAATCTTTACAGTGGGTGATTTTTTTTCCATTGGCATGTTTAATGGCATTTCGTGGGGATGGTGTTATGTATGGAGGGGGTGTTACTGTTGAATATCATGTCTCCATGATATTATTTTGATGATAACAATTTATACAACGTGTGTTATACAAATGCACTAACTTTTATATGCAGATTTCAATATCAAAATATGAACAAGTGCAAGTTGTAACTTTTATATGCAGATTTCAATATCAAAATATGAACAAGTGCAAGTTGAGTTCAAGGCATTATAAAGTGAAGAAGATGAAGAACATATGAGATAATGTATTTTAAATTTTCTTTACTTAGAATTATTGTACAAGCCTTGATCACTCACACACACACACACACACACACACACACACACACACATAAATATTAGAACACACTAATACAGGCTTAGTGTGTTGGTTAACTATAGAAATCCCCTATGTTAATCATTAGAGTTATAGTTAATTATTGAATATCAAAATATTTAATTCACATTATTTTACTCTTAGTAGTCGACTAATTAGAATAGTAGTCGATTACTCATGTATATGACTTAAATATAAGTTTCTGTCAAATTACAGTATAGTCGACTAATTTGGATAATAGTCGACTACTCAAGTTTATGACAGAAATATAAGTCTCTGTTATTTTACAGTATAGTCGACTAATTAACATTATAGTCGACTACTGAAGGCAAAATACATTTTCCAAGTTTTTGTCTAATTATAGTATAGTCGACTAATGACCTTTATAGTCGACTACTAAGAAATTTTCTAACTTCACAGATTCTGTTTAAACTCAGTGTAGTCGACTATTCTATCCTGTAGTCGACTACAGATACAGTTTTTCTAGATTTTAAAGTTTGAATTTATGACTGTTTATAGCCGTTTTTTAAACGTTTTCAAAGTTCAAATAATTGTCTTTTCAAGGACTATAAATAGGTTATTTGTTCAGAAAAAATGCAGAGAATTACATACCTATAATCTTTGATCTTTGTGCATTTTTTCAAGTGTAAAACATTCAGATTTTGAGAAAAAGAAAAGTTTCTGAAATTACCTTTGAACATTATTCAAATACTTATTTTTTGAGAAAAAGAAAAGTTTCTGAAATTACCTTTGAACATTATTCAAATACTTATTGTTTAGGTAATTTACAGAAGTTAGAATCATTCCTAAGAACATTATTCAAATACTTATTGTTTAGGTAATTTACAGAAGTTAGAATCATTCCTAAGCCACTACTACATTACACTACAAATCAAGGCTTATAAGAATCAAAATTATTGCTTCAAAAGTTCTCTCGGTTTGTGAGAGGTGTTAATCTCTTGGTTTAGAGAATGGTGTGCAAATTGGCAAAGTGTTTGTCAATTGGTGTTGCAATTTGCAGGGACTTGCAAATTGGTCAGGTTTGTTTTTGATTTTGTAAGTTTATTCAAAATCATAGTGAAAACTCTCAAGCGGGATTTGCTTGGGGACTGGATGTACACCGGATTGGTGGAACCAGTATAAAACTTTATGTTTGTGTTTGTGAATTTCTGAGATTATTATTTTTCTTTGCAATTTAATCTACTTCGCATAAATTTTAAAAAAACACTATTCACCCCCCTCTAGGGTTCTAGTGTATCTATTTCAGATCCTACATTTGGTATCAGAGCAAAATGAAAGATGGCATCAACAAATACATCACAATTCAAAGAAGGTCATTTTACAAATCGTCCACCAATGTTCGATGGATTAAACTACAACTATTGAAAGTACCGAATGAAGATTTACCTTCACTCAATTGGTTATGAACTTTGGAACGTTGTGGAAACAAAATATGAGAAGCCTACAACTCCTTTTTCAGAATGGACTACATCTCAAAGGAACAATGCAAATTTGGACTCCAAAGCCATGAATGCGCTACAACTCCTTTTTCAGAATGGACTACATCTCAAAGGAACAATGCAAATTTGGACTCCAAAGCCATGAATGCGCTACAACTCCTTTTTCAGATTGGACTACATCTCAAAGGAACAATGCAAATTTGGACTCCAAAGCCATGAATGCACTATTCTGTGCACTTGACAAGAATGAGTTCAATAGGGTGTCAACGGCCACATCTGCATATGATATTTGGCATACACTTGAGGTAACTCATGAAGGTACAAATAAAGTTAAAGAATCTAAAAAATTTCTGTTCTTGTACATAGATTCGAATTATTTAAGATGAAGGAAAACGAGACTATTGGAGAAATGTTTACAAGATTCACCGACATCCTAAATTCTCTCATTGGTCTTGGAAAAATATACACACAAGTGGAGATGGTAAGAAAAATACTCTGATCACTTACTCCACAATGGGAAAAGAAAGTTACCGTAATCGAAGAAGCCAATGATTTGTCAACTCTTATGGTTAAAAATCTTATCGGAAATCTTATGGCGTATGAAGTTCAAATTGAAGATAGAAAGAATGATGAAGAAACAAAGAACAAGAAAGTACATGCATTCAATACTACTTCCGATAAAGAAGATTCTAATAATGATGATGAAGAAATGAACATGTTTGCACGAAAGTTTCAAAAATTTATAAAACGAGGTAATTTTAAATCTAAAAGTTCAATTTTAAATAACCCTATTTGTTTTAAGTGTAATAAACCAGGTCATATGAAGAAAGATTGTCCAATGTTGAAGAATAAGCAAAAATCAAGTTATTTCAATAACTTCAACAACATTCAAAATAACAAGAAAAGGAAAGCAATGGCAGTCACTTGGGATGATAGTGATGAGTCATCTTCAGATGAAGAAATTGAAGAAAAGGAAAGTGCTCACATGTGTTTTATGGCACAAGATGAAGTAAGTGACAATGAAGAACTTTTAGATGCTTTCAATGAATTATACGAAACTTTTGTGAGATTAAAGACTTCACATAATTTTCTTAAAGGTGAAAAATAAAAGATTACTTGAAGAAATTTCTGATTTTAATTCTTCTACTATTTCGAATTCTCAAGTAATTGAATTGAAAGAAGAAAATTATTCTTTGCTTAAAGAAAATGAATGTTTATCTAATGAGAATTTTTATTTAAAATCAGAATGTAATGATTTAAAAATTCGCATTAATAGTTTAGATTAAGATATTTCTTCTTTTAAATCAAAATATGAGGATATATGTTTGAATGTTAGCAAATTCAATAAAGGCAAAGAAAATCTTAATAATATACTTTCTTTTCAAAAAGAATCACAAAAGACAAATGGATTAGGTTTTCAATTTAATAAAAATAAATCGAAGAAAATAATTTTTGTAAAACCTTCTTGTGATTTGTATGAATATTGAAATAAAAATTTGTGTAAAAAAAAATCAAATTTTTTTTCTATTTGGGTTCCAAAAGAATTAACTTTTTTACATAAAAATTTTTATATTTCTGATTTTATTAAAAATATCTGTTTATCAACTAACTATTTAGGCAAATCAAACTCTTCATGGGTTTGGTTTCCTAAAGGCTAATTTAATGGACCCAACATAGTATGGGTACCAAAACTGTAAATGTTCATCTTTTCAGGTACCCAAGAAAGATAGGTGGATTTAATAACTATTATTTTTAAAGGTCATAGAAAGAATAACATATATGTGTTATCTATGAATAATATTTCAAATGAACATTGTCTTATTGCATCATCTAATGATTCTATTTTATGGCATAAACGTTTTGGACATGTTAACTTTAAACATATGTCTAAGATTTCTAAAAATGATTCAGTAAATGGTTTACCTAAGATGTCTTTTAAAAATAATTTTTGTGATGCATGTCAACAAGGAAAAATGCACAAATCTTCTTTCAAATCTAAAAATGTAATATCTACAAATAGACCATTAGAATTAATTCATATAGATCTTTTTGGTCCATCTAGAGTAGCATCTTTAAATGGAAGTAGATATGCATTTGTTCTTGTTGATGATTATTCTAGATTCACATGGGTAATTTTTCTTAAACATAAAAATGATGCTTTTAATGAGTTTTCTATATTTTGCAAAAGAATTCAAAATAAAAAATCTACTTCTATTATCTCTATACGTAGTGATCATGGAGGTGAATTTGAAAATGAATTATTTACAAACTTTTGTGATAAACATGATATATCATATACTTTTTCTTTTCCTCGAGCTGCTCCAAAAAATGGAGTTGTAGAAAGGAAAAATAGAACTTTACAAGAATGTGTTAGAACTATGTTATGTGATAGTAATTTACCAAAATATTTTTGGGTAAAAGCTGTATCAACAGCTTGTTATGTATTAAACAGAGTTTTATTAAGACCTATTTTAAAGAAAACCTCTTATGAATTATTTTATAATAAAATTCCTAAAATATCTTACTTTAAAGTTTTTGGTTGTAAATGTTTTATTTTAAATACAAAGGATAACTTAGATAAATTTGATTCTAAATTTGATGAAGGAATTTTTGTTGAATATTCTAATCATAGTAAAGCATATAGAATATATAACAAAAGAACTTTAGTTATTGAAGAATCTTTACATGTTTCTTTTGATGAAAATTTTTCAAAACCACCCATTGTTTTAAATAATGATGATGATATAATTAATACTATTCATGATACTCCAATGTTAGATATTACAAAAGATGATAATTTACAAAATGATTTACCTAAAGATTTTGTAGAAGTTAAAAATCATTCACATGATTTAGTCATTGGAAATATTTCTGATAAAGTAACTACTAGATCTCATTTTAATTTGATTGCTCATACTGCTTTTATTTCAACTATTGAAACTAAAAATATAAAAAAAGCCTTACTTGATGATTTTTGGATAATTACAATGCAAGATGAGTTAAATCAATTTACTAGAAATAGTGTTTGGGATGTTATACTAAGACCTCAAGATAAATCTATTATTGGAACAAAATGGATTTTTAGAAACAAATTAGATGAATCTGGTCAAGTTGTTAGAAACAAAGCTTGATTAGTTGCTCAAGGTTATAATCAAGAAGAATGAATTGATTATGATGAAGCTTATGCACCTGTTGCTCGTTTAGAATCAATTAGAATTTTACTTGCATTTGCATGCTTTATGAATTTTAAATTATTTCAAATGGATGTTAAAAATACATTTCTAAATGATTTTATAAAAGAATAAGTTTTTGTAGAACAACCTCCAGGTTTTGAATATGAAAGTTTTCCAAATCATGTTTTTAAACTTAAAAAGGCTTTACATGGTCTTAAACAAGCACCTCGTGCTTGGTATGATAGATTAAAGAAGTTTCTTTTAACTTCAGGTTTTAAAATTGGAAAAGTCGATTCAACATTATTTATTAAGAAAATAAATCAAGATATTTTACTAATCCAAATATATGTAGATGATATTATTTTTGGTTCTACTAACAACAATCTTTGTCAAGAGTCTGCTAAGACTATGCAGGATGAATTTGAAATGAGTCACATGGGTGAACTGAATTTCTTCCTTGGACTTGAAATTAAACAATTGAAAGAAGGAATATTCATCAATCAAAGCAAGTATGCAAAAGATTTACTCAAACACTTTGGAATGGAAAATACAACAAGCAAACCAACACCAATGAGTACTACTACATCACTTGACAAAGATAAAAATGGTAAGAATGTTGATCAAAAGCTTTATCGATGTATGATTGGATCACTTCTTTACATTACTGCAAGTAGACCTGATATTATGTTTAGTATATGTTTATGTGTTAGATTTCAATCTAATCCTAAAGAATCACATCTTAAAGCAGTGAAAAGAATTTTTAGATATCTTAAAGATACTACAAATTATGGATTATTTTATCCAAAACATAGCACATTTGATTTAATTTCATATAGTGATGCTGATTTTGCTGGATGCAAATCTGATAGAAAAAGTACAAGTGGAACATGTTATTTTTTAGGATATTTACTTGTATCTTGGTTTAGTAAGAAGCAAAACTCAGTATCATTATCAACGACTGAAGCTGAATATATTGCTGCAAGTCTTGCATGTACTCAAAATTTATGGATGAAACAAACATTATCTGATTATGGCATAAATTGTCCCATACCATCCATAATGTGTGACAATTCTAGTGCAATTAATTTATCTAAAAATCCTATTCAACATTCACGTACAAAACACATTGATATTAGACATCATTTCTTACGTGATCATGTGCTTAAAGGTGATATTTCATTAGAATTTATATCTACTGATAAACAAATAGCAGATATATTAACAAAACCATTAAAAGAAGAAATTTATGTTAAATTAAGAAGGAAATTAGGTATATGTTCAATTGAAGATTTAAATTAAAATTTTAAAACAAATACATATGCATACATACCCTTAATAGTCGACTAATTTGACCTATAGTTGACTACATGCACAAGCATTGCATATAAGATGTTCTGTAATTTATAATGTAGTCGACTAATTTCACCTATAGTCGACTACTTTGAGTTAAAATCTGAAAATCAACTTTTTGTCGATTACAGTGCAGTCGACTACTTTCCTTACTAGTCAACTACTAATACAGATTTCACAGTTTTACAGTTTACAAGCTTATTGGATTTCTTAAAACTAAATACCCAAAACCCAAAACCCAATACCCGTTTCACTTAAGTAGAATTCATCTCAACCATATATTTTCAACTCTATCAATCCTAGCCACATATTTAAGATAAAATATTCACATTTCATTCTTTTTATCATTAAATCTGAACCATTCAATTTAATTTTTTTTTTTGAAAAATGATAAAAACCTAAAACTACCCACTAACCTATCTTAAAACCGATGCTTCTTCTTCCTCTCTTCAGAACCCATTGAATCCAAGTTAGGGCATCATTTTTTTTCATTTTTCTTCTCAAAATCTTCATCAATTTCAGTGTTTTTTGAAGTCTGACAGGTTCTGTAGTCGACTACATTCAATCTTAGTCGACTATTTCTAGGGTTTCAGCAGTTTCAACACTGTGTGGTAATTTCTCAACTTTATCTTCGTATCTTTTGAAATTTCTCTGTTTCATCACGTCTAGAGCTAAGAAAGCTAAGCAAATTCATACTAATGTTGACAATGAAATCATCATATACTTAAAAAGTCCTGATTTACTTGAAGAATTTAACAAAATATCCACTTTTGAAGTTCTTCCAGGACGATTTGTGAAATTTGATGATTTTATTCCATGGAACTTTGGATCATATTTTAAAAATGTGGGATTGCTTGAATTATTCTCTGCTGAAAATAGAAAACCCACATATCCTTTTCTTGTTCAATTGTTCTATACTAATATAGAATGTGTTGGAACTATTGGTGGTACTGAAAAGCTTAAAACTCTTGTTAAAGGAATAGAAATTGAATTGACTACAAAGTCAATTGGAAAATTTTTCAATATTCCTTTTCAAGGAGTCTCTCTTAGGTCCATTAGGATGAATGACTCAGATCTTTTATCTAATCATATATTTCTTCCTGGCTATAGTAAACATTTAAATAATTCAAACAAACTTCGTCCAATTCCTAGGTTCATTGCACGAATCTTAGCGTACAACTTGTTTCCAAAAACTAGGAGTTTCCATTTCATTTTACTAGACTTAGCAAAAGCTCTATATGCTATAATGTGAAATATCCAAGTTAATTGGACTAAAGTTTATTATGACAATCTTTTGACAATACCAAAAGAATTTCTTCCTTATGGTGCTTTTTATCAAAAGTCTTTGACAAATTTCATGTGGATCTTCAGTCTGAAAATTCTGTTGTCCGTTCCATTGAATTCTTTGATTTCAATGCCCTAACTAGGATGAAGTTAACAAATTTTGAAATTCATGAACAAAATCCTCAAGATGAACCTCATCCTCATCAAGAATAAATTCCACAAGATATTCCACAATCTTTAACTCAAGCAGGACCTTCTTCTAGTCAACCACCACCATTTCCTTTAGAACCTTCATGCTTTTCAGATGTGCAATACAACACACTATCTGCACGTATTCTTGAACTTAAAACTGGTCAAAGAGCTCTATATTCTCAGAATTCCTATATCATTAGTAATCAAGAAGAGCTAATCAAGAAGTTTGATGACTTGGACACGAAGCTTAGCACATACTTTCAAGGACATTAACCTCCTCCAGCACCTTAGAAGCTTATGCATGCATCATATTAGATTTGGATGTTTTAGTGTTTAGTTTCAAAACAATTATGTTCTTTTGTTAGTTATCTATGTTTAAGTATCAAAAACTATGTAGTTGTGGGTTGTTATTAAGACATATATAATATGTCATATTGCTACAATGTCAAGTATGTTGATTGTGTGTTTACATTACAATGATGTTGTTTGGATAGTTAATATATGTGCTATATATTTTAAACAGATCATGGTGATGAACATTGTGAAACTTTTGGTCTTTATGAAAAGTCTTTGCCTACCTATTTGGATGGGTGAAGTTATGGACTATGTTCATAATCTGGATGATTTGTTTGAAGTATTAGCTCATGTTGAAGAAATAATGTCATGTTTAGCATAAATATTTATCTCTTTATGTTGATAACAAAGGGGAAGAAATGGTTATCTATATTAGATTTATGTAATGTTATAGACTCAAATTTGCATATATGCAGGGGGAATAAGTATTTTATTTCATAATGTTTAAATCTGGTTATAAAATACATACATATGCATAAATTATTTGTTATCATCAAAAAGGGGGAGAATGTTGAATATCATATCTCCATGATATTATTTTGATGATAACAATTTATACAATGTGTGTTATACAAATGCACTAACTTTTATATGCAGATTTCAATATCAAAATATGAACAAGTGCAAGTTGAGTTCAAGGCATTATGAAGTGAAGAAGATGAAGAACATATGAGATAATGTATTTTACATTTTCTTTACTTAGAATTATTGTACAAGCCTTGATCACTCACACACACACACACATAAATATTAGAACACACTAACACAGGCTTAGTGTGTTGGTTAACTATAGAAATCCCCTATGTTAACCATTAGAGTTATAGTTAATTATAGAGTATCAAAATATTTAATTCATATTTTTTTACTCTTAGTAGTCGACTAATTAGAATAGTAGTCGACTACTCATGTATATGACTTAAATATAAGTTTCTGTCAAATTACAGTATAGTCGACTAATTTGGATATTAGTCGACTACTCAAGTTTATGACAGAAATATAAGTCTCTGTTATTTTACAGTATAGTCGACTAATTGACATTATAGTCGACTACTGAAGGCAAAATATATTTTTCAAGTTTCTGTCTAATTACAGTTTAGTCAACTAATGACATTTATAGTCGACTACTGAGAAATTTTCTAACTTCACAGATTCTGTTTAAACTCAGTGTAGTCGACTATTTTGTCCTGTAGTCGACTACAGATACAGTTTTTCTAGATTTTAAAGTTTGAATTTATGACTGTTTATAGCCATTTTTTAATCGTTTTAAAAGTTCAAATACTTGTCTTTTTAAGGACTATAAATAGGTTATTTGTTCAGAAAAAATGCAGAGAATTACATACCTATAAGCTTTGATCTTTATGCATTTTTTCAAGTGAAAAACATTCAGATTTTGAGAAAAAGAAAAGTTTTTGAAATTGCCTTTGAACATTATTCAAATACTTATTGTTTAGGCAATTTACAGAAGTTAGAATCATTCCTAAGCCACTACTACACTACACTACAAATCAAGGCTTATAGGAATCGAAATTATTGCTTCAAAAGTTCTCTCGATTTGTGAGAGGTGTTAATCTCTTGGTTTAGAGATTGGTGTGCAAATTGGCAAGGTGTTTGTCAATTGGTGTTTCAATTTGCAGGGACTTGCAAATTGGTCAGGTTTGCTTTTGATTTTATAAGTTTATTCAAAATCATAGTGGAAACTCTCCCCCCCCCCCCCCCCCCCCCCTTCTAGTGTTCTAATGTATCTATTTGAGATCCTACAGTTACTACCACAGGTGTGTTGAGGAATTCGATAGTTGAATTCTCTTCATAGGATGTGTTTCTTTGGTCCTCTGGGGGATGGGCTGACACAGGTGATTAACTTAGTGAATGCGTCCACAGGAATCATCTTTAGAGGCGTACAAATGACCTTGGATGACAATTGTCTTTGAAGAGTGTTGTATGGAACATTCCAAGATTTGAATCTATTTGGTGCAATTCTCTTATGGAGTTAGCCATTCGAGTAATGAAAATTTTGTTCAATGGTGAATGGAGGAGCTTATGGTGTACTTGGTGTAGCAACGTTCAGAGGCATACTGATGAGCTTGATAGACGCTTGTCTTAGAAGAAGTGTAGTGTGGAACATTCTGAGACTTGACCCTATTTAATGCAACTCCCTTGTGGAGTCATTTGTTTGATTAATGATGATGTCAATCATGGTGTACTAAGAACCTTGACAATCTCACCAGGATAGTGATGTTTAGAAGTGTACTGATGAGTCTTTTGGACGTTTATCTTGGAAGAGGTTTAATGTAGAACATTCTAAGATTTAACTATATGTGGCTAGCAATTAGGGTCATGATGATGCCGTTCAGAGGTGTGCTAAGGAGGTTGATGAGTCACATGCGTACTGATGAGTATATCATTGTAATTTAGTCTTCCATTTTGATGACTCTCAGAACATGGTTTGAACATTATTTTGACACGGACATCCTCTTGAAGTCTAATGAGGTGGCCTTTTAGAAAGCTGATGAGCTTGTTAGTCATGGCACATGGCCAACATGGGCTTCTGATTAAGGCCTGATGTGGGTGATTTTTTTTTTCTTTTTTTTCTTCTGAGTACTTTAATCAGCTTCCTTGTAAAGGAAAATTAGCGGTTAGACTTCTTTTGCCATAATTAAAAGGTTAAATTATGAAGCGATTAGGTAACTTTTTGCGTACTTATGGGAAAAGAGTCCTTATAGATGGGTAATAGATGAAGTGATAATATCTCTATCTAGTGCTTCTCTCATTCTGATGCCTTTCATTTGCTTGGATTTCGAGATTGAGTGACTCAGGAAATAGCTGCTCGTGATCACTAGCAGTCCTGAGGAGAAAATCAACTAGTGGATGTGCTGCTTGCAAAGAAGACAAACCACAAGTGGGTCATAGAGAACCAGTCGGTGGAGATGCAAGCAGAGTATAGCAAACACTTTGTGTCGCAATCTCGATGCTAGGATCTTTTGAGTATAGTCCAAAGGCTTCGGTGACATCTTTGTAAGGACCCATGGAGTTCTACTAGTGAAGACTCGAAGATTGAGTGATTGGTCCACTGTGTTGGAAGGCCACCTCTTTTCTTTGTTTTTTTTTCTTGTTTGCTTCTTCTTGTCACTTGTAAGGTCATCATTACTCCATCCTTAAGTTTTTAAGGCACATCGGACCACGCTACCACCACACACCTCTCGTCACATCGCATTAAATGTCGACACGACTCCATCCATTCAGCGGCTGACACATGTAAAGACAAATCTAACTCAACCGCCGACTCATGCCTGATCAGAATGACCCTTGCCTACTCAGCAACTAATACCTGTAAAGTTGATGTCGACTCAACTGCCAGCTCAGACTCGGTCAAAGCGACCAAATTACCCATCCATTCTTGCTATAAAAGGCGGAACTATTCCCAATCTAGAACTAAGCTAATTCCAAACAATTTCTCAACATCCTCTTCAATTCTCTGCACTTAAGAACTCCAGCGGTTCTTTTTTACTTCACTCGAGCACTAGCTTACTCGACCTTCGGAGGAACAATGGGAGAAACCAAGCCCTGTTCTCTTATGAGTCTTCACTTTTGCTAGGAAGAACATCTCATCTTAGAGCCAGATATTCGAAGAAGCTAGCGGATCTCCATCATCTTCAACCTCAAATCAATTGACTGTGTGACTTAGATCATAAACAATTTGGCACCCACCGTGGGGCTACTTTCTTCTCTGAGCAAATGTCTGGTTCTGAGCATAGGGATCACCAGTCCAAACCTGGAGGACCATCATTAGGTTATGTCACTCAAGCCCAACTTGAAGAATCCACCCAGAAGATCACTCAATCCCTCCAACTCAAATTCACAGCTTTCACCAACGAGCTCCTCGGTTGGTTTTCAGCTTCGCAGCTTGCCAACTCTGCTGTTCCTCCACCCTCTGATAGCCAGCGCTTATCAACGCGTCCTCCCTTAAAAGTAGCGCCTATGCCCCTACCTAAGACTTTGCATGCTACTTCTTATCAGCAGAGAGATAGCGCCGAGTACAAATCTCTGTCATCGTGACCACTGCCAACTCACCGCGTAGACCCTCGTTGACATCACCTCTAGTGCACTGAAGCCATCGATAAGAACCCCGGGCCCATTGGCCCATTGGCGCATGCAAGTCGTGGGTCCACGGAGAGTAACTCATGGGTTGGCTAAATCCACCGTCAAAATGCCAGTACTAGTTGTTCTTAGGTCTTGAGCTTCTCTATTTAAGCAGTAATATTTATTCACACTAGTCCATGTGGGACTAAAGTGAGGGTGTCACAATCACCCAACCTAACAAAGTCGACGTAATAATTGGCACATCCTAGTATCACTGCCAGACCATGTGGATTCTAGAGATGGCTCCTACAGGCTCTAGAGGTGGTTCCCACTGTATCCACGTGGTATAACACTTTACCCCGTATAGCACTTAGCTTCACACTTCTAGCTGGAAATTACTCTGATACCATTTGTCATGCTCCGGGTATACGAGCCCGTTGGCACGTGCAAGCCGTGGGTCCACAGAGAGTATACAACCTCATATAGGAAATCTGGATTTTTGTTCTGTTTGGTCGACTAATCAAGGAGATCGGTCGACCGATATGTCTTTAGGAAGATGAAATTTTCTCTAGTCGGTCGACCGAACCAAGGGCATCGGTCGATCGATCATTGTCTGATTGTGTGTGCACATTGTGCACGTCCCGCCGGTTGACTGATTAAGTATTCAGGCCGACTGATCTGTGTTATTTTGTATATATATTATTTTCTTTCATGCATATTTGTTTGCGCATACAAAGTATGAGTTGCACACCGGTACACGTGTGTATTTTAAGAGAGTACACGTATTAGATTTGAGCACGCACAAGCGTTTAGTGGTTCGTAACCTATATTTTGAATTTTGTCATGATAGTGAGTGATGCATATTACATTTCATGATAGTTGTGGATGCTTGAGTGGGTTAGTTGGCACTCTGCAATATATGACCATGGGGAACTACACTCAGAGTGCATTAGTTAGTATACTGTAATCAGACTGAGGTAGACTTCACTCTATATGCATCAATCCGGAAAAGGTTGATATGCCTATTTCTGCAAGGCAATTGAGTAAGATAGGTGATGATACAGGATATTATGAGCGCCTTACACAGTATCATTATTTTCTGTTAGAAGATCATACAGATTTATTTTCATGCTCCCATATTATCTACCCTGAGAATAGGGTATAAAATTGAGGTTGTCATACTTGGCGTACATTAAGTGAGATTCTTTTACTGGATTATTATTCTTGTGACTGCGCCACCTACCGAGGGTAGTGTATGTCATTTTGACATGATTTATTTCGGATGAGGCTTGATAACGTATTGTCCTTTGTTTTATTATTATTATTCACAGGATTTTGAGTTGGTATTTAGTAATTCACAATTTGAGATACGAGGTATATACATGAGGACTTCCTAATTTGGATTATTTCACTCGACATACTCATTCTCGTGTTGTGGATTTCTAAATATTAATTTCCTCTTAGTTCAGGATAGATGATTTATATATCTATATATACTAACTTGTATTTTTATACTCCTAACCTCCTTCCCCCTAGGGGCAGTGGAGATGATCTCGCTTGTGCTTTAACACTCGTTGTTTCCCCTCTTTTCATGCAGCGAGACGGGTATTCGGAGAGTCGCAGGTTGACGGAGATTCAGCTTAGCTTCTGTCATTTATTATTAGTAGTTTATTTGTGCCCACAATAGTCACTTATTACTTATTGTCAGACTTTAGAGATGTATTTCATGTTAGAGGTAGAGTGCCTTAGTATTGTTTTCATTTGACTCTATGTATTGAGATATTTCACATTTGTTTCAGACATTAGTTGTACTTCATTTTCATATTAGGACACGCTTACATTTACTTTTGAATCTTTTGTCTATATTGTGTTCCTTGCATTATTTTTCTTGTTCTATCTGCTTTGTACCTACACTTGATCATTATTTAACTCCCACTAGAGAGATATTACTGTGATGATGAAACGTATTATTGCACAGTGTGAGTGCATGGCATGTTTGACATCATTGGGTACACCCTGGATTGCAGCCTTATGTGAAACCAGGGGCATCACAAAGAGTGATTCAACTTCTACTTTGTTTAATGTGGGTTCGAAGTGGCGATGAGATGTTTCACTCGATGCTTGTGTTGAGCTTACTTCTCATTGATGATCGAAGCAAAATCACTTCAACTCGAGGAGAAAATAGTCTCTTTCGAGGGCTTGAGCTGCTTGCGGCTACTGTTGGCTCTTGACGCTTGCGCGTCTAACTCTTGGGTCTCAAGATCTGATGCTCGAATCTCCAAAAGAGTGTTGGTGTCTCTTTCATAGCTGTTCATAGCTATTTATAGGCGTTCAGTAAGTAACTAACGTTGAGATCATGGGATCAAAAGTGTAACAGACTCCTTAGATTTAGCCCACATAGGCTGACTGGGTATTCATGACCATTAGCCTCCTGGCGTCGAGCCTCATTTGATGAGATGAGCCTCGTTGGGCGACAAGGTTCGTCTGATGAGACGAGACTCACTGTGCAGCGAGGTTCATTTGATGAGACGAGCCTCATTGCATAGCGAGGTTCGTCTTATTAGGTGAGTCTTGCTGTGTGACGAGCCTTGTCCTTGAATGTATTTCATCTCCTGAAGGAGCTTCGTCTCTAATGACGAGCTTCGTTTTCTGAAGGAACTTCGTCTTTAATGACGAGCTTCGTTTCTGGATGAACTTCATATCCAATAATGAATTTCATCTTCTGAAGGGTAAGGCACTGCGAGTCTAGTCTTGGCTGAGATGACCCTTATTGACTGAGATGAGGTTCGTCATTGTGACGACCCTCATCACGCTTATAGTGAGATTTGACACTCCTTTGTCTCTTGGCATTCTTTAGTGCCTACAGTGGAGGATATCTTCAATAAGGCACTTCTCGAAGATAAATTTGAGGGACAAATTTTCAAAACCAACCTTATTCACTATTTAATTGCAAAAAACGATCGTTTTTCAACATATTTAGAAAAACCGACCTGGTTTCAGCGTTGTCGCTGAAACTAGGTCGGTTTTTCTAAAAAATTTTACAAAACTTCACGGGAGTTGAACTCCCGTGAAGTTTAGCATACTTTTAAACTTCACGGGAGTTCAACTCCCATGAAGTTTAATTTCTTTAAAAAACTTCACGGGAGTTGAACTCCCGTGAAGTATGTTGGAGGGTTTAAAACTCCACGGGAGTTCAACTCCCGTGGAATTACAGGCCAAATTTCCCAGAGAATCGCTCTCTGAGAAATTTAGACTGCAACTTCACGGGAGTTGAACTCCCGTGAAGTTGTAGGTTTTACAAAACATGCACAGGCTGTTATGCATGTTTTGTATACATCTACCTATTTTGTATACGTCTACCTATTTAACTTATATATACAACTATTTACCTGTTAACAACAATTACTACAATATATATATGATTTAAACACGCACGAATCAAACAATACTCAAAAAGATCACATATTGAGCTATAATTGATCCACAAAAGTATAGTATTTGAAAATTCATAGAAATTACAAAATTTAACAAAATAAGTTCAAGTACAACCTAATATAGCTCCTCTCCTTCCTCTCCCTCTCTTCCCCCTCCCCCTCGCTCTTCCCCGCTCCCCGCGCTGATGATCCTCGACTATCTGAGTATCCGGTTGTGTATGAGGTTGAGAAGTGTCGGCTCTATCAGCATGCGAACTGCCGGTTCCATTGGTCTGCGAAGTGCCGGCGTCATCATCATGTGGTCGTCGATGCCGAGTGTACGCCTACCCAAATGATCGAGACCTGTCCTCACGGCCTACGAACTCGTCGACGTGAGTCTTATGAAACACCTGCGCTATGGTCTTCTTGATCCTACTGAGGAGTCCTAACGCCACCAGATCCTGAATCTCAGGCACGGTCACATCAATATCAGCCTCAATGCTATCAAAAGCACGGACCTGTGAGGTAAACAATTTATTAAGTACCAACTTGGACCTGTGAGGTAAACAATTTATTAAGTACCAACTCAAGAAAAAAATATTATAATTTAGCTTAGAAACTTACGTAATCTCTCTCGTTCATCCCACTAGGGATGTAACTGTCTGTCGGTGGGCGTGGCATGTGTCCAGCTAATGGCTGTGGGTCACGTGTGATCCATCTACGGGTGATACACCAATACCAATGCATATATGCGGTATAGTCAACAGCTGTGGGCCTCATATCCTGGATGAAATCTCACCTGTGAGCCCACCTATCTATATATGCCACACAGACTACGGCCTAGTCGGTATGGTGCGAAGTAGGTCGCCGCCGACGATCGATCTGCTCGACAGGATCTGGCACATGCTGAGAGAGCGTAAACTATCGTAGCACATAGTCAGGGACATGCATCTCCACGATCTCCCAACAAATCAATGGAACTCTGGCTCTCCACAAGTCGGGACTATCTCGGCAGATGGGTGCAAGAGAATGCATATCGAGCTCCGACGGTGTATAGGGTATCCACTTGAACTAAAATAAAATAAAACATTTATCAGTATCAACAACAAAACTATAATATTCATAACGACTTGAGATTTATATTTACCTATTCGTGTTGGAGACCATCAAGCTCATTTCGGTAAAACTCACGATGGCGCGTCACTGATCGGTACTTAGCGTACAGCACGTTATACCTATATGCAGAATAGAGAATATATAAGTCAAATTCAGTGCGAATAAAATTTGTGTGTATATATACCTGTACACCAAAGGAAACTGCCCCTGTAGGTCACAGTGCACAAGTAAAGTAGGGCGTCCAATATGAATGCGCTCCCACCAAAGGAAACTGCCCCTGTAGGTCACAGTGCACAAGTAAAGTAGGGCGTCCAATATGAATGCGCTCCCATGACCAAATCTGTATCAATGTGCAGCAATGCGCTCCCATGACCAAATCTGTATCAATGTGCAGCATCCCTTGAATTCTTTATTCTGCATCAGGGATAATCTACCAAGTTCTCGATATAAGTATGCCAACACCGCACTGCCCCATGACCGTGTGCCGCATACATCAAAATCCTCCAGCAACGGCAGCCATCATGGATGTACAAGAGTCTTGCTCGCATCAGGAAAAAGCACGCACCCTATCATGTGCAATATGTACGCACGAGCATGGAACTGAAGCGTCTCCATACTGGCATCCTCTGGTATGTCGCCCTGAAATGTCTGACAAAGCCACGATAGCTTCATCGCACCACTCCTCAAGTCAGGAACCAATCCAAGAAGCCTAGCACATACCTCCGGCCAACTATGATCATCGGTGCCCGTAACTGCCGACCCATCGATCCGGAGCCCAAGTATGACGGCCACGTTCTGTAAAGTGATGGTGCACTCCCCTATAAGCATGTGAAAGGTGTTGGTCTCTGGCCTCATCCTCTCAATCAGTACAGTGATAAGCGGCCAATCAAGCCTAATATATCGAACCGTCGAACACTCCCGGAAACCGGCCTGAGAGATCAGCGCTAGAACTCTCGAGTCCTCAATGACCCAAGTTGAATGGCTCTGGGAATACTCGATCATGGTGATGTCTGGTATGGGCTGCACGTCAAAAAGAATTGATTAAGTATAATGCGAAAAATTAAAATTAGTGCCAATGCTAAGTAGGATATACAAAAGATGTTTTACCTGTCCTGAGCCAATATGGTCTGAAACGTGGCTCGCTTGGAGGGTCAAAACGTCGGGGCATATCGGTCCAGGATCCATAATGAATATAACTGAGAATAATATTAGAAGACAATGTACAATGTGTTAAATCTTTCTGTTAAAATACTCACCTAGTTATATATAAACAACAAACGAATGCGCAACGTGAAGAAAGCAATCACAAATTTATATAACATAGTACGAAATGATACAAATTACAATCACAAATGACATATGGAAACAAACAACTCACGAAACCGCTACAAATTATAATCACAAATGACATACGGAAACAAACACAGATCGAAACCGCTACAAATTACAATCACAAATGACATACGAAAACAAACACAGATCGAAACCGCTACAAATTACATCAAACCTTCCTACAGTTAGGGTCACCTCAAACTCCTGTTTGGCCAAACCTTCCTACAGTTAGGGTCAAGACCATAATTCGCTCTCGATAAACGAGAAATTCATCTTTGGTTCAGTAATCAAACCTTCCGACAGTTAGGGTTATCTGAATCTTTTCGAAACTCGGAGTGGAGATTCCACTCTTGGTTTCACCCTTCCGGATTCTGGGGGTGGAGATCCCACCTCGAGCTACAAATTACAATCACAAATGACATACGAAAACAAACACAGATCGAAACCGCTACAAATTACAACATACATGCCTAATCCTAACTGGACAATTATTTTTGTTATGGCCCGGTTGATCGCATCTACTACACTTATTTCTCCCGAGAAATTCATCTTTGGTTCAGTAATCAAACCTTCCGACAGTTAGGGTTATCTGAATCTTTTCGATTCTTAGAGTGGAGATCCCACTCTCAGTTTCATCTTTCCGGATTCTGGGGGTGGAGATCCCACCTCGAGTCTCCTTTCCGTCTGAAGATAGAATATAAATTTTTTCTTCTTCAGTGTCGGGAGATAGAAAATAAAATTCTTCCTCTCCCATTTCGGGTTCGTCTTTGCCCCAAGAGAAGACACCACCTTTTTCAACTCCCTTATGGCCCGGTTGATCGCATCTACTACACTTATTTCTCCTCCTAACTCCTTCACGACCGTCATCCATATAATTTCTAATTCGTACGGAACGAGGGCGCCCCGCCGACCTTTTACACAAAGGAGGTAATATTAGTGGCCCGTCTTGTGTCCAATATCGACTATCATATGGTGGACGAAAACACTCTTTGTATGTTTGTCGATCGTCTTTGCCCCAAGAGAAGACACCACCTTTTTCAACTCCCAAAATCTGTGCCTCACAGGTACAGGGAAGTTTATCCTGAATCCTAAGCAGGGATAAGTCTGCGCCTAACACGTGCTGTCGGTTTAGTCTTTTTCCGTAGAAAAAGCCATTGTAATTGCGGTACATTGCAAGTGCACGTACACGAGTGATCCACTAACATGTTAACTTTGTAAGAGAGATTTTCTCTATGTGATATTCCCTCAATGACCTCTCATTCATTAAAACTGTATCTTACGACATGAAAGGATCGAGCTTGCACAATCCGAGCCGCTAACATTTCATCATTCTTCGGTGTGAGCTCCGAGCGGATATTTTCACCAAGTTCACGACGTCGTAGAAAGAAGTTATTAAGTCTGTAGAATGTTTTAACAACTAGTGACTGTATTGGCATACTGCGTGCTCCCCTAAGCACGCCATTGAAACTCTCTGAAGGGTTCGTAGTCATCATACAGAACCGTCTCCCGCCATCTTCACATAAAGCCCACTTATCAACATTGTGTGGTCTCAAACTAGTTTCGATCCAATCATGTGCAACTCGAGAAATAAACTTAATCCCCTCTCGTATTTGGTCATAAACTAATTTTTCTGTTGCACAGCCGGCTTGCCAAAGAAGATCTTGAACCTGACCGTTTCCATATTTCTTCTTGAAGTTGTCCCTAATATGTCGCAAGCAATAACGATGTGCATGTGGTGACGGGAAATAACGTTGGAGTGCTATTGGAATTCCTTTCATCCTATCAGATATGAATGTAATCGGCCGCGCCCCCACACTAGGGATATGATATCTAATGTATGCAAAAAACCACGCCCAATTCTCTGTGTTTTCAATATCAACCACTGCAAACGCCAAAGGAAACAAACCGCCATCCGCGTCAACTCCGGTGGCAACAAGCAAAACGTCTTTGTACTTGCCGTATAAGTGGGTGCCATCATTGCTAAGAAGAGGACGACAATATTGGAAACCCTCAATACAAGGCCCAAATACCCAAAATACACCCGTAAATAATCGTTCTTCGCCATCAAGAGGGTCTGATGAAGCTTCATATACAGTCCCAGGATTTTCTCTTTTGAGTGCTTCAAGATAATGCGGTAAGATCTCATAAGATTTGTCCCAATCCCCAAATATTTTTATCATCGCCTCCTCCTAGCATTCCAACACTTATTGTATGATACATCCAAGTTGATCGCTTTATGCACTAAAGGACGAATATCTTTTAGTCGTAGATCAAGATCTTCCCTCAGATACAGTAAAATCAATCGATATATAAAAGAAGAGGACGCATGCTTATTATTCATCTCCAATTGAGGATTTCTACATGTGTGGACTCCGTTGTACGCCGTGATTTTGAAATGCCTACCTACTCTTACACCCGAATGTGAATTAAGCTTCCAAGGACAATTCGCATTCCCATCGTAGTGTCCATCAAGATCTTCATCTTCACCATCTTTGCGATAAAAACAAACCGCATTATAGCTTGTTGTGTTATTTTTTGTTGGCCTAAACTTAACATTTTTTGCAATGGCATACGAACGAAGCGCATGGATCAATTTCTCCTTACTCTCATATAGATCTCCCTTCACGAATGAGAAGTCCTCACCCTGTGTATCATGATCGCTATTAGTGCCAATAGGAACACTTTTCATCACGGAGTTATCAATCTATTCTTCTCCTTGAAGTTCATCGGGCGACGGATCCTCTAATATAACATACTCACTATTAGCATAACACCCGTCAATGTGGTGGTTGTCCCCTTCATCACGATCTATCAAGGTCATGCTATTAATTTGTAAGCCCTCCTCTTCATCATCATTCTCAGATTCAACACTTGCATTATCTTCTTGAACTACCGTGTTAGTATCGACCGCATTCGAAGTGCCAACAAACGAAGGACCGCTCATATATTGTGATTGTGTCCAACCTTCATCTTGTTAAGGAGATAAAAAGCCAACGGAATCAACATCAGGGTCCTCTAACATGCGGGAATATATTCCGTCATAATTCAACGATTTGCCCAAATTCCTTTAATGTTTTTCAATGAACAATTCGATCGAACGCTTCTCGTCATGTAAGACTCCAATGAGACTCATATCGTAGTCACTTGATATTTGAATGCCGCTTGTCCTGTTCTCCACAATAGAATAATTGCAAATAACATTAAGGTGATACTCACGGGAGTTGGTTAATGTAAGTTTGTGCAATTCATTAACCAACTCATTGAAAGTACACGATTTTGTTATAAACAATGGTCTCGTCGCACCTCCTTCATAAACGGGCATATTATTTTCGAGGTAGTTAATCTTCCCATCATACGAACACAAAATTACGATTTGATCGTTCATCATTACCTCTGAAGAGTAAAACATTCAAGATCAATATTACACGAAAAGACTTTATAAATTTATTGTTACTTACAATTAAATCCTATATCAATTTTAGGGAACCATAATTTTTTCCAAATTCATATACCGATGTCATACATATGTAGTAACACTATTTTTTTACATTATTGATAATTTACCCTCTAAATCGACAAAATTATTTAAGTTTTCTTTACATAATTCATAAATAATCACAATTAAATTCTCAAATATAATTGATGTCATATAACACTAATTTTTAGATTTTTTTATAATTTCACCTCCAAATCCACAAAATTCCCAAAATTATGTTATTTTTCTGAGCAAATTTCATAAATTATTCACAATGAAATTCTAAAACCAACAAAATTATTGATAACACTATTTTTTAAAATCAATTAGATGCCATACATATGTAGTAACACTATTTTTTACATTATTGATAATTTACCCTCTAAATCGACAAAATTATTTAAGTTTCTTCACATAATTCATAAATAATTCATAATTAAATTCTAAAATATAATTTTTTACATGTAATCACCATGAAATAGCGAGAAAATATAAGAAATTAAGAGAATAAATAATTTTGGGAGGAATTTATCTTCAATCTGTCGAACTCCGGCGACGACGGCGGTTCCGGCGGTCGGAATGAGGTGCCGGCGGTCGGAATGGGGTTCTGGCGGTTGGAGTCAGGTTCCGGCGATCAGAATTGGGGGGAGGCGATCGGTTTTGATGTGGATGGCGGCGGTTGTTGGCCTGCAACTCCATGGGAGTTGAACTCCCGTGGAGTTTATTCACCAAAATAATCTTCACGGGAGTTGAACTCCCGTGAAGTTTCGTAAAATTTTTTTCAAAAACCGACCTGGTTTCAGCGACAGGGCTGAAACCAGATCGGTTTTTAAAATTATTGGCAAAAGCGATCGTTTTTTGTAATTAAATAGTGAAAGGGGTTGGTTTTGAAAATTTGTCCTAAATTTGAGTGTTTAGAGAGCTTATGAGTATTCAAGGACAAAGTATTAAAGAGGACTGTTAAAAATTGTAATGCTTTGTTAGTTTATTATTTTTTATATTAATCAAGTCTATGTCATGTAATATTTTTTTAGTTTATCATTTGTTATTTTAATCACGCTTAATTGTAGTGGATCAATGAGTCAATGTTATGTAGTTGTTGTAATGGGTCATGTGAGTTGTCATGATGCGACTTGAATGGCTAAGATTAAATCCCCAAATATAAACCGGTTAAGAGAGTTTGCCATGTAAAAATATTATATCATATGAAGAAAATAGAGAAAATGACGTTGTCCCTCAAATTCCTCCAAAGCTCTTCTCCTAACTCTCTATAAATCCTCAAAATCTTTATTATTCACCAAATCAAGGGCAACAAGATCAACAAGAAATGCTGCTTATTGTTACCAACTTCCTGAACTCAATCACACGCTCAAGAAAATCCACCAACACTTCATAATCCATCAACTCAATCCTCTCCTCCCTCCAATAACTTCTTCCATTATTATCTCCAAACACAGACGATGAAGAAGCACGATTCGCCACTCACTAATACTTCTCCCTCTTCAATCCATTATACCTCTGCAATAGCGTGATCGATCGTCTCATCATCAATAACGTAGCAACCAACCGGAACAAACCATGATGGCGATGGAAAGCCGTTTAAGAAGCAGTTGAGGGCATACTTGAGGGGCATGTTGCTAAAGGAGTATGGTTTGCTACCGATAGAGAAAGTGACGAGATGAGCCCCACAAGAAAAGGAGATCTCATTGTTTTCTTGAAAAGCCCCTGACGACACTTTGAGAAGGTGACTTTGAGAGAGTACTTTTTCTCAATTTTTTGTATAGAATCTTTTGGCGACCGCTGAAGGTTCTCTTCTAGGAGACACTGATGATGACGAGATCAGTTTCTTGATTCATTGTTATTGCTAATGAGAAGTGTGTGCTAATAGCAGATCTAAAACTTTAATTTAAGGGCATTGATCAATCAATTAGAAGTTGCATGCTCGAAGTAGGAGTTCGATGTGGGTTAGGGTTTAGAGAATGGTGTTGACGCTTATTCATCATGCCTTAGCTACTGAGCAAATTGATCGAGATCTTAAGAGGATCTTTTATATATTTAGGAACATACAAAGATAATTTCCCCTCCGTACAGAATCTCTTGGAGTCGTTCTGGACTCACTACGGGTCTAGAATTAACAAAATAATGATTTTAAGTGAAAGTGCAATCAATGTATGTGCCTAAATTAATGCAAATCTCCTCTTTTTCAATCTCAGCTATCCTATCAATACCTTTCGGAAAATCTTCTTCTTGTTACCAATTTTAATTAGGATCTTCATTATGTTCCGAGTTCAACAAATTTCTTTTATAGGAATAAGACACAACATTGGAATAACGCGTATAATTAGTTCATGGAAGAAACAATTGGAACATAGTTTTCGATAACCAATTTTTTGTATAGGGTTTAGTGGTTGTGAGTTAGCGCATTATTTAGCAAAATGAGTTATCAAGAGAGTAAGTGGTTAGCCCCCCATGATACGAGTGTATCTTCTTCTCTGCTCCAAAAACTTAGCGATCCTCATAGGAGCTTAAGGATAGATGATTCTCATGGTAGCTTGAGAATAGGAGCGTGGACGGATTCGTCGGTAGCGGCAAAAACGATCAAAAGCAGGAAAATGATGAAAATCAGGAAGCTGACGAAACAGCTCTGGCCGGTCGACCGACGAGCTAGCACCAGTCGACCGATGAAGCTATGCAGGTCGACCGAACAACCATCCCTAGTTGATCGAAAGCATGCATGCTACAAGTCAAGAATTAGGCGTTCTGATCGGTCGACAAACCCACTTGTCAGTCAACCGAGAGGGGGCGAACGGTCGACCGATGGAAGGAATGTCGGTCGACCAAATCGTGTTTATTCCTGTGCTGATCTGGATTCCTGTTTTGCACGAATCTAAGTTGGGTTTGTCTTAGTTATTTACCAATTTGTCACCCACGTTGTTTAAGATATAAATAGGGATTGTTTAGGGTTTCTAAACATTAGATTGGAGTTTAAAGAGGATAGAGAAGTTGGCCTTTATTCTAGAGAGATTATGATAGAGAGATTTTATAATTTTTTATTCTTCATAATTTAGAGAAAGTATTTTCCTTCGTCAAGTGAATTGTTTGGTGTGTTTTACTGTTTTCTTCTCAAACCCACCTTTGATAATTCCGCGATCAAAGGTGTTCGCTCGGCGACTCGTATCACCCCAACTTTTAATGAGACAATTATGGTGCACCTCATCACATATGTATCTCTTTATAACTTATTTTGCAAAACGAGCTGCCGCCCTACATCTAATTTTTCCTTTTGTACATTATTAATTGTTCAAAAAGTAAACTACTGGGACATATAGCTGAGCTTGAACACTAATATAGCAAATGTACTAACTGAATTACGAACTCAAATTTCCTAAATTTTGATTTTAGTTGATTTATTTCCACCCTAAACCGTAAAATCTATGATGAAGCAATTGTATAGGAATCAACTTCCCTCTATAAACAAAAGAAAACCCATAGAAGAGGAAGTTAAATGCTGTAATTTTCCAAAGATTTTATCGTTCTCTATAGTTTTTTTAATTTTTCAGCATAAAGCATGTCTGAATATAAAGCTAAGAACTCAAGCTAATATGGAATTCTAAATTTATATAAGAGAGCAAGAGCTAGCTCCAAGGTATGTAGTTCTATCCGATAAAGCTTTTGAGTTCGACCAACCAAAAACCAACGACAAAAGTCTAATAAAATTGGAAAGATTGGAGGACGGTAGTGATTTTGAATACATATATATGGGCATGTCCAAACATGTGGGCCCCGCCTGGCCTCGGCTGCCTAGGATTTTTGGGTTCTGATCGGGCAAAATGCCAAGTTCGGACATAGATCTAGGGTGTAAGGACCAAGCTAAATCAGGCCGGTCTGATTTTTTTTGTATTTTTTAACCTGCCTAGGCATCTAGGCTTTTCCCGAACCCTACCCAGGTTAGGGCTTGGCCGAGTCTGGGCCAAACACCGAGCCAGGTCCGGGTCGAAAGCCCAAATGGGCACCCTCACATATATATTTGGCCAAGCAATCAACTATCCTAATGCTCTAAAATAGAATTTAGATAAATAAGAAAAGCATATAAATACAATTGTTGATGGTCGAGATCAAACAATTAATCGTATCCAGAAGAGGATAGGTGCGGATCCGGGGCGGGATCGGTTCCTCCTAAGTCCTTGCTTGGACGAGGTAGAGAAGATTGATGAAAGGGCAACTTCCTTCTCCGACTTTATGCATGGTTCTTGAATAGGGGGTTGAAGTCCACGCTGCACATACAAGAAGAACCTGTGAGAGGGAAGAGACCGGTTCCCCCGTGGTTTCTCTGATGGTCAAGTTAGTGAAACTTGAGTGGGGAAGGGAAAGGTCAGGAATCGGTGTGGTTCTTGAGGTAGCAATGTGCCATTACAGAGGGTCTGTTATGAGCTCCCCCGTGTTTTGAGCTCCCCCGTCTGTTCTGACCCCGCCTTTCGTGTCGACTTGAAAGAATATCGACTTGTTGAGTCGGCAGGGTCGAGGCCTCTATTGGGCTTGGGCCACTAAGTTCGTTGAGGCTTGTTTGCTAGGGCTATGATTGTATCATTTTGTAAATACCCGTATCTTTGGTGAGTAAACACCATAACATTTGGCCCTTTTTTCTTGGAGTCAACTTTTAGTCGGGTCCGAGTGAAATAAGATATGCTCTTATCAGTACAAGCCTGCTTGGGACGAGAACCTGAGAAGTCTTCATCTATCGACGTGGCTGACATCATCGAGAATCCTTCTTTACCCATCATAGCTCCGCTCTTCTTGGCTGACGTTATCAACGATCTGAACCGTCATTTTAAGAAACGAAGCATCATGGACATAATGAAGGGTGTTCTTCTTTTTGAGTATTGGGACATGGGGCATTAAATGAGGGTGGCGCTTCATGCTTCGAGTGAACCGTTTTAGATTTTGAAGTGGATTAGACCAGGTTGTTTCAAAAATCACCACGTCCTTTGAAATGCT
Organism: Asparagus officinalis; assembly: GCF_001876935.1. Classification (NCBI taxonomy): domain Eukaryota; kingdom Viridiplantae; phylum Streptophyta; class Magnoliopsida; order Asparagales; family Asparagaceae; genus Asparagus; species Asparagus officinalis. The sequence continues at coordinate 102,835,653 of NC_033797.1, forward strand.
TCCACGTACTTCTTTGAAAACTTATAAATAGCCTCTTGATGTTAAGAATATTCTTTTACGAACTTTCACTGTGGCGAATTTTTGATGTTCCTCCAAGTATTTTAAGAAACATCTTCCATGGCCTCTCAAGTTTCAACCTATGGCCATAGTAAGGAGAGACTTGTCATTCTTCTATGTTTCATCCGAAAGTTGCCTTCATTACTGATTTCATTATAACTTGATCGTTTACAAAGAATTCAAGTAATGAAAATAAAAGAATTACAACTCTCTCGAAAATAACACAAGATCCGTTTATCGTCTCTTGCTCGCGTGGGTTTTTTGTCGATGACGGAGACGTCAATATCCATGGACTACCTGACAATCAAATCAGATCCGGAGCTTCATCGATTCGCAAAGGAATCAAGAAGCCGAATCGCTTATCTCAGCAATAACGAGATAATTGCTCTTCTTAAGATTACCGTAACGGGATAATATTAAGGAACGGAGGCGGGGAACTGCAGATCTGATGAACTCTTCATTCCTGCACTGAAGAACTCGATCCGATCTCCTCCTGTCTTCTGAAATTTATGAACCTTCTAATCTTCAGTCCGGCAGGGCTTCGCCAACGCTCGAGAAGTTTAGATCTGAAAAAATGAAGGCCCTAGGGCTGTATTTATAGGCTTCAGGAGCCTTGTATTTGGATAAGAACAACAGATTCCTTCTTATCTTCTGTTGAAAACCACTTAACCATATTATCAGCTCAGTTGGAGCAAATCTAGGCAGTTAACGATCGAGAAACCATCGAAAACAACCAAATTTAGCTTTTTTCATATTGGAGACACTTCTGATGTATTGGAGACACTTCTAAGTGTATTGACCAAGCCAAGACACTTGAGAGTGTCCGGACGTGGCGAAGACACTGCCAAGAGTGTCTCGGGCGTGGCGCGAGACCTCAAGAGTGTCTCAGGCCAGGGCGCGAGACTACTTTGAAGTGTCTTGTCTTGGCCAAGACACTTACAAGTATCTTCGCCAAGCCAAGACACCACGGGGTGTCTCAATTTGGCTTTTTTTGGTTTTGGTTTGTCGAGTTCGTTTCCACCATAAATTCGTCGTCCGGACTCGGAATTACATGGTCCAATATGTGTTGGAAAGCTGGCAAGGAGATCTACAGGATCCCATGATTGAATTACATGCAGAGTAAATGGGACACGAGGGGTGCTCTGCCTTTCATAAACGACACGGGGCTCCCGATCAGGTCTTATTCCCGTTATTTCGAAGTTTCGTTGCTTCGTATTGTTCATCGACTCATTTCATGTGTTTGTCGTCGTTATATGAGCACCTGTGATTCAGGTAGCGACATTCATCGTCTTCTCTCTGTCTCGAGCCGTGTGCGGGGACCTATAGGTAATTTTGGACGCCTATAGATACCCCCTCCAAAGTGTTTCAGTCTCGTTTCTTTTATAGATGAGCCTGAAATACTTTAGATATGATCGGTCCAACCTTCAGTCGGTATAAAAGGACATGTTGTTAGCTTTGATTCTTGACTCCTTCAATGTTCAATCTATTCGATGTCTTGACGAATAGCTAAAGTTCTCTCGGCGCTACGTTTATCGTCTGGCCGTCGTCGAAGTCTTGAATCAAAACCGATGAGTTTATTTTGGCTCGTATCGTTGAGTTAACTTTGAACTGACTATCTCCATCATGATATATTGATTCATATTGACTTTCATCACAACGCATTGACTAGCGTTGACCTAGGGTTACGCGTTGACCGGCGTTAACCTAGGGTTTCGAATCGCCTAGCGTTGATTTTTTCATTGCAACGTGTTGACTAGCGTTGACCTAGGGTTACGCATTGACCGGCGTTAACCTAGGGTTTCGAATTGCCCGGTGTTGACATTTTTATCGCAACGCGTTGACTGGCGTTGAACTAGGGTTACGCGTTGACCGGCATTAACCTAGGGTTTTGAATCGCCCGGTGTTGATTTTTTCATCGCAACGCGTTGACTGGCGTTGACCTAGGGTTATGCGTTGACCATCGTTAACCTAGGGTTTCGAATCGCCCGACATTGACTTTTTCATCGCTACGCGTTGACTGGCGTTGACCTAGGGTTACGCGCTAACCGGCGTTAACCTAGGGTTTCGAATCGCTCGGTGTTGGCTTTTTCATTGCAACACGTTGACTGGCGTTGAGCTAGGGTTATGCGTTGACCGATGTTAACCTAGGGTTTTGAATCGCCCGGCATTAACTTTTTCATTACAACGCGTTGACTGGCGTTGACCTAGGGTTATGCGTTGACCGGCGTTAATCTAGGGTTTTGAATCACCCGGTGTTGATTTTTTCATCGCATCGCGTTGACTGGCGTTGACCTATGGTTACGCGTTGACCGGCGTTAACCTAGGGTTTCGAATGGCCCGGTGTTGACTTTTTCATCGCAACACGTTGACTGACATTGACCTAGGGTTATGCGTTGATCGGCGTTAACCTATGATTTGGAATCATCCGGCGTTAACTGACGTTGACCTAGGGTTATGCGTTGATCGGCGTTAACTTAGGGTTACGAATCGCCCAGCGTTGATTGGTGAGATTTTCATCCGAATGACCAACCGGTGGCAATGCAGGCTTGAAAAAAAAACCCGGGGGCTCGAACTGGGCCAGAACACCCGCGGGTGTCTTGGCCTTGGCCGAGACACCTTAGGGTGTCTCGGTCCAAAGGCCGAGACTCATGCCTTACCCCTTCCCCTTTTTTGTTGTAGTGGTACTTTTTCCCCTCTTTTCAAATTTTCAAAAGTAGAGTTCTCTTTTCCCCATACTTCTTCTTCCTACTCCCATCCAAACTCCATTGTTTCAAGAACTCCTAACCCATCAAAACTCTCTCTTTTAAAACCCCTCAACCCAAAAAATTTCGGATATTTCCTCCTCATTGGCCAAAATTTGTCTCCTCTCAAAGCTAGGGTTTCATCTCCTCTTCAAGCTCAAGACTTGATTTTTGGAATTGGGTTTTCAAGCTTCTTGGTTTTGGTAAGCTTCTCTTCAACTCTCTCTCTCTCTCTCTCTCTCTCTCTCTCTCTCTCTCTCTCTTTTTAGAAAGATTGAAACTTTATGCTTGTAGTGAGGGTAGGCCATGAATTTGTATGTAGAGGTTCTAGATTTTTTTCCCTCATGAAGTGGGTTTTGTGAAGAAGATCGATTCTTGATGATGGGTTTTGAAAATGGCCGAATTTTGAGGGGTTTATATGTAAAATAGGGCTGAAATTTTGAGGGGGTTATATGTAAAATAGGGCTAAAATTTTGAGGGGTTTATATGTAAAATAGGGCTGAAATTTTGGGACTTGGGTTGTATACCCATTTGGCCATAACTTGGAGGGGTATTTTGGGTATTTCACCCAAAAAATTGATCATGAGGGTTTAAATTGCAATTTGAGCCCATTGTTTGCATGCACAAAACTTATAGGTTTAATTAGACTTCAACTATAAAATCCTATTCTTTTTATAGGACTTTAGTTAAAGTTCATAATTTTCCTTTTAATTTTTGGGCATTTGGATTTATGATTATACCTGATCCATTAATTTTCGTTGTAGGTTAACCATGTCTCCACGCCGACTGTGATTCCATAGGAGTCGCTCTTCTTCACAGCATAGCGAGAGGGAGATTCCCGCAGTATTCTCTTTCCGGGGTGAGCATTTATGCTTTCTCTATCCTCGTTTGCCCACTTCGCGGGTCATTCGGGAAGAACCGACATCCTCCTTCGCGGGGATTGAGGTTTCGGGATGATTTGTGGTTCCACCATGCCCTCGTTTTGCCCCTTTCGTGGGTCATTCGGGAAGAACCGACATCCTCCTTCGCGGGGATCGAGGTTTCAAGTGACGTGTTTTGCTTGGCCGATTCACGTCTTCTGGCATATTGGGACGATTTCATGTTGTATTACACCGTGTGAGTCGGTATACATTACCACGTTGCTTGCGTGATGATGCATACCATTCTTCTAGTGTAGGACACTCGAAATCGTCTCGCCAATTTCTTAATGAATGACTCTATCTCGCTATCTTGTGAAATGAATTCAATCATTATATAATTCATGAATAATTTTTCTGATTCCACGTTTGTTTTGCTGCAGTTGAATTTCCTACGGACAGCCTTCTTCCTCATGCTACTAGCGGTTGCAGTAGAGAGTGTTTTGCTTTTGTTGTCGATAGGCAGGCCATCGGTCCAACCCCTCAGGAGAAATCCTGCGAGAGGAGGGTAGAGAGACCCAAAATCATCATAATATCTGACGATGAGGAGAAAGAAGAGCCCATTGCGACAATTATGCCTGGCCAAGAATCTGCCCTCCTGATCTCCGGATCCGTGCAGGGCATCTTCCAAAAGTTAGAGAAAACTATGCAATAAACGGCCACCGCCATTAGTTTTGGGCGGGGAATATTTTATGATTTGCTCTCTTTCATAGTAGGTAATCTTAAGGATATTCAGCGTGTAGGCGGTATCCAGCTAGCTAGGCGATGTAATTTAAAACTGACTTGCTTTCTTAAGGATATTCAGCGTGTAGGCGGTATCCAGCTAGCTAGGCGATGTAATTTAAAACTGACTTGCTTAGAGGAACTCATGTAGTGTAGGCGGTATCCAGCTAGCTAGGCGATGTAATTTAAAACTGACTTGCTTAGAGGAACTCATGTATCGCTTAGAAGAGCTAATATACTCTGATTCACATGATGAAGCCACGCCACTCATGATCGATGCTCGGATTCAGAGGATGCACGAGCGTAAAGCCCGAGCGAAACGCATATCAGGGCAAGAAATTATCGTCGCGAATTTGTACGAATGGCAACGTCATCTACGGACTAAGATGGATGCTTATAACAACATTGCTGATAGTACAGGGATCAGGACCGTCCAAGGGGAGAGGAATCTAAAGGACTTTGAGTTCGAGAGCACCAGAGTTCAAAGTGTTTATAGAGGAGAATTGGAGGCTCTCCATGAACTGTATCGAGAAGACGTGGCTGCCGACGCTGCCAATGCTAAGCTTCAAAAGGAAGAGGAGGAGAAGGTTCGAGCGGAACAGGCAGAGAAGCTGGCCGCTGTTAAGGGTAAAATTGCTTCCTTCAGTTTGTTAAATCTGATTTGAGACGTCTTCTTGTATCTCCATTTGGCCTGATTTTATTAATGAAAGAAAGTCTTTTCCTTAGCGCACTCCTTCTTTTATCGTGATGTTTCTTTGTTGGTTGTGAACCCAGTGGACACAATACTTATAGGTTTTTTAGCAAATCCTCAGCCATCAAAGGATTTGATGTGCCTTTACCGATTACCGTTTGAATCGGGCTAGCGTGCGGATTGTATAAGTCCGTTCCGCATGTAACGTTGTGCTAAAAGAATTAATTCTTTTAGTGCTACGATATGGAATACGTAGACTTTGTCTTTATCACGGGAATAGACTACCCAACAACGCATATTAGGCACTGACTCATCCCTTCTTAGGATTCGGGATAAAAGTCCCAAGATTTAAATTCTGGTGTCTTTCCATTCGGTGAAAGACTAAACCGGCAACGTGTGTTAGACGTAGGCTTTGGATTTTTGGCAGATCCTCAGCCTTCAACAGATTTGACGTGCCTTTACCGACTACCGTTTGAATCGGGTTAGCGTCCGGATTGTATAAGTCCGTTCCGCATTTAACGTTGTGCTAAAAGAATTAATTTTTTTAGTGCTACGATATGGAGTACGTAGACTTTGCCTTTATCATGGGAATAGACTACCCGACAACGCGTATTAGGCGCTGACTCATCCCTTCTTAGGATTCGGGATAAAAGTCCCCAGATTTAAATTCTGGTGTCTTTTCATTCGGTGAAAGACTAAACCGGCAACGTGTGTTAGACGTAGGCTTTGGATTTTTGGCAAATCCTCAGCCTTCAACGGATTTGACGTGCCTTTACTGACTATCATTTGAATCGGGCTAGCATGTGAATTATTAAAACTCGTCTCACATGTGACGTTATGCTGAAAGAGTTAACTCTTTCAGTGCTACGATATTAAATACGTAGACTTTGTCCTTGTCTCGGGAATAGATTACCCGGTAACGCGTGTTAGGCGCTGACTCATCCTTACTTAGGCTTCAGGATAAAATTTCCCAGACTCGTATTCTGGTGTCTTTTTATTCGGTGAAAGACTAAACTGATAGCATGTGTTAGATGAAAACTTATCTCTATTTTAGGGTTTGAGATAAAATCCCCCGTGCATGAAACGTACGGATTTGGAGTTGAGAATCGTATCTTTTCTAAAGGTAAAGACAAACCCAGAGCAGGAGGGGAAGAATTTCATATTCTATCTCCCAAAACTGAAGAGGAAGAATTTTATATTCTATCTCCAGTTACAAAGGAAACTCGAGGTGGGATCTCCACCCCCAGAATCCGGAAAGGTGAAACTAGAAGTGGGATCTCCACTCCGAGAATCGAAAAGATTCAAGCAACCATAACTTTTATAGGATTGGTTGCTTAATCTAAGAAAAGAGTTCCTCATTTATTGAGGTGAAATTCTGATTTCGACCCTAACTTTTATAGGTTTGGTTAAAAAGGAAAAGGTGGAAGTCTTTCGTTTATCAAAATGGATGACCCGATCTTGATCCTAACTATCTGCAAGTTTGACCAAGTGAGGTTGGAGGTAATCCTAACTTTTATAGGTTTGATTGCTCAATTTAAAAGTAGACCTCTCGTTCATGGAAGGAATCGAGAGGGGAATCTGGCTTTGGCCCTAACTTTTATAGGTTTGACCCGAAAACAATGGGAGTGGAATACAGATAGCAGTAGAAATACTGACTTGTATTAGCCACTCGATGGAGGATTTTGATGTTAAGTGATCAGGACTTAACACGTTAAGTTTTGGAAATTACTAAGAATTGGCGGATATAAATTTTGGTGGACCCACCGTCAATTGATCTGATCAGCGGGGGATTTTGTGAGGAAATATTTATCTGTCAAAACTGATCTAATCTCATCTTAGCAAAAGGATTCATGAGAATTGGTGAATTTGATATCAATAATAAAATACGCTTCAACTTTGGAAACATCCAGAGTCTAAACATGGGTTTCTTATTTATCACTTTTGTACTGACTGGGTTATCCCTAAGAATACCAAATGTAGTATTCTTCTGGGAACTTCCCGGTACTGATTATCCTGAAAGTACTAAGAATAGCACTTTTTCAGGAACTTGCCGTTTATCGGCATCATGAGCCGGGCATATTCTTTGGTAATAAGGTAATATGCGCCATTTGAGTAGACTGTCTCTACTACGAACGTAGTTGACTGTTAGTTGAGAATCACCGAAAATTTCGGGATACTCGACCTCTAGCCCTAAGGCGAAACTGAGTCTGATAAGTAGCGTCTTATTTTCAATTGTTTTATTGATGGTGGGTTATCCTTAAGAATATTATGTGAAATACTCTCCAGGAACTTCCCGCTAGATATAGGGGAAACAGTTTATACTCCTATACCCATTGGAGTTTTAGAAGAAGCAGTTTATACTCTTGTACTTTTCGGAGTGATGGTCGTTCTCATTCGGTTTGTTCTTCCATTGAGACGCCGGCTTCGACTAAGGCCTGTATTGTAATTTTGAGAGTAATACAAGTCTTGGTGGGATGATGGACCCTCCTGTGGTACTCACAATATTTTGGGTCTGAAGTCTCATTAGCTTCCTCCTGATTTTTAATAGGTGGGATCTTGATTTTGTCGTTTTTTAGGAGGTACTTGAGGATGGCTGGAATCTCATCATCCTTGAAAGAATATCGTTGTATCTGAAGCGACTGTTGGGGTGATTGCTCCTGCGATTGTCACTGTAATTTTCGATTAACATCAACAATGAACCTGGGTATGAACTCTGATTGGCTTCTCTCAACTTTCTTTCTTTTGGGATAACGCCTAATAGGGTTAGTGACAGACTCGACCTCCCTCTGCTTCTTGTCTTCATCTTCATTTCTCCTTGAGCGATGTCGAGAATATGGAATTGGGTCACCCTCAGCGTCATTGAGGGGTGCAATTGCACCACCCCGAGTGGCATTGAGGGGTGAATCAGTCTTGATGACTATATTCAAATTTGGATTATTGTTTCTTGCCCTATTTTGAAAAGGCGAAACTGGTGTAGTGTAACAACTAGACTCAGCCTGATGATCGGATTTAAGAAATTGATATTTTTGAGCTTGCAACTCTCTTATTTGTTGCATGGCCAACTCATCTCAGCCTCAAATTCTTCTTTCTGCTCGATTAACGCTTCTTGAACTATTTGGGTGAGCTGGTCAGGAGTGATTGTGAATGCCTCTCTAGTGTTTTTAGAAAGACGTGATAACTCGTGCAGAGTCACTTTCACTGGGATGTTAGCCAATTGGGTCATAACATCGAAGTGGTATGAAGTGTTTGAATTTCCCGGTTTATCTCTTCCAATTGACCGATTGAAATGAGACTGCCTCGGGTTTTGAACATCTTGGTGCAGGGGCTCCTGCTGGGTCTTCTCAGTAGGTGCGGGGGTAGTTGTAATCACTCCCTCCTCAGCTAGTCGATCAGAGGCACTTGGATGTTTGAACAGATACTCGTTCCTATTTATGGTGGCGAGGGCTGGTTCTCTGGTGGTTACAAAAGTTTCATGTTCATTGTCGGAAAATGAGAAAGCAGGGATTGCTTCGTCGTCTTTCTCGGGAATGGCCAAGGCTCCACAACAGGACTTTCCTTTTCCTTTTCATTTCTTTTTAGACGACGACCCGGCCCACTGTTCATCTTCGATCAGATCAGGATGGACCCAGAGAATCTTGCCATTCGGGGTTGTGTGTGGCACAAGTCCTTTCTGGCGTTGTTTGTGAGGATCGTCGTTGACAGTCTTCACCGCTATGTTTGTCACAGGCTCGGGCTGGAACAAGTTCAAAGGAACAAATCCAAAGATAACTGACACGGCGTTCGCACCCACTTTCTTCTCGTTGGATGATTTCACCGTCAGGACCCCAACATCGATCAACGCTTGGATCTTATCCTTGAGGGCGTAACATGCTTTAGTAGGATGATGCACCATTCTATGTAATGCGCAATATTTCGGGTCATTAACCTTCTTGCGTCTTCCTGATTTTGGATTGGAGGTAACTTGATCTTATTATTCTCCATGAGGTGTTTGAAAAGGCCAGGAACTTTGTCCTCCCTGAAAGAATAAACTTTTGGGAATTTTGGTTCGGTAGTCTTTGGCTTTTGTGACCTCTGTTGCCATTGCGATTGTTGAGGCCCCTTTTGCGGTTACTGTTGTTGTTGCGGTTGCAATTCGAACGTCTGATTCGCATCCACTACGTTCGCTTGTGCCTTCCCTTTACCTCGAGGGACAAAATTTTGCTGTGGAACATTCGTCGCCGTTTGACCTCTTTCGGCTTTCTTCCTTTTGAGGAAACATTCGGCTCGTTCTCCTCGCACTTTCAAGTCCTTCCAAGTCTTGGACGATGTCATTCCCATAGCTTCCAGGATATCTAACGAAAGGTTGTCGTGACAAGTCTCGAGGATAAAATCTTCACTGACCGGATCTCGACAATTCATCGCTTTGTTCCGGAATCTTTTAATGAAGTTCTTCACCAACTCTCCATCCTTCTGTTTCTCATCAAACAATGTTCCGATTGAAACTTCAGTGTCATCGTCGAAGAAGTTTGTAAGGAACATGTATTCCATGTCGTCCTAACTGTTGATAATCCCCGGTTTCAGGCGACGATACCAATCGAAGGCCTCTCCTCGAAGAGTGCCAGCGAATGACCGTACCATTAGAGGTTCGTTGCCGGATATTATTCTCAAATAGGACTTGAAGTATATTAAGTGCTGGGTGGGGGAACCCTTTCCGTCAAATGGCATAAAGTTGATTAAATTAAATTTTACTGGATACGGGATTGATTCCCATTCCCTCGGGTATGGACATGGAATTCCGGACTTCTTTACCTCCTGAGCACTCATCAAGGCGTTGATTTTGCTCTCCAAGTCTCTCATCTTCTTATCTTCGCTCATATCTTTCTTTGAGCGATTACGGTGAGAAGTGACATGGTCATCCTTCATATTGTTGTCGTCTTAGGGTCCACTCCCAGCATTGTTATCAACGGGAGGGATTTCCGCATTGGCGTTCTCGTCCACTTCCCGATCACTATCAACTTGATTAGGGTTATTACGACGACTGGACTCTCCCTGTTGATTCGTTAGCGCCACAATTTGTTAGCTGTGCATATCTCTCATTTCCCGCATAGCCATCTCCATTTCGAATTTAAAATTCTATTTTTGCTTAGTTAAAGCCTCCTTGAGAATCTTAGCCATTTGTTCGGCGTTAATCATGAACGATTCGTAAGATTGTCCTGCACTGGATGCCGTATCATCAGAAGCCAATGCAGAGCAGGCATCTGACATCTCATTGTCCGAGGATTGTGACCATCTGGGTCTAGGTGTGATAGTTCCAGATCGCAGCGTCGTACGGATTTTCCTTTGTCGACCATGTTGATAGTGACTCGCGAGAGTTCGTTACTTGTGCCAGTTGACCTTCTTCCGCAGAAACGCCTCGGCTTAGCCTCGGATGTTCCGGTGGAGATTCTCTCAAACACCGAAACTCTTTGCGAAGCCTTAGGGTAGCAGCACTCTGACAACACTGTCTTGATTATCTTGGCACACGGACAGAGTGAGTCCGTGTCTTAGGCACTTCTTTTTCGGGACTTATTCGTACCCCCGGCGTGATAGTACAACTCGTCGGTTTGATGACCGGAGCAACCTATCGTGTGTTAGCACGACTTCCTAGGTGTAACGTCGTTATCGGACGAACATGTTTCCCTCTGGGGATATGACGTTTCATTGGCGTCTCCAAGAGTCACTCGTTCAGATTTACGCCTTCTTGAGCGTGAAACTCTAACGGGCTCTTGAACTTCGACTAGCAATCCGATGCGGTCGGTCATAGGGGCTTTCCCTTTGTTATTATTGGGGGGATTAGTACGACCCCCAGTTTGAATTGTTGTTTGGGAACCTTTCAACGGCCCCAATCATTCCTTCATAGGTGCTTTACCTCGATCTTCAGGGAGAGGATCAAGGCGGTCTTTCAGGGTAACCCTAAATTTGCTGAGATCCACGCTAACATATGGTTCTGTCGGAGGTACTGGGATAAGGGAAACGGGATCTGAAGTTGACGAAGGATGGATGGTAACTTCGTTCACTTTTGCCTTAGGCGCTAACTTTGCCTTCGGCACCCACACTTGTTTGTGCTTGGGCAATTTTTTAACCGCCTCTTCCTTCTGCATCTCTTTTGCTTTTTGCAAAAGGACTCGGGCGTGCGCGAGCAACGTGCGTCGCTTTTGGATTCGCTCCTCAAGGGTAGAGCGGGACCTTTTGACGCGGACCCACTCATTCTTCTCTGCTTTGGAGGAGGGGTTGTTTGTTTGCTATTGTTGTTCTCGACGCTTCCTAGACTTTAGATCCACATCATAGCGGATCCCGTCCATCGTCTCCAAAGCCTTGGCCAGTTGACGCGCAAGGCGTTGACGCCGTCTTTGGCGCGCCTCTTTAACAACGTTGGTGCGCCTTCAGCAGCTATCTTCATGGCGGAGGGGAGGTCCAGATCTAAAGCTTCGACCTCGTTGGACGTTGTAGGGACATCGCGAGGCGTGAGTGTAGATCCTCTGAGTTCTCTTAGATTCCTCGGAGGCTGCAATTCATGTATCGCCTTCACCTTATCGGGATCGATGTGTATACCCTTAGTGGTGATGACGAATCCAAGGAATTTTCCGCTGGACATTCCAAGGAAGGATTTTGTGGGGTTCATCTTTAATTGATGGCTCCGC
>NC_033797.1:102847450-102870742 GCF_001876935.1 Asparagus officinalis
TCACGACAGCCTCGACAGCGAGGCTGTTGGCTGCCACTATGGTCGCCAGTTTGTTTCCTCCGAAAGTTGCTTTCATTACTGATTTCATTATTAATTTGATCGTTTACAAAGAATTCAAGTAACGAAACTAAAAGAATTACAACTCTCTCGAAAATAACACAAGATCCGTTTATCATCTCTTGCTCGCGTGGGTTTTTTGTCGGTGACGGGGACGTCAATATCCATAGACTACCTGACAATCAAATCAGATCCGGAGCTTCGTTGATTCGCGAAGGAATCAAGAAGCCGAAGCGCTTATCTCGGCCACAGCGAGATAATTGCTCTTCTTAAGATTACCGCAACAAGGTAATCTTAAGGAACGGACGCGGGGAACTACAGATTTGATGAACTCTTCCTTCCTACGCTGAAGAACTCGATCCGATCTCCTCATCTCTTATGAAATTCATGCACCTTCTAATCTTCTGTCCGGCAGGGCTTCGCCAACGCTCGAGAATTCCAGATCTGAAAAAATGAAGGCCCTAGGGCTGTATTTATAGGCTTCAGGAGCCCTGTGTTTGGATAAGAACGGTCGATTCCTTCTTATCTTCAGTTGAAAACCACTTAATTATATTATCAGATCAGTTGGAGCAAATCCAGGCGGTTAACGATCGAGAAACCGTCGAAAACAACCAAAATCAGCTTTTTCATATTAGAGACACTTCTAATGTATTGGAGACACTTCTAAGTGTATTGGCTAAGCCGAGACACTTTGAAGTGTCTTGGCCAAGCCAAGACACCACGGGGTGTCTCAATTTGGCCAAGCCAAGACACCACGGGGTGTCTCAATTTGGCTTTTTCCGGTTTTGATTCGTCGAGTTTGTTTCCACCGTAAATTCGTCGTCCGGACTCGGAATTACGTAGTCCAATATGCATTGGAAAGCCGACGAGGAGATCTACAGGATCCCATGATTGAATTACATGCGGAGAAAATGGGACGTGAGGGGTGCTCCGCCTTTCGTAAAGACGCGGGGCTCCCGATCAGGTCTTATTCCCATTATTCCGAAGTTTCGTTGCTTCGTATGGTTCGTCGACTCACTTCATGTGTTTGTCGTCGTTAAATGAGCTCCTGTGATTCGGGTAGCGACATTCATCGTCTTCTCTCTGTCTCGATCCGTGTGCGGGGACCTATAGATAATTTTGGACGCCTACATTCTACTCATCCACTCAAGGGTACATATGGACAGTCTGGTAGGGTTGTATGATCAATACAATATCCCTCGGACTTTCACACTGGCAGCCCCGAAGATGAGCAAGACAATGTATTATCATGGCGAAAGTCCAGTGCTGCTGTATCTGGTCCACTTGGAGCATGGCTTACGACTGCCCTTACGTCATTTTATTAGGGAGGTGCATGCTGCTCTAAGAGTCTCCTTTTCCTAGTTTTATCCGAACGGAGTGGAGATTCTGGTAGCTTTCATCATTATTTACCATCGTGTCGGATCCAACTTAGCTTAAGATTGCTTGGACATTTGATCAGCGTGGGGTCGGCTGAGAAGGATCCACATTACGTCTACCATTATCGTGGTGATTTCTAGCTTGTCTCAGATTGTTTAGAGTTGGACGAGGACTGGAGGAGGCGAGGCGATACATGTGGTTTTTTCATGGCGACAGTATCTTCGCCTGCTCAGACTGGCCGGAGGCGAATGAGGATGCTTTAAGGTCAGTCACCCATAGCGGTTTTGAGATGATGGACTCAGAAAAGGTTCGTTCTTATGTCGGGCCACGGGAGAGCGATGCTCTATTTGATGACGTGTCTCTCCAAATGGTAGGCATATCCGTGATATTGTCTTCCACTGGCTTCCACGCAAGGGCGAGCCCCATCCCTCTGTTGGCGAAAAATTACAAGAGGAACGCAGGGACCAAGGGGTCAAGTTCCACTACCAAGCCTTATAAGAAGCTGAGGGAGGCCCTTAGCGTTGAGGAGGTGGTTGTCTTGACACCTCAAGCAACTGAAATTGCCTCTGAATTAAGGGGGAGGACAAGGATTGAGAGACGGCACCCAATCGGACCGGTTGAGGGGCCTTAGTTAGATGGAACGGGTCCGCTAGTTATTCTGCTTAACTGCTTGAAAAATGTGGGGCTATTAGACGAGTCTTCTCCTAGAGAGAAGACAACGGCCCTAGCAGTTAAGGAGGATGCTGTCGGCCCCAGTTATGTCTAAGTCGTCTCGCCGTCCTGGCAAGGAGCCGATTGGGGTGGACGATGGCATCGTAGGGAGAGGTAGAACTCTATCAGCCTAGATGGAGAATGATACTGGCAAGAGGATTTTGGAGGATATGCCAAGTATTAGCATACATCAAGCCCTCCAAGCTGTTTGGCTCAGGGGACTTTGTTGGAGCAAGCTCTATTCAGTCGACTTGAGCATTCCCTAGAAAGGCAAGCAGAGCTGGCAAAGGAGAAGTCGGCCAAGGAGGAGGTAGAAAAGAGGGTCACTTCCTTGTAAGCCGAGTTGGCTCATAAAGAAGGTGCTTGGTGTCGGAGTCTGGATGAAAAGGAAAAGCTCCTGAAGATCTTTCGAATTCAGTTCTCCAAGCAGTTGGGAAACATCAAGGATATTCAAAGGGAGAAGGTTCATCTACAAGCGGATGTCGAGTCCGAGAAGTGTCGCAAGGCGACAGCTGAGGCGGAGGCCCGATCAAGTCGCCTATCTCTCAAAAAATCGATGAGGGACTTCGAGGAGCTGCAGTCAAAGATTTAGGCATATGTGGCCCTTATCAAGGAACTGGAGGACAAACTCGTTTTTCTAGATTTAGAGCAGCATAAAAAGAAGGTGGTCGACGATTGGCGTCATGACCTCTTGGGAAGGGTTGAAGTGGCTTTGGCATGTAAGGCCGGAGTCGACTACTTCGCTTCTCTAGTGCCTCCTAGCTCTCTTCCTTCTCTAGACCACTTATATCCTTCCCGCGTCTCCTGTTGTCTTAATCTGTTAAAAGATGTAGAGAAGAGTGAAGGCGGGATGGATTTATCAATGAGTGATGATGAGGTTGTGCATGTTGCTGGGGCCCCTGGGAATCTTCTACAGCTGCTACCGCCAAGAGACCACCAAGTCCAACTCCTGGATCTGGTCGAGAGCTCTAAAGACCTGCATGTCTCTTTTTTTTGTAGAGAATTTTGTAATGAAGTTTCCTCTTATTGAATGAGAGTCAACTTTTGTTCCCATTCTTGAGTTTGTCTTCATTGTTTATATTTTCTTAACTTTGTAACTTTGTTCTTATTAAGAACTAAAATATTGGCTGAAGTGAGTTAGTTATAATGTGCCGACCCATAATAGGGACTTATGACAACTAGTTCACTCGATGCCTTATTTTAGCTGAGCGTTTAATTGACAAGAACTTGACAGTTGACTGCTTAAGTTTTTAGGTCAATTAAGTATTGGTTGAACACTTAATATTTATACATTAGGCTTATGTAAGATGACATGAATACCTTTTTGACAGAATGACAACCCTGAGATTGGTTGCCTAGGTCTTACGTAGGTGCCTAGGTCTTCAAAATCCCCGTATGGTCGAGTGATGACTGTGGGAGTCAACCATAGGGTTGGTGCCTTGGATTTATTCCTGAAAAGGTACCAAGGGCTTGTTGACATACCAACCCTGAGGTTGGATCGCCCAGGACTTATTTGGATGCCTGGATTTTAAATAGCCATGATGGTCGAGTAGCACTAGAGGATTCGACCATATGTTGTGCCTTGGGTTTATCCTGAAGAGGTACCAGAGGAGTCGAATGCCTAGAACTCTCGAGAGTTGACTAGGACTTTGATAGCCTTGAGGCTAAATGACAACCCTAAGGTTGGGTGCCTAGGTCTTATGTAGGTTCCTAGGTCTTCAGAATTCCCGTATGGTCAAGTGGCGATTGTGGGAGTCGACCATAGGGTTGGTGACTTGAGTTTATTCCTAAAAAGGTACCAAGGGCTTGTTGACATGCCAACCCTGAGGTTGGATCACCCAGGACTTATTTGGATGCCTGGATTTTAAATAGCCATGATGGTCGAGTAGTACTGGAGGATTCGACCATATGTCGTGCCTTGGGTTTATCCTGAAGATGTACCAAAGGAGTCGAATGCCTAGACTCTCGAGAGTTGACTAGGACTTCGGTAGCCTTGAGGCTAAATGACATCTCTAAGGTTGGTTGCCTAGGTCTTACGTAGGTGCCTAGGTCTTCAAAATCCTCGTATGGTCGAGTGACGACTGTGGGAGTCGACCATAGGGTTGGTGCCTTGGATTTATTCTTGAAAAGGTACCAAGGGCTTGTTGACATGCCAACCCTGAGGTTGGATCGCCCAGGACTTATTTGAACGCCTACGTTTTAAATAGCCATGATGACTGAGTAGCACTGGAGGATTCGACCATATGTTGTGCCTTGGGTTTATCCTAAAGATGTACCAAGGGCTTAAAATTTGACTATGGAATCGAATGCGTAGAACTCTCGAGAGTTGACTAGGTCTTCGGCAACCTTGAGGCTGAATGCCAACCCTAAGATTGGGTGCCTAGATCTTACGTAGGTGTCTAGGTCTTCAGAATCCCCGTATGATCGAGTGGTGACTGTGGGAGTTGACCATAGGGTTGGTGTCTTGGGTTTATTCCTAAAAATGTATCAAGGGCTTGTTGACATGCCAACCCTGAGGTTGGGTCACCCAGGACTTATTTGGACACCTGAGTTTTAAATAGCCATGATGGTCGAGTAGCACTGGAGAATTCGACCATATGTTGTGCGTTGGGTTTATCCTAAAGAGGTACCAATGGCTTAAAATTCGACTGAGGAGTCGAATGCCTAGAACTCTCGAGAGTTGACTAGGTCTTCAGCCCTAGTGAAAGGCTTGATCCCTGCGAGATAAGAGTTAATTCATATTTGGTAAGATTTCATTAGTACTAAAATTTACACAGTTATAGAAAGTATCTGTTGCAGACATATGATCCTCAAGGGTGTTGAACCACTTGTGATATTGCCTTGTCTCTGTTTCAAAGGCAGCTTTGTAGTGGATGAGACCGCCAGTATAAAACCTCTTTGGTTAGATTTTGATTTTACCATAGCGGATGACTCGTTGATAAACGAAGATGAGTCGAAACTCTATTTTCCATCTCATCTGCCAAGGTTCCTTTGAGTTCAAATCTTCAGTGAGGCTTGAAGGCAGATGGTTAGCATGTCAGATTTTAACAAAAGGAACTGCCCAGACACTATGTATTATCTTGAATGGCATTTTCCTGGTCGATTTTGTGAGGGTTGGGGGCATGACCAGAAGCTACTAGGCACATTTTTTGATGGAAATTCTCTTAGGGAAATAATCTAACAGTCGGTATTGTACTCCCTAAAAATAACAAACCATAGTAGTTTTCTTGAAGGAGCTTCGACAGTACTGGGGTTGGAGCATGTTGTGAATGGAGAAGTCTCCCTTATGGGGATCTTGCGGGTCGCATGCTTCAACCACAAAAGCTTACGCAACTTTAGTGGTGCAGGCGTCAGTTGAAGGGCCAAAATCGTTCTTCCTGAGAAGACAATCAGTTAGTAGGCCCTAAGATTTTCCCATAATCTCATCCTTGGTAGATGGGAGTTCCCTTCAAATAATCCTCATGGTCTAAGATGCCTATCACAATCTTAATCACTGCTCCTATGCTCATATGAGCTATTGTGAGTTGGAGCTTGAGTGATGTTTGGATCTGATCAGAACTAGTGTTCTGGCTAGAGTTATTCTATGAAGGTGATTAGAAGTCGTGGTTGCTTTTTCAAGAAAGACAACCACCCTTATAGTGTGTCTTCTTCTGGAGGACTTTTAGGGGTGTTGAAGGTCACTCTACCATCTAGCAGATGGTGTACTTGGCAAGCACTCCACAGAAAGTCGTTGAGTCCTTCGAGGACTACACATATGTTGGTTCCTCTTAGCTAAACTCCTTAGCTTGAATGATACAACTCCTGACTTCATTTAGCTTAGATGATGTAACTCCGATGTTGTTCTTAAGGGTGATTAGAATCAGACCCATGTTCAGAACATGGCATGTCTTCTTGAAAAAGAAAAGTAGCCCCACGGTGGGTGCCAAACTGTTGACGGTCGAGATCAAACAGTCAATTGTATCCAGAAGAGGATAGGTGCAGATTCGGGGCATGATCAGTTCCTCCTGAGTCCTTGCTGGGACGAGGTAGAGGAGATTGATGAAGGGGTCTCTTCTTTCTCCGACTTTATGCCTAGTTCTTGAATAGGAGGCTGAAGTTCATGCTGCACAGAAAAGAAGAACCTGTGAGAGGGCGGGGACCGATTCCCCCGTGGTTCCTCCTACCGTCAAGTTAGTAAAACTTAAGTGGGGAAGGGGAAGTTCAGGAACCAGTTTAGTTCTTGATGTGTCGATGTGCCGTTACAGAGGGTTTATTATGAGCTCCCACGTATGTGTGAAGAACTGTGTATTCTTTTTCTTTCTTAGAGAGAGAGAGCGAGCTAGCCTCCCTTGAGGTTAGAAATCTACCTGTATATATCTCCATCATGGGGATAAACGAGTCACTTCTAGCCAAGCATAGGGAGGCGGTGGTGAAATGCAGGCTAAGAGCTGAGTCATCCCTCGCTTTACAGGTGTCGGCTGGCGACTGGAGGGGAAGTCACTTCGGCACGGAAGAGGGTGTCTTCGAATTTTTTGGGAAGTGATTGAGAGCGTGGCAGAAGGCACGCTGGCAAGCTGAGTCATCCCTCGC
This sequence comes from Asparagus officinalis, assembly GCF_001876935.1. Classification (NCBI taxonomy): domain Eukaryota; kingdom Viridiplantae; phylum Streptophyta; class Magnoliopsida; order Asparagales; family Asparagaceae; genus Asparagus; species Asparagus officinalis. The sequence continues at coordinate 102,854,165 of NC_033797.1, forward strand.
TTTACAGGTGTCGGCTGGCGACTGGAGGGAAAGTCATTTCGGCACGGGTTAGGGTGTCTCCGTATTTTCTGAGAAGTGATTGAGGGCGTGGCAGAAAGCACATGGGCACCTGACAAGTCATGGAGACCATCAGGCTAGAATTAGGATAAGGCTTGTCTGAGGTGGACTGGGATGCTGGCATATACTCTGGGGGAGAGGCTTGAGGCGGAGGATATTCCTCAACTTAGTCGACAACAGAGAATGTCCATCAAGTAGTATTCGTGAGTTGCCAAGTAAGTGGTCAAGTGCCTTTGGTGGGCCGTCTTCGACGATAGGATCGGCTGACCCCGCCTTTCGTAAAGTCATTTCGGCACGGGTTAGGGTGTCTCCGTATTTTCTGAGAAGTGATTGAGGGCGTGGCAGAAAGCACATGGGCACCTGACAAGTCATGGAGACCATCAGGCTAGAATTAGGATAAGGCTTGTCTGAGGTGGACTGGGATGCTGGCATATACTCTGGGGGAGAGGCTTGAGGCGGAGGATATTCCTCAACTTAGTCGACAACAGAGAATGTCCATCAAGTAGTATTCGTGAGTTGCCAAGTAAGTGGTCAAGTGCCTTTGGTGGGCCGTCTTCGACGATAGGATCGGCTGACCCCGCCTTTCGTGTCATCCTGAAAGAATATTGACTTGATGAGTCAACGAGGTCAAGGCCTCTGTTGGGCTTGGGCCCCTAAATTAGTTGAGGACAGTTTGCCAGGGTTATGATTGTATCATTTTACAAATACCCACATCTTAGGTGAGTAAACACTATAACAACAATATTTCAAAAAATTGAGAATAGGCTCACAAACGTGGCAACAACCTTCATTTCCTCTTCTTAATTTGATTTGTCAATTCAATCAAATTAGTATTCAAATTCTATTCTGTCTCCATAAATTAAAATTTTTTAGGAAGTAATATGCTAAAATTAATTGGTTAATAAAATTCTTTATACAATTGGTCATAAGCAACCACAAAATAATCTAATATTTTATTTAGATACCTTTGCTTAAGGGTTTAAATATCTGTAATAAGTCCCATTTAAAGTAATAGAAGGAACAGAAATTTAAAGAAATTTATTGGACTCAGGAGAAAAATTATTATCTTGTGCATCCATGAGTAAGATCCTCTCCACAAAGATTTTCGGGATTTGTAAGAGATCTTTACAACTGCTAAATTCCACCGTTAATCTGGTCTCAGACTCTCAATGGTGACTAGTTTTTGGTGTGCGCCTTTGTGGAAGAGTGCTCGCACACCGAACGAGTTCTTGAGGCACGAAAGAAGATAACCAAACCAAACACGAGTGCATTCCAATTCAAAATATGACAAACCAATCGCAAACACAGAGATATACATGGTTCGGTAATTTGCTTACGTTCACGGGGAGAGGATGAGGAGATTCCACTAAATCAAATGAGAGTACAAAAGGTTACAAATCTCTCAAATACCCAACCAAAAGATCTCTCACCTTGCTTACAAATTCTCCCTCTCAATATACTCAAAATTCTCTCTAATCTCTCCTTAGGAACCCTAGAAAATCGTGTTTCAATATATACCAAAACACAATCCCAAAGAAAACAGGAAATAAAGACCAAGGCCCAGCACGACACGCGGTCGACCGCGGCAGTCGACCGAAACCAAATGACAGAACCTAAAATCCACTACATGGTTTGGCGATCGACCGAGACGGTCGACTGCGGCGGTCGACCGCACCAAGTCCAAAAACCACCCAGGCTTTTGTGCACGTTTCCGGTCGACCGCGCCTACCTTGCCGTCGACCGCTGGAGATCCAAACCTGTCAACTGTTATTTTCTTGTTTTCTCTTTAATTCTCCACCTCGGTGAAGTTTTCTCAAAAACTGAGCCGACACTAAATAAAAAGCACCATTGCATCGTCTCTCCAAACTCGGCTATACTAATATGGTTGCCTACGTACCCCCTCTCCCAAGGGATCAATTCGTTCGTAGTTCATCCAAATAGCCGTCAACGGCCTGAACAATCACGAATGTGCAACAAGTTTCGACATTCTCCACTACATGGCCTGAACTATCTTAGTGAGCATATCCGCCGGATTATCCTTCGTGTGGAACTTCACAATCTCCACATTGACATCTTCAAGAATATCTCGAACGAAGTTATAACGAACGTCAATGTGCTTCGTCCTCGCATGAAAAAACTGATTCTTCGCCAAATAAATAGCACTCATGCTATCATAATGAATAGTGACGGACCGCTGCGAAACATCAAGTTCCTCCAAAAGTTCCCAAAGTCAAATAGCCTCTTTCACAGTCTCTGTAATCATCATATACTCTGCCTCCATCATCAACAAAGCCACTATAGACTGTAAGGTGCATCTCCAACTTTTTGGCGCACAGATCAAAGTAAATACATACCCCGTCGTAGATCGGTGCTTATCTAAATCTCCAGCATAATCAGAATCAACATAGCCAATGCACAACTGTCCACCTCTAGTGTCCCGCTCAAAAACTAAACCAACATTAAGAGTACCTTAAATGTATCTCAAAATCCATTTTACGACGTCCCAATGACCTACTTCTGGATCGTGCATGTATCTCAAAAGCATGCTCACCGCCTATGACAAATCTGCCCTCGTACGTACCATCGCGTACATTAAGCTTCCAACTGCACTCGGATATAGAGTCTTCAACATTAACTCTTGATCTTCAACTGTCTTTGGTGAAAGGTCAGCTGAAAGTTTTAAATGGGCTCCCAAAGGTACACTAACTGGTTTTGTATACATGCTAACATTAAACCGTTGTAGAACCTTCTTCAAATAAGCCACCTATGTCAAATAAATGCTGCACTTCTCTTTGTCTCTGCCAATCTCCATCCTCAAAATGTGCTTTGCTTGACCCAAATCCTTCATCTCAAACTCCTTTGAAAGGTGAATCTTCAACTCATCTAAAGCGGATCTGGAAATAGAAGCAACCGACATGTCATCAACATAAAGCAACAAATAAATGTACACACCTTCTTTTAACTTGCGAAAATACACGTAAGGATCAAACTGGATTCAAGTATAAGAATGACTAATCATGAAACCATCAAATCACATATACCATTGTCGAGAAGATTGCTTCAAACCGCATAACAATTTCTTCAACCTACAAACTAACTTATCCTTCCATGCAGCTCGGAATCCTAATGGCTGAGTTATATATATATATTTTTATCAACATCACCATGAAGAAATGTCGTCTTCACATCCAACTGATCTAACTCCAAACCATATTGTGCCACCAAAGCGAGCAAAATCCGAATCGAAGAGTGCTTCACCATAGGTAGAAAAAACTCGTTATAATCAATACCTTCTCCATGTGCATAGCCCTTCGCAGCCAACCTAGTCTTGAACCTCACTGGAGTTCCTTCAATTCCCTCATTCTTTGTGTATACCCACTTGCAACCAATTGTCTTCCGTCACTTAGGAAGTTCAACAGCTCCCATGTATCATTCTTGTGAAGAGACTCCATCTCCTCATGCATAGCTACCTGCCACAAATCAATCTCTGAGCTCTGCTCGGCCTCTCTGAAAGTAGTAGGCACAAACTCATCGATACTCTCCACCGAAAGTGCATACACAACTACGATGTCGGTATACCGTGTTAGCATTGGTATGTCTCTCCTTTGTCTCTGAACCGCAATAGAATCCTGAACCTGATTCGTCGGTCCTTGATCCTGCACATCTGTACCCGTATCCTCCTTGTTATTACCGTGCTCGTCTAACGTCACCTCAATCAGTACTCTAATGGATACTATACCATCTGGACAATGTGGAGCTGTATCGATCTTCACCACCTACGATATCTTCTCCGTCGGGTCGCTCTCCACCTGATGAGAGATGAGAAGCTTCAAGATAGAAGCCTCATTGACTGGATCCTATCAACTGGATCTCATAGCTTGTATCCCATGACACCACGCTTGAATCCTACAAATATGACCTTTCTAGCTCGAGGTTCAAATTTATCTGTCTTCACATGATAAAATACAGGGCACCCAAATACATTGAGCTGATCATAGTCATGTGCTGGCTCTCCCAACTACATCTTCATGGGGGTCTTCCCCTCAATCGCAGATGAATGTAGCATGTTAATGAGGTAGCTCACATATGATAGTGCCTCAGTCCAAAGGATCTTCTTCAAACCACTCTGCGACAATAAGCATCGCACATTCTCCAGTAAAGACCAATTCAACCTCTCTGCCACCCCCATTTTGCTGTGGTGTATGACTAACTATGAATTATCTCTCTATGTTCTCATCTCGACATAGCTGTTAAAAGGGGTCAGAAGTGTACTCGCCATCATTGTCGGATCGTAACGTCTTGATCTTTCTCCCAGTCTGCAGTTCTAATCTCTTTTTCCACTCCATAAATAAATCTAGGACTTCACTCTTCTTCGTTATGGTGTACACCTAACAACGCCTAGAATAGTCATCAACGAACGTGACGAACCAATGTGGACCATCATGTGATGCCATCTTGGTAGGACCCCAAACATCTGTGTGCATATAGTCCAAGATGCCCCTCGTCCTATGGATGACTGTCCCGAACTTCATCTTTGTTTTCTTGTCAAGCATACAGTGCTCACAGAACTCAATCTTCCCACTCTTGGCTCCCTTCAATAGCCCCTACTTGCACAAAACCTGTAGTGACTTTTCTTATGTGTGCCCCAATCTGTAGTGCCAAAGTCTACTCATATCCGCCTTTAAAATAGCTGAAGCTTACTAGCCAACCTCGATGCTCCCCTTTAGATAATACATGTTTTAACTACGAAATACCTTTATCACCACCAATGATCTCTTAGTAACCTTTGCTACATCATCTTCAAAAGTCATATTGAATCTCTTTGCCTCCAAAGCTCCAACAGAAATAAGATTCTTCTTCAGCTGAGAAACAAATCTTACTTCTTTCAATTCACGGACTACTCCATCGTGCATCCGAATCTTTACGGTACTTATCCCACAAATACCACATGATTGATCATTTCCCATGATAACAACACCCCTATCGAGTCTCTCAAATGATGCAAACCAACCTCGCCTAGGAGTCACATGATAAGTAGCGTCGGAATCAAACATCCAATCTGATGCATCCACATGGTTCACCTCCGGAGTAATGAAGAGAGAGAAGCTCGAATCATCAGAATCATCACCTTTCGCGACATTCACCTCATTGGCCTTCGGGCCCTTCTTCTTGCTATTCTCCTTCTCCTTGAGCTTTTGGCATTCTCTCTTCCAATGTCCCTATTCCTTATAGAACGCACACTGGTTCTTTACTAACTGGTGATGGCCTCTAGACTTTGACATGTTCCTATTACCACCTCTCGGATATGGGCTTCTACCTCTCATCGACAAGGCCTCTCCTGAAGTACTAGCGCAGAAAGTCTCATTGTCCTTCCTCCTCAAATTATAGTTCGTCAAAGCATTAGTAACTTCACTATATGTGATAGAAGATCTCCCGTTCAACAAAGTAAGCACGAATGTATCATACTCTTCGTCCAGTAAGGAGCCTAAAAGAATAATAGTCTTGTACTCATCCGTAATCTTCTCATCCACGTTCACCAAGTCTGACAACAACTTAGTATTGTTGTTCACATTGTTCGCGGTGAAAGTTGCTTTCATTGATGTCATTGCTTTCTCAAGTAATAGTTTTTCGATTACAAAAGATCCGGTCTTTTTATAAGATCCGGTTACAACAAAATCAAAGAAAAATGAAAATTACAACTTTCCTTTTATGTCGAACAAATCACGAGATCCTGTTTTGCGGTCTCTCGCTTTTGTGGGTTCTTTGCCTGCGCCGGGGTTAATCCGTGGACCACCGCGCGATCTAGATCTGGTCGGATCTACACGGTATAGCGGGTGTTATCTCACGAAGGAAATAACAGCCGAGGGGATTATTTCGCCAAGGAAATAATAGCCCTAGTTATCGAAATCGACCAAGCGAAATCGAGACTCTTCTCGGGATCAAAGGCCAAGCTTTGATCCGGAGGGAAACCGTGTAGATCTCAGATCTGATCTCTCTCGAACTCCTGCCTTATTTGGCGTGGATGATCGCCAAGAACCAGATCTGGAAGTTGAGTCTTCAAAGCTCCGAAAGTTCAAGTCCAATTCTCAATCGAGCAGAGTTTCGGCTCCAAAAATTCCAACCCCTTACAATGAGCCTCAAGCCCTCTATTTATAGGCAATCAAAGCGGATCTAGGCTCAGATCTAAGCCCAGATCAGAGTGTGGCTCGGCCACCGAGCCACCCCTGGGTGGCTCGGCCACTGAGCCACCCTTGGCCTGAGTGACTCGCTTTTGGCCGGGTGTCGCGTGTTAGTGTTCTATGGTCTCGTTTTCAACGGTTTTATCGGTTTATCCGAGCTTCGGTCGTTGATTCTGATTTGGCAGTCCGGATCCTGATTTGGCAGTAAATCCGCTTTGGAGTTCGAGTTCGAATCTGTTCTACAGTTGGATGACTCGTTGACTCACCGAACCGTTAGCTTGATTCCGCACGCGAGTGGATTTATTCCGTTGTTCGCGTGCGGTTCGTTAACCTCGTCGCCTCGTTAATCCACTTCGCCGCGTGTCACTTGGCTTCGGTGTTATGGACTAACGATCGTGTTTAGATACGTCACCCGATGGTTCGTTGGTTTGTCGAATCACCATGCCGAGCTGTGTTAAGGGACCTATAGGCAGTTTTATACGCCTACAGATACCCCCTCCAAAGTATTTCAGCCTCGTTCTTTTATAGAAGAGTCTGGAATGCTTTGGATATGATTGTCCCAACCTTCAGTCTGTATGACGGGACCTTGGAATGGCTTCTGTTCTTGATTCCTTCAATCCTTCAGGCTATTCGGTGCTTTGTCGAATGTCTGTAAGAGTTCCGGTGCTGCATTTATTGTCTGACCGTTGTCGGAATTTTGAACTTGAAGTCGATTCCTGATTTTCTGATCTTTAGCTCGTGTTTGCTGGTTCAACATAGAACTAACCATCGATTGTTGGCGTTGAGTCTTTATTTGCGACGCGTTGTCCGGCGTAGTGTTGTTGAATTATCCTTAAGAATATTTATAAAAATATTCTCCAGGAACTTCTCAACCAAAAATAGGGAACAGTTTATACTCATATACCTTATTGGAGTAATTTCTGTGCCCGAATGAGCTGAACCGGCTTGATAATGAGCTGAACCGGCGACCCAAAAAAGGCAGTAATTAGGCTCCAAAAATCCTCCAACCCCTTCGAATATATGGGAGAGGAGTGAATAAATAAGGGACTGGACCGTCGGTCGTTTTGAAGTCGTTTCGACACTCGGTTCAGCTCCAATTTGAATTTTGGTCCAAGTTTAAGCTCTTAAGGAATTGGAGCATGGATCTTATCCCAAGGTCGTTGGATGCTCGAGTCACGAGACCAACTCATAAAGTTGATGCGTCAATGACTCGCATATTTATAGGATTTTTGGCAAATCCTCAGCCATCAACGGGTTTGATGCGCCTTTACCGACTACCGTTTGAGTCGGGCTAGCATGCGGATTGTTTAAGTCCGTTCCGCATGTGACGTTATGCTAAAAGAGTTAACTCTTTTAGTGCTACGATATTGAATACGTAGACTTCGTCTTTCTCCTGTGAAAAGACTAAACAGCAACGTGTATCAGACGTTGACTTAGGATTTTTGGCAAATCCTCAGCCCTCAACGGATTTGACATGCTTTTACCGATTACCGTTTGAATCGGGCTTACATGCGGATTGTTTTAAGTCCGTTCTGCATGTGACATTGTGCTAAAGGAATGAACTCCCTTAGACTTGATGCTACGACTTCGAATACGTAGACTTCGCCATTGTTACGGGAACAGGCTACCCGGCAACGCGTGTTAGGCGTTGACTTTAGGATTTTTGGCTAACCCCTAGCCTTCAACGGATTTGATTAGCCTTTACCGACTACCGTTTGAGTCGGGCTAGCATGCGGATTGTCTAAATCCGTTCCGCATGTGACGTTGTGCTAACGGAATGAATTCCCTTAGACTTGCTGCTACGACTTCGAATACGTAGACTTCGCCATTGTTACGGGAATAGGCTACCCGGCAACGTGTATTAGACGCTGACTTATCCTTACTTAGGTTTCAGGATAGAATACCCCAGAATCAAACTCTGGTGTCTTCTTCCACGGAGAAAGACTAAACCGGCGACGCGTGTTAGGCGTCGGCATATCCTTTCTTAGGATTCAGGATGACATTCCCCATGCGTGTAAGGCATGGATTTTGGTGTTATTAATAACAACCTGCCACAATGTTGAATATGTGGGCGGATGTTCTTTTCAACGGTTAAGAACTAACCGGCAGCGCGGGTTAAGCGCAGACTTATCCTTGCTTAGGTTTCAGGATAAGATACCCCAGAATCGAACTCTGGTGTCTTTTTCTACGGAGAAAGACTAAACCGGCGGTGCGTGTTAGGCGCAGATTTATCCCTACTTAGGATTCGGGATAAACTTCCTAGACTGGAATTCTGGTGTCTTATTCAATCGGTGAAGGAATAAACCGGCAACGCGTGTTAGGCGTTGACTTATCCCTACTTAGGATTCGGGATAAAATTCCCTAGACTGGAATTCTGGTGTCTTCTTCAATCGGTGAAAGACTAAACCGGCAACACGTGTTAGGCGTTGACTTATCCCTACTTAGGATTCGGGATAAGATACCCCAGACTGGAATTCTGGTGTCTTCTTCAATCGGTGAAAGACTAAACCGGCAACGCGTGTTAGGCGTTGACTTATCCCTACTCAGGATTCGGGATAAAATTCCCTGTACCTGTGAGGCACATATTTTGGGAGTTGAAAAAGGTGGTGTCTTCTCTTGGGGCAAAGACGAACCCGAAATGGGAGAGGAAGAATTTTATATTCTATCTCCCGACACTGAAGAAGAAGAATTTTATATTCTATCTTCAGCTGGAAAGGAGACTCGAGGTGGGATCTCCACCCCCAGAATCCGAAAAGGTGAAACTAAGAGTGAGATCTCCACTCCGAGTATCGAAAAGATTCGGATAACCCTAACTGTCGGAAGGTTTGATTACCGAACTAAAGATGAATTTCTCGTTTATCGAGAGTGAATTGTGGTTTTGGTCCTAACTGTAGGAAGGTTTGACCAAACAGGAGTTTGAGATGACCCTAACTGTAGGAAGGTTTGATCACTCGATTTGAAAGTGGACCTCTCGTTCATTGGAGGAATCGAGAGGGGATTTTGATTGTGCTCCTAACTGTACGAAGGTTTGACCGAACAGACAGGGAGTGGAATACAAGTAGCAGTAGAAATACTGGTTTGTACTGGCCACTCGATGAAGGGTTTTGACGTTAAGTAATCAGGACTTAACACGTCAAGCTTTGGAAATTACCATGAATTGGCGGACAGGAAATTTAGCGGACCCACCGTCAATTGACTTGATCAGTGGGGGATTTTTGTGAAGAAAGATTAATCTGTCAAAAGGATCGAATCTCGTCTCAACAAGATAACTCATGAGAATTAGTGAATTTGATAACAATAATGAAAAACATTCCGACATTTAGAGTTTAAATGTGGATGTTTTACTTATCACTTTTATAGTGATTGGGTTATCCCTAAGAATATCACCCGTGGTATTCTTTCGGGAACTTCCCGATACATGAATAATCCACCCCCAGCTTCCCTTGTGGAACTGGGTTCGACATTGTACTCAGTTACATGACCGGGTTATCCTTAAGAATATTACATATAAAAATTCTCCAGGAACTTCCCGTGAAAGAAATAAAACAGTTTAGACTCATATACATGTTGGAGTATCAGGGAGCGTTTTAACCTCTTATACCGGTCGGAGGATTGAGAAGCAGTTTATACTCGTATACCCTTCAGAGTGTTTATTCGACTTAACTGAGCGATATAACGCCGGCTTCAACCAAGGTTTGGATGCTATTCTTGAGAGCAAATCAATCTTTGGTGGGATGAAGGACCCTCCTGTGGTATGCACAGTACTTTGGATCCGTAGTGTTGTTAGCTTCCTCCTGATTTGTGATAGGTTGTAGCTTGATCTTGTTGCCTCCAAAGAGGGATTCGAAGATGGCTGGAACGTCTTCGTCCTTGAAGGAATACTCTTTTTGGAGTTTCGGACCCGAAGTCTTTTGCTGTCTTCGGAGTTGCTTTTGCGACGTCTGGTTAGCGCCAACAGCAGCTGCAGGTGCCTTGTCCTTACCGCGAGAGGCGAAGTTTGAGTTCAGAGGATTAGCCGTCGGTAGGTTCCTCTCGGCCTTCTTCCTTCGGAGGAAGCGTTCGGCTTGTTCACCGCGCACCTTCAAGTCTTTCCATGTGTTAGACGGTGCTGTTCCCATTGCTTCCAACACGTCCAATGCGAGGTTGTTGTGGCAAGTCTGGAGACTGAACTCCTCAGTGATCGGGTCCCAACAGTTCATCGCCTTGTTCCGGAACCTTTTGACGAAGGTATCGACCAATTCCCCGTATTTTTGTTTTTCGTCAAGCAACGACCCGATGGATATCTCGGCGTCGTCATCGAAGAAGTTAGCGAGAAATTTAGTCTCCATGTCGTCCTAGCTATTCACGCTTCCGGGCTTGAGGCGGCGATACCAATCGAAGGCGGCTCCACGAAGAGTGCCAACGAAGGACCGTACCATCAGAGGCTCATTACCAGAGATAACCCCCAGGTGCGATTTGAAGTAAATCAAATGCTGAGTGGGTGAACCCTTCCCATCAAACGGCGTGAAGTTAATCAGACTGAACTTCGCCGGATAGGGGATCGATTCCCACTCTCTGGGGTAGGGACAAGGAACGCCAGTCTTCTTCACCTCTTGAGCAGAAATCAACGTATTGATCTTGTTCTCGAGGTTTCACCTGTGTTTTTGCCAGCATTCTCATTACCACCCCCTGCATTGACGGGAGGATTATTGGCATTATGCGTCTCATTTGCATTTGTGTCCTCATCTTCCAGATTAACCTGGTTACGACGACTTGGCTCGCCTTGCTGGTTCGTCAATGCTTGGATTTGTTGGCCATGCATTTCTCTCATGTTCTGCATGGCCATCTGCATTTCGAACCTGAAGCTCTCCTGTTATTTAGCCATGGCTTCTTCGAGCATCTTGGCCACTTGTTCCGCACTTATCATGAGTGACTCGCGGGGTTGTCCCTCGCTGGATACTGTGTTATCTGATGCGACCACAAAGCAGGCATCCGATTCTTCATCTTCTGAAGGTAATCTTGTCCGAATCCTACCATAAGTTGCTCGTATGATGGCTCCAGACTGCAGACGGGTTACACACCGGGGTACTTCCGGAATCGACTCGGGATTATCCTGTGTCGATGTCCCTTTGCTGGTCATATTCGTGGTGACCCTTGGAAATTCTCCATCCTCGACTACCCTTCTTCTTTGTCGGAAACGCCTATGCTTTGGTTTTGGCGTTTCGGTGCTGAGCCTTTCGAAAACCGAAATTCTTTTGGGGACCGTCTTGATGCAGTTGCACTCAGACAATACTGTCCGAATGAGTTTGGAACAAGGGTATTGAGTTTCTAGTCCTCGAGGACTCCTCTTCCTGGTTTTTCTCGTACTCCCATCACGATAGTACAACTCGTCGGCTTGACGGTCGGAGTAACCTATCGTGTGTTGGCACGACTTCTCAGGTATAACGTTGTCATCATCAGACGACAACGTTTCCTTTTGAGGGCGAACTGCCTTCTTTGGGCTTTCAAGAGTCACGCGCCTCGAGACATGTCTTTTTGGGCGTGAGTTCTTAGCGGACTCCTGGACTTCAATGCGCAAATTGGTGCGCGTAGCTGCCATAAACTCCTTGTCATGTTGAAGGTGGCGACTGGAGCTTTGCATCGCTCATCGGGAAGCGGACCGAGGCGCTCCAAAACGTACCTCCTTCTTCGGGATGATTCCGCGGGATCTCCCGGAGTAGCTACTGGAATTATCGGCGATTTAGATTGGTTCGCCGGAGGTTGAACTTGCATCGAAGGCCGCAATGATTGTTCCTTAGTCTGAATCGCCGCTTCAGACTTCGGCCTCCATACTTGACGAGTTGGTGGCGGCTTCTTGGCTACTTCCTTCTGCAGTCTTCTACGGGCCTCTTGGACTTGAGCCCGTGCCTGCTCTGATAATGCGCGGCGCTTGCGAATGCGCTCTTCAAGTGTCGAACGATTCCGTTTGACACGGATCCATTCATTTGTTGGTGGCTTGGAGGAGCTGCCATTCATTGGTTGTTGAGGCTGTTTGCCTCTCCTGTTCTTCAGATCCGCGTTATAACGGATTCCGTCAGTGGACTCCATCGCCTTTGCGAATTGCCGCGCCAGGCGTTGACGTCGCCTTTGGCGGGCTCTCTTTGAGAGAGTCACTACCCCCTGAGTGACGAAGGAGTTGGCCAGAACAGGCTTGATCTGGTTGGAGGTCGGTGGAGCTTCACCCGATACAACTTTGGCATCAATTGGGGTGAGATATTCGTTGGTATTCTCAACTTCTTCATACCAACGGACTTTTCTCCTGGAGGAGAACTTCTTAGACTTGAGGGGGGAGGTGGATCCGGACGAGGATGACAGATACTCCTCGAACTTTTGTTGGTCGAATTCATACTCGACCTCCTCCTCGACCGGGATCGAGATCCGCGGCTGCGACGCAACGATCTCGGCAGCGAGATCGATGGCTCCCACTGTTTTCGCCAGATCGTTCGCGGTGAAAGTTGCATTCATTGATGTCATTGCTTTCTTAAGTAATAGTTTTTCGATTACAAAAGATCCGGTCTTTTTATAAGATCCGGTTACAAAAAAATCAAAGAAAAAATAAAAAGATTACAACTTTCCTTTTTTCGAACAAATCACGAGCTCCTGTTTTGCGGTCACTCGTTTTGGTGGGTTCTTCGCCTGCGCCGGGGTTTATCCGTGGACTACCGCATGATCTAGATCCGGTCGGATCTACACGGTATAGCGGGTGTTATCTCACGAAGGAAATAACAGCCGAGGGGATTATTTCGCAAGGAAATAATAGCCCTAGTTATCGAAATCGACCAGTGAAATCGAGACTCTTCTCAGGATCAAAGGCCAAGCTTTGATCCGGAGGGAAACCGTGTAGATCTCAGATCTGATGCTCTCTCCGAACTCCTGTCTTATTTGGCGTGGATTGATCGCCAAGACCAGATCTGGAAGTTGAGTCTTCAAAGCTCCGAAAGTTCAGTCCCAATTCTCAATCAGCAGAGTTTCGGCTCCAAAAATTCAACCCCTTACAATGAGCCTCAAGCCCTCTATTTATAGGCAATCAAAGCGGATCTGGGCTCAAATCTGAGCCCAGATCAGAGTGTGGCTCGGCCACCGAGCCACCCTGGGTGGCTCGGCCTCGGCCAAGCACAGTGGGGTGGCTGGGCCGAGCACCATGGGGTGGCTCGGCCACCGAGCCACCTTGGGTGGCTCGGCATGGCTGAGCCACCTTGGGTGTGGCTCGGTGGCGTGACTCGGTTTGGCCGGGTGTTCGCCGTTGTGTCTGTTGCCCGGTTTCACGGTTTATCGGTTTATCCGAGCTTCGTCGTTGATCTGAACTCTGATTTGGCAGTCCGGATCCTGATTTGGCAGTAAATCCGCTTCGGTGTTCCAGTTCGAATCCGTTCTACAGTTGGATGACTCGTTGACTCACCGAACCGTTAGCTTGATTCAGCACGCGAGTGGATTTATTCCGTTGTTCGCGTGCGGTTCGTTAACCTCGTCGCCTCGTTAATCCGCTTCGTCGCGTGTCACTTGGCTTCGGTGTTGTGGACTAACGATCGTGTTTAGATACGTCACGCGATGGTTCGTTGGTTTGTCGAATCACCATGCCGAGCTGTGTTAAGGGACCTATAGGCAGTTTTATACGCCTACACACATGAACTTCAAGTGAGGTGCCCCTGGACATCTGAAATCTAAACAATCTTCGCAGCAAGTGCAAACGGTTCTCAACACTCTTCGTCAGATACTTATTGTTGAGTATCTCCCACATCTTTATTGCAGATTTCACTCCAATCACATCATACTTCAGCTCCTGTTCCAAACATGACCTGATCACCCCACAAGTGTTCCTATTCATATTTTCTCATACTGCCTCTTCATATTTTGGTGGCCTCTCATAAACCATGATGGTCTGCTCCGAATTTTGAGCATTGAGCGCATCCTGTACGTCTCTCATCCACAAACAAAAATTAATCTTGCCGTCATATTTAACCACACTAATTTTAGTATTCTAAAAACCAATTTGAACTGTACCCGCCATCTTGCTGCTTTCACCAACTTCTTCACACATACTCACAAGCTCCAAAATTGTAAAGGAAAAAAAATTCAAACTTGATAGAATTTAGAAGTTACCCAACTGAACCCTAGAACAGATTCCAAATAGATCTCGCAACCACACGAGGAAAGGGAAATCTTCAACGGAAACCCAAAACACTATCTCCACTGAAGCCTAGAACTCTAAGAACCAGACGAATCTTCCTCCACCTAATGCCAAAACCCTAGATCTAAAATCTGAGTTCTGATACCAATTGTTGCGAGCCTTTGCAAAGCGTGCTCACACACCTAACTAGTTCATGAGGCACGAGAGAAGATAATCAAACTAAACACGAGTGCAATCTAATCCAAAATACGACAAACCAATCGTAAACACAGAGATATATGTGGTTCGGCAATTTACCTACGTCTACGGGAAGAGGATGGGGAGATTTTACTAAATCAAAGGAGAGTACAAAGGGTTATAAATCTCTCAAATACCCAACCAAAAGATCTCTCACCTTGCTTAAAAATTCTCCCTCTCATTATGCTCAAAAGTAGGGGTGCATTCGGTCCGGATACGGCTCAGATTTGATGCTTACCATATCCATATCCGCTTACTCATCTCAGATACGGTTACGGATACGGATATACCTCGGTAAGGAAAATTTATATTCATATCCGCTAAAATCAGATACGGTTACAGATATACATGCGGATATATAAGCGAATATGTATGCAGATACAAATAGATCTCGCAACCACACGAGGAAAGGGAAATCTTCAACAGAAACCCAAAACACTATCTCCACCGAAGCCTAGAACTCTAAGAACCAGACGAATCTTCCTCCACCTAATGCCAAAACCCTAGATCTAAAATCTGATTTCTAATACCAATTGTTGCGCGCCTTTGCAAAAGCGTGCTCACACATCTAACGAGTTCATGAGGCACGAGAGAAGATAATCAAACCAAATACGAGTGCAATCCAATCCAAAATATGACAAACCAATCGTAAACACAGAGATATATGTGGTTCGGCAATTTACCTACGTCTACGGGAAGAGGATGGGGAGATTTCACTAAATCAAAGGAGAGTACAAAGGGTTACAAATCTCTCAAATACCCAACCAAAAGATCTCTCACCTTGCTTAAAAATTCTCCCTCTCATTATGCTCAAAAGTAGGGGTGCATTCGGTCCGGATACGGCTCAGATTTGATGCTTCCCATATCCATATCCGCTTACTCATCTCAGATACGGTTACAGATACGGATATACCTCGGTAAGGAAAATTTATATTCATATCCGCTAAAATCGGATACGGTTACGGATATATAAGCGGATATGTATGCAGATACAAAACAAATATGAGAAAGCTATATAGTATTGAGAAAAACATAGTTCATGTGATACAAAAGTGTTTGTTTATATGTTTATTATATCTGAAAAGTTAAGATTAGACATATTGATCATCAAAATTAACCACAAATCCATAATCTAGGAATCGAAACTATCGTAAGAGTATGACTAATATGTATTCGGATATTTCGGATACGAATACAGATATTTCACTATAAAACCATATCCATAACCATATCCTATCGGTTATAGATTTGAGTAACCATATATGTATCCTAACGGATACAGTTACGAATACGGTTACAGATATTTCCTCGAATACGGATACGGTTTAGCACACCTACTCAAAAGTCTCTCTAATCTTTTCTTAGGAACCTTAGAAAATCGTGTTTCAATATATACCAAAACACAATCCCAAAGCAAACAGGAAATAAAGCCTAAGGCCCATCACGACACGCGATCGACCGCGGCGGTTGACCGAAACCAAACGACATAACCTAAAATCCGCTACAGGAATTGGCGATCAACCGCACTAAGTCCAGAAACCACCCAGACTTTTGTGCACGTTTGCGATCAACCGCGCCTGCCTTGCGATTGACCGCTGGAGATCCAAACCTGTCAACTATTATTTTCCTGTTTTCTCTTCAGTTTTTGTTCCCAAATATTAGACAAGAAAATAGCTAACAGCTATAGTATTCCAATAATCCTTTTAGAGTACCGAGGGCATTTATAGTAATTGTGAAACCGGAAATATAGCTCTCTATATTCATAATTATAGGATATTGCAGTTAGAGGGAGTTCCACGGGTAAAACTGTCAAATATCTGAACTTAAAATCTAACTAAAAGGGTAGTTTAGGAATTAATAGAAGATAATTAAGTTGTAGAATCTGAATTTGAGATAAAAGAACAGCAGGACAAGGATTAGCATCCAAAGCACCTGCGGTTTCTTCTCCATTATTTCTTA
>NC_033797.1:102870752-102880567 GCF_001876935.1 Asparagus officinalis
AAACGCTGCCTCCTGACGTGCGACCAGAACTCATCCTGATTACGACCACAAATCACAACAACACACAATAATAAAAAGTCAAGTTTTTTTATTCTCTTGGCCGAAGTAACAAGCAGCCAAAGCAATCACCAACCAGCAAAGCACAAAGCTCAACAGGAATTCTAAAGCAAAGATATTTATACTAGTTTTAAAAAAATCCCTGTGAATGATAAATAACACAAATAGAACACTAAGAATGTGCGGATAGTACAAATTAAAAAGTACCAATAAACGAAGGAGAGTAGAACCTCACTAACGACGAACTCATCTTGTTTCCAACGACAAGCTTTGTTGTTTGAGACGAGGTTCATCATTGTAATGACCCTCGTCATACTCGTTATGAGCTTTAACGTTCTAAGACCAAATGATTAGCCAATGATCTATGAAGATCCATGAGAGTGGAGGAGAGATAAGCTTTTTTCATTAGCCTCTCAATTTCCTCCCCCTTTTCTTTCATGTTGATCATGCCGGTTTGTCCGCCTGACGAGGTTCGTTTGCCAGACGATGTTTGTCTGCCTGACGAGGTTCGTTCACTTCGCTATATCTTTGGTAAGCTTAATTGCGGCTTTGTCTTTCGGCGAACCTGCGAAGCGAGCCTCGTCTTTGATGTCGAGCTTGCTGCGTGGCGAGCCTCGTGAGCTTCGTCTTCACTGACGAGCTTTGTTTTCATTGACGAACTTCACCTCTGATGATGAACTCCGAACCTCGTATGCTCTTGTGATCTTGGTCTGATCATCAACGGGAAGCAAGCTCGACTCAAGCATCGGGGGAAGCATCCTTTCGCCACCCTCCCTCATTTAAAAAGAGTTAAAACCCATTAACTCACTTCATAATACTCCCAAACCTATAAATAGGCATGATCAACATGAAAAAAAGGGGAGGAGATTGAGAGGCTAATGAAAAACTCCTATAAATAGCCTCGAGCAGCTATTAGGAGGGGGCTTCTGGGTTGATTATCAATTAATTGGAGATTAGAGAGTATGAGTGATTGTAAGGGTTTCGTACCAAGTGATCGAACCCATTTCTTAAAACAAGAAAATCAATCCCAACATAAATTTTTCGACCCTAGAGACAAAAACCCAGTCAGTCACGTGGGCTAGATTCAAGGACCCAGTCTGTCTATCTCCTTCGTTTCTTGACACTTTTTAGCGTCTACAGCCACCAATTTCTATTAAGATTTACTTTATTTTTGGTAAGTGATACCATATGCAATATATATACAGAGAAAAAGAGCTCAAAAAATACATCGAAAACCAAAGTGGCTCACCAAAGAGGTAAACAGCAGCTCTCAAAAAAAAAAAAGCTCAGAGCATGTGCAGGAATGTGCGAGTGGTAGGCTTTGGCTATCACCTCACATTTGATATCTTTCACAATCCTTTCTCTCTAGCAGAAAATTTTCTTAACATAATCACAAGTCTCATCCTCATCCATGTCAGCATTGTGATCTCATCGACTTGGAGGACAACGCAGGCACAATCAGCAACAAATTCGAGAAAATTTTTTTTTTTTTGAGATAAAGACCCCAGATTTTAACGGCTGACATGTCCTTGTAGACCTCTGCCTCCAATAAGTCAATACAATCACCATAATATGTACGAAGAATACAGAGGAATCGGTGCAATCACCAATTAAGTTATAAAGCAGTACTAGCACACATGAGAAACTAAAAGTTTTCATACATTTTATAAAGAAGATGCTAGAACGCATGGTCCCTTATGATTTTCTAAAGGGCAAAAGTTGATGGTTCAAGAAATTGAGTACCTATAATGGGACAAACCAGTTGCCCAAAGTCCTGGAGGGACAAAAATCACAAAATTAACCACCGAACTAGAGATCAAATTGACAAGCTTAAAATAACTATTTCCGAATTTCTTCGGAATTCCGCCGTGTATTTGCGAGGGGGTCGGAGGAAGAAGAAGAGATTTCTCTTCTTCTTCAAGACGAGCGAAGGGCGTGAGGAGGTCGAAGAAGACGGGGGATTGAAAGAGAAAGGAAAAGCGGTAGATTTTTATGTTTTTGTTTTCTGAAATTTAGGGGAAAAACGTAGTGGGTAGTGACTATAATTTGTACGGATAGAGCTACCCTCGCTCTTTTCCCGACTGTTTCCAACTTTTCAGCAATTAAAAAATAAATTTCAAAAAAAAAATCTACTTATAAATAAAATACCCAAGCGAAGCCGAAGAAAATATTCCCTTTAGATCTCGTAATAATTGGCTTCCTTAATAATAATTATATAACCGTGCATCCACCAATATAGAACTCCCTACTTACTTCAGATTTTGCCATTAATAACCCAAGTCCTATCTATTTCCTTAACAACCAAGTCACCATAAAACTGGCAAAGCTTGAACTCCCAAAAAACCCTAAACCCCATCGTAGCCCGATCTTCGTCAGGACAGCTCCATCCTCTTAAATACCGTATCGCTATCATCTTCTGCTTCAAATACTCCGCAATCAACATTACAATTAACCATGACGAATCAAGAAATCGATCTCGCCGTCGGCGCCAGTGTGATCCCGGCCAAAGAATGAAGCTGAGACATCACAGCGAGCCGCCGAAGATCCCCATCCAAAAAATCGAGATAAAAGGAGTCGCTCCAAGTCCACCTTCTCCAAGCGCGCGTCTAAGGGCTCTTCAAGAAAGCGGCCGAGAATCTCCTCCTCTGCGGGGCCCACGTTCGCCGTCCATCACTTCTCTCCTGGCAACAAGCCCTACTCCTTTGCAGGCCCTCGTCCGGAGTACGTCCCTCGAGCCCTTCTTGAGCCGCTTCGATCTTCGCCGCCGGCCGTCACTGTCGCGCCTCCTTGCCAAAGCTAGCCAGGTCGTCGACGCCGAGGCGGTGGCGCTGCTGCAAAGGTATAACGGGCTGAAAGAGGAGAAGTATTGGCGAACGGCGAATCATGCTTCCTCATCGACGTCCGGTGATGATAACAACCGGAAAAAGTATTGGTGGGAGGAGGAGAAGGTCGAGTTGATGGATTTGGAAGAGCTGCTGTGTTTCCGCGAGCGTTTGATGGAGTTCAGGAAGTTGGTTGCTGATCCAGCATCTGACTGCGTTCAGGGAGCCTGATATCATGACCAGCTTAATCATGGTCTTTAGCCACGGTTTAATTAAAGAAGTGAAACTTGTACCAAATTTTGTATGCCGGTGAAATAATATTGGAAAAGTTTTGCTTCTTATTAATTAATTCTATTACTGTCTGATCACTGTGTTCTTGCCAAACGTTTGTTGAAAATTTCTTTATATAAATCCTGATATCGCATGTGAGAAAATCTACTCTTGTGGACGAGGACATTACTAGATTAAACTACGAACCTCTGTTGACAAGAAGCCTCCTCCTAAGTCTATTAATTTTCTCTACCTTTTTAGAGCGCTGACAACTAGATTTTTAGTACACATGGCAGGATCTTAAAAATCTTGTATTAAAGTTCAAAATTGGATTATATATTACCTTGCTTTATGTCGTAACATAAATACGTCAGGAATAAAATTATATTAACACTTTTGCTCTATGTCCAAGTCCATCAAGAAACATATACATAGTTACAGAAGAACATCAATCATTTCTTCCATTCTATAAATCTATTGTATATACTTAACTGAAAAGAATAAATTTATGCAAAGATGAATATTACACATAGGAGTATTGCCTCACTAGGACTAAATTTATAAATTATTATACATGCTTCGTCTCTATGTAACACATTTTTGCGTCGCACAAATAAAGCACAACACATATCGAAAGTGTAGTTAGAGCCTGTATGGAAAGCGTCTTTCTACAAATGTGAGAATGTGTCACAAAACTCATGACACATATATACGTCAAGAGTGGTGACACATGCAAGTCTCACAAAACTCCGTACACATATATGTGTCAAGAGTGGTGACGTATAGTTGCGTCTAGACCATAAAAATATAAATAGTATCATCATTCAATACTATAATTTTCCAAAAAGTCACTCATCCTAAGATTCTTTTACCAAAGCACACTTGGGTTGAATTTTTTTTAGCTTATATACTATCATAAATGTTTAATCATCATCATAATTAAAATCTAATATTTATAATTTAAGCCAATTAATTGATCTTCTCACAATCCATATTGGACTATTAGCCTTTTTCAATTACATTTAATTGAATATTTAATAACATAAATATATGTCGTGATTTGTCACAATTTTTATTTTTTTGACTATTGTTTAATCCTTTTTAAATAAAATGATACTTTTATATGTGCCAAAAATAAGTGTGGACACATACATACATGCAACTTTTGTTATAGTACTTGTTTGTATAAATCATGCTTTTAAGAATCATTGTTCTTTTGTTGCTGCTGTTATTAAGGCTGCATTTGACAGCGAGGGATTTGCGAAGATGATTGTTGTTGCTCTTTTTGCATTTGTTGTCGTGTTGAGAACATCTGAGGATTTAGTTGCATCTATTGATTCAGCCTTTTTGCTAGCTATGCTTCACCAGTAGCAAGTTTGAGGCGCCAGACTTCAGATGTAAGTGCTTCATTTTGAGCTGCATGATCATTACAACATGCCACTTTCAGTATCCAAACTTATAAACTATATGTTCATTAATGGGGTGGAAGAAAAATACTCGAGTTAGATGATCTTCACTTTTCACAATGTACAAAAAATAGAATCAATCCGTTACTAAGTCAGCTGTAGCTATTTCGCTCATTGTTTAACATGCCACTATAAGTTACTGAATGCATACCTTTTATGCACAAAGAAATTAAACACCCTCGATATTGAACCATAAAAGTTATTAAGAAGCAAGAGCGTACCGTAGATGAGGATGAAGCCGGAAGGATAACGAGAAAAAGTTGAGGTATCACACTAGCTAGATAATAAAGTGATCAAAGAACATATAAAAATACAACGTACTATCGTAGGCTGAGGCTTTCGATTTTTAGACTTAATCCTTTTTCTTAGAAAAATAATACGGACAATATGCAAGGAACAAAAGCAAAAGGAATTGATGAAGAACATTGCAGTCACATGGTGGAATTCATGATTAATAGATGGGCCATTAAGATTGGAACCCGGAGCTCAGTGAACTGTCTGTAGAAGGATAGTAATATATATATAGAAGGAAGTTCTAATAATATTAGATGGAAGATAAATGAGGCACGACTCATTCCCTAATAAGTTCGACCAAAGAGGAGGTATTTAGCATTAAATAATAGGTAGGATATAATTGAAAACTGACTGAAATATTATGATGCCTTAAAATTTTTGTTGAACGCTAACTTAAAACAATGTTTTTAAGTGCAAGATGGCTCTGGAATGGCTATAGTGCATCCCAGGGAACTACCAAGTAATCATCGGTACGCAATATGCATTAAAACACGAACCTCACTTCAAAATGTCTGTGCATAATACGTTGTCACAAAGTCGTGGTTCCAAGCTAATTCAACATAGAGATTCACATGGAAAATGTTGCTATTGCCGAATTAATATACTACAAAGAAATACTGCAATTCAATTTCTTTGGTCATTAACATTGACATGAAAGTCCAATGACCTGTACCAATTCATCCGAAGCTATTTGTGCTGTCTACTTTCATTAATAAGCATGGAAAAAACTCTTTGATGAGGTTAGTACGGTGCGATGTTTAAAGCACAAAGCCATGACAAACTCAGGCATCTGACAAAGACATGGAGAGTAAATAGCTACAATCACACTGTTTTTAATCATGAGATAATAGGATTGATATTTGAAAATTAGATATAAACTTTTTATCAGTGCTCCAAACTTCATATGTTAGGCTTTGGATGTATGGACGCTCTGAAACTAGCAGATACTTCCTAGAGGGCACAACAGTTACAAGTATTAAAACTATGGAAAACATCAACTATCACTGTCAATCATGGAGCTTATGCATGCAAGACAAAAACACTAGATTGCATCTGCCTGTCAAATAAATATTTAAGGATACTTATTGAACTCAGCTTAATTTATTTAGTCATTGCTCATCAAAAACATGGCCATGTATATTTGCATGTGCATCCACCAAATATATTCATGTATCTGCTTTGTAGAAAGTTGGGTTGCAGAGACTCAAAGCTTGACTGCAGATTGAATGAAAAACAGAGGAAGTGGGGACGAAACTTTTTCTTTTTATTTAAGATGGAGAGAACAGCTGGGTTGCATTCAATCACCGCAGACCCCTTTATTTATACAAGAGAACCTACCAGCTAACAAACTCCCAAGACTTTTTCACTGCTACAAATTCTCCACATGAAACGTTCTACTCTCTGTTGAAGCTAACAACCCACTAGACTAGGTCCTCTTCTAACAAACTAACAAACTCACACACACGTGCAATAAGTTTAACTCAACATTCTCCCCCTTAAACTTGTTGTGTCTTCTTCACATTTCTTACCCCGATCTTGGTCCGCAGTTCGACGAGTCTCTGACGCCCAAGAGGTTTTGTTAGTATATCGGCAAGCTGTTCTCCCGTTTTCACATACTCCACTTCGATCTCCTTCTTCTGGACACAATCACGTATGAAGTGATACTTTGTGTCTATATGTTTGCTTCTATCATGGTACACCGGGTTCTTCGTGAGAGCAATAGCTGACTTGTTATCGATTTTGAGAACTGCCGTCGTGTTCTTCTCCCCAATCAATTCTCCAAGCATGCGACCCAACCAAACTCCTTGGCAAGCAGCCGCTGTGGCAGCTACATATTCCGCCTCACAAGAGGATAGCGCCACCACTCTTTGTTTTTGTGACACCCAAGTGATTGGGCTTGCACCAAGAAAGTATATGACTCCTGTGGTGCTCTTGCGGTCGTCGACATCTCCGGCGAGATCACTATCACTGTACCCTATCAGCCCAGCTTCTGACTCCTTCCTTCTTTCAAAGACGCAGCCATGATTGATGGTACCTCACACATACCGCAGTATCTGTTTCACTGCTGCCATGTGAGCTGTAGTTGGCGCTTCCATGTATCTACTCACCACCCCAACAGAGTATGCAAGATCTGGCCTGGTGTTTACCAAGTACCGTAGACTCCCGACGACACTTCTGTACATGAAAGTGTCAACTGGAGGGCTCGCATCCGTCTTGCTCAGCTTCATTCTCGGCTCCATGGGGACTTGGCAATGATTGCAATTTGCCAACTTCAGCTTTTCTAGAATCTTCATAGCATATCCCGACTGACTTATCGTTATTGCATTCGGATCCTGCCTCACCTCAATTCCAAGATAGTAACTCAAGAGCCCGAGATCACTCATCTCAAACAATCTCTTCATTTGCTCCTTGAAAAACACAATGTCCTTGACATCTGATCCGGTGATGATGAGATCATCTACGTAAACCCCCACAATTTGAACTGCATTACCTTGCCGCTTCTTGTACACTGCATGCTCGAGAGGACACCTTTCAAAACCGAGTGACTGAAGACATTTGTCGAGCTTCGAATTCCAAGCGCGGGGAGCCTGTCGCAGCCCGTACAATGCTTTCTTCAACTTTAGTACTTTTTCTTCTTGGCCTTCTTCTACAAACCCCTTTGGTTGTGCCACATAGACCTCCTCCTCTAGCTCGCCGTTTAGGAAGGCAGACTTGACGTCCATGTGATGTACCTCCCAGTCTTCTTGTGCTGCTAAAGCGATCAACATCCTCACGGTCTCGAGCCTTGCGACTGGAGCGAATACTTCGTTGAAGTCCACACCCTGCTTTTGCACATACCCCTTTGCCACGAGTCGAGCTTTGTACTTGACCACATCACCTTCCAGATTCTTCTTGACTTTATACACCCATTTCAGACCGATTGTCCGGTGACCTTTTGGAAGATCAGCGAGTTCCCAGGTGTGATTCCTTTGTATGGCTGCAATCTCCTCTTCCATAGCTTTCTTCCAGCAGTCACTATCCTCAGCTTCTTCAAAAGTTGCTGGCTCCTCGACGGAGAGGAAACACAGTGCTGCCTCTCCTTCCACCTCATGGGTCTCATCATATATTTCCTGCAAGCTACGGTATCTCAAAGGTTTTTCAGAACTTGTTGAGGAATCAGGTGTACCTTCATGTGCAACAGCTCTTGGTGTACTTGGTGGCGCAGCTTTCTCGTTGTCACTTCCTGGAGTTCCACCAATACCCGAGCTATCCGAGGAGGCTGGGGTTCTCGGCTCTTGCTCAGCTTCTGCTTGCACTGGCTTATAATGCACTGTAAACACCTCATTTGAGTTGTACATCTTGTGACTTTGTGTGGTAGAAGACTCCCAGTTCCATTCTCTATCTTCATCAAAAATTATGTCCCTGCTCACGTGCAGCTTCTTCTGGTCCGGATCATACACCCGGTACGCCTTTGATCCAGGTTCGTAGCCGAAGAAGACCATCGGTACACTTCTATCGGACAACTTCGTCAAGTGTGGGCTCACTGTTTTGACATGTGCCACGCAACCAAACACTCGCAAATGTTGGACATTCGGCTTTCTTCCCGTCCATGCTTGATATGGTGTCATTCCCTCCAGACTTTGAGTCGGCGCTCGATTAAGCAAATATACAGCAGTCCTCACAGCTTCCCCCCAGTAGACCGCCGGTACATGCTTGCTCTTCAATAGACTTCTTGCCATGCCCAACACCGTTTGGTTTCTCCTTTCGACCACGCTGTTTTGTTGAGGAGAGTATGTCGCAGTCAGATATCGCTTGATTCCCAGCTCCTCGCAGTAAGATGTGAATTCATTTGATGTAAATTCACCTCCCCGATCAGTTCGAAATGCCTTCAGTTTGTTCTCAGCTTCTGCCTCAACACTTGCCTTGAACTTCTTGAAAGCATCAAATGCCTCACTCTTGTTTTTCAGCATTACTACCCACATATATCTACTATGATCATCCACTAGTAGCATAAAATATTTGTTACCTGCCGGCGTAGCCGGTGTGATCGGGCCACAGAGGTCACCATGCACGAGTCCAAGCGGCTTGTCGGCTCGAAAACTTGTGCTGTGAGGGAAGGGAGCTCTGTGGTGTTTGCCAATGATGCATCCATCACAGATCTGTGTCACGTGCTCTACGGCAGGCATGCCGATCACCATCCCCTTTAGGGCCAACTTCCTCAGGGCTGGAAAGTTCAAGTGCCCATACCGAGCATGCCAGCGCCACGCATCATCTCCTAGGCTTCCCATCAAGCACACTGGATAAGCCACCTTGAGGTTGACTACGTACAACCTATTCTTAGACTTCCTCACGTTGGCCAAGAGCTTGCTGCTCCTGTCATAGATGCGCAGATGGCCTCCCTCCATTACTATTTTGCACCCATTTTCGTCCAGCTGCCCAATGCTCATGATATTGCTGCATAGTTTTGGTATATAATACACATTTGTTAGAATTCTATGCTCACCATTCTGGCATTGAAGCATGACAGTTCCTCTCCCTTGTATCTCCACGACCGAGCCATCGCCGAATTTGACTCTGCCGCACACCTTCTCATCGAGGTCTGAGAATTTCTTCCTACAACCAGTCATATGGTTGCTAGCACCAGTATCCAGGTACCAAACGTCGGTCTCGAAGACAACTTCTTCACTGCTCAGTCTCGGCTTCACATTTTCTTCGTGAAACATCATTTTTTCTCCCTCTTCTTGGGTCGAGTACAGGGACTCGCACACCTCGTTCAGAAGCAATGCAGGTTCATCGTCGTGTTGCTTTTCAGCAAAGTGGGCTCTCTCCTCCTTCTTCGGCTTCCGGCATTCAGAAGCGTAGTGACCATGATTCTGACAGTTATAGCAGCGGACCTTCGCCTTGTCGAACTTGTGATATTTCTTGC
>NC_033797.1:102881567-102893441 GCF_001876935.1 Asparagus officinalis
AACTAGTTTTGTCCATAGAAATATATATCAAACCACAAAGATATCAAGCCATGTGCTTCTAAGTATAGAAATATACCTTGATTAATATTTTGATCTCAAAATCCTGTTGATCCCTAGGATGATCGGCCCCCCTCTCTGATTTTTTTTTTGTGTGTGTGTTGTGTGGCGAGACAAGGATGGGAGCAGAGAAATAGGCTGACGGGAAACTAATGAAGGAACTAGGGTAGGGTTTTGACTATTTATAAGAGTCTTTTTTTGCTATTAGAACCCTCTAATATATGTTGCATAAAAGTCTCTTTACTTTTCCTTATGTATATATAGCCAACAACTTAGAATTATTACATAGACGGAGAAACTAATTGATCTTAGAAAGAAAAAAAATTTGAAACTAAGTAGATCTTAAGGTACAAGTCATGAAAATTTTTCCCTTTTTTGGGTCTTAGAAGGATTGAGTACCACATTTAATTTACAAGTGAAAGTAGCAGGTTAACTTGAGTTGCTAAGATGAGAACCACATTGATTTCATTTGTATCGAAAGTAAGTAATTAATGTTTTGAAAAAGTAAATAAAGATAACTTATGCAAATAGATTTAAAGCTAAATAAATGCAGAAATAATATCACAACTTTAGGATTTATAGTTTGTCATGGAATTGACTACTTTAACAACATAAAATGATATTATGAGTTTTCATACACTAGAATAAATGAGAAAAGAAAAACAACATCACTAATTTAGAAACACGCTAAGCAAGATTACAACAGCCCTTAAGATCCAAATGAAGTAGCACAGAATAATCACATTATAAATTAAAGATGTTGGGATTTTTAGATCTCGCAAAAACCTCGAAAAGTCACCAAACACAGCAAATAAAATCACACAAGATTTAATGTGGAAAACCATCAACAAGAAAAAACCACGGGATCAAAATCAATCCACTATCACCTCCAAATTATAATTTTTTACACGGATAAAGACCACCAAATCCTCTCTCTCACAATATCATTGAACCCGGTTACACCCTTTAAAATCTTGATTACAAGAATATTGTCTCTCTCATTCTCTCTCTCTTTTTCTCTCTACACTTCTTAGTTTTTTTTCTCCAACAATAGAAGAATATATATAGGGAAACCAAAACCCTATCTCTAGCCTAACTTTCTAATTAGAATAAGATTCAAACTCCTAATCATGATAAAACCCAAACTCCTAATCATGATAGATCTCTAACCCTATCTAATTCTCATGAACTTATACAAAGAACACTATACTAAATTGGAGTTTGAGTTGATACCCAACATATCCTCCCTCGACGAAAAATCTCCAAGTGTCTCAACGGCTTCAGAAAAACTCACTCTCTTCTTCTTGTTCTTCACCTCTCCCTTGTGGACAAGAAAGTGTCTCAACGGCTTCAGAAAAACTCACTCTCTTCTTCTTGTTCTTCACCTCTCCCTTGTGGACAAGAATCTGAGAAGAGTCATCTACACCATTAACAGATCGTCCATCTAAATAACAAATATGATTGCTATTCTTCATTCCTTGTAAAATTAAATCATCATTTCTATACACTTTGCACCACTCTCCTTCACCCACATACTTGTACCCACGCGATGACATCTCATCTAACAAAATTAAATTAGCACCACATGTCAGCACATATCTCACATGATAAATAATTCTGACCTTCCTAGTATGAATCTTGAGACGAACACTTCCAACACCTTCAACCTTTATCTTTCCGTTGTTTCCAACAATCACGTCGTCAAATTTTTAATATGTCTTCAATATGTTAAAATAATTTTTATTGTTGCAAACGTGCATAAAGTCTATAGAATCTAACATCCAAGTGTTACTTGCATAAGTACCTATATTCTGCATCAGTAACACCACATCTTCATCACACACAACCACCGAGGAGTCTACCTTCTTTTAGCTTCATCTGTCTAATACTCTTCAAATTATCACGTATCTGAAAACATCTGAACTGAATATGACCCATTTCTCCGCAATAATAGTACTCCCTTTAGCTATCGTCTCAGGCCCGGGATTTTGACCTTCCTCGATAGCTGTCACATCTCTCCTTACTCCTCCCACGATTAGAACCTTCAAAAGCTAGTGTACTCTCACCATCATTAGATGCGCTCTCCTTTTCCTATCATTCTTTCATTCTCATGTAGTAGTGATGTCATATCGTCGAACTTTAAAGTCTGCTTCCCTGCAATTATCGTCTGAACTAACGGCTTGTACGACTTCGGCAAGGAAGACAATATAAGTAGCGCATGCTCTTCTTCTTTAATCTCCTCATTAATATTCGTAAGTTGGCAAACTAGCTGATTAAAGACATCGATGTGGTCTTGAATTGCAGTACATTCTACCATCTTCAATGAATAAAGCTTCATCCTCAAACACAATCGGTTGGTCATCGACTTTGATATATAAATCCCCTTAAGCCTTTTCCACAGTCTCCTTGGTGTGGTCTCTTGCATAACATTATACTTGATCTCAGGGATGAGTGCCAAATAAATTATGCTAACCTCCCTCTTTTGCATGGAACTCCATTCAATATCCTTCAATCCTTCGGGTTTCTTATCCTCTAAAGCTTGATCAACACCCTGCTACACAAGAATATTTTGAACTGTGCACTACCATACTGCAAAATTTGCCTTACCATTGAATAGCGGAATATCAAATTTCGGACCCGAAGAAATCATCATCCACTAATCGCAATCAAAATTCAAATCAGACACTATAGAGATTTAATTTGATAAAACCGACGTAAAAAAAATCAGCACGTCGAAAAACCCTAGGAGCGACTCCTGGATCACAAAATCTGCCTCCAAATCCTCGAACAAAAGACAAATCAACCTCAACCGTCGGATCTGCGTGAACAATACCCTACTACAATATTAGGCTATCTGCTACAGTACGCAGCCTCTACAGTGCCGTCACCACCGATGCCCTTGCAAATCGCGATGCTCGAATCTCCATGAACCGTCTAACCACGCTCTGATACCACTTGTTGGGATTTTTAGATCTCGCAAAAACCCTGAAAAACCACCAAACGCAGCAAATAAAATCACACAAGATTTAACATGGAAAACCCTCAACAGGGAAAAATCACGGGATCAAAATCAATCAACTATCACCTCCAAATTATAATCTTTTGCACGGATAAAGACTGCCAAACCCTCTCTCTCACAATACCCTTGAACCCGGTTACACCCTCTAAAACCTTGAGAATATTCTCTCTCTCTCTCTTTCTCTCTCTCTTTCTCTCTACACTTCTTAGTTTCTTTTTCCTCCAACAATAGAAAAATATATATAGGGAAATCAAAACCATATCTCTAACCTAACTTCCTAATTAGAATAAGATTCAAACTCCTAATCATGATAAAACTCAAACTCCTAATCATGATAGATCTCTAACCATATCTAATTCTCATGAAGTTATACAAATAATTAAAAAATACTATACTAACTTGGAGTTTGAGTTGATACCTAACAAAAGATGTATGCATACTTCTAGGTTCTAGAATTACCATATAAGCAAACACCAAACTTATTCATGAAATCATGTATAGGCTTTAGAAGGTACTGAAGTTTTATGCGAAGTGAGAGTCGCATTTTATGAGATCAAACTGTCACAAAATTTTTGCTTGGCACAACTGTTAGAAGAAGAAAAATCTCCAATAAACAAACTCTAAAAGCATATAGGTTAGGAACATAGGGTTATGGTTAGCTATGGGTTTCTATTAACATGTGAAGGAAACTTTAGTGCACCTATGAGATGGTATTATCATTTTAAATCCTCTAATGGCCGACATCCTGCGCCCTATTTCACTAACCCAAATTCTTTGTTTATTGGTGGTTATTACCTATCAAACTCGTTGTTCTCATAGGTCAGTTAGATATAACTATCCCTAATTATGCCTTTAGGTTATAGTCTGCTTGTCTACTTGTTCGGTTTTGCTGTTTGGCTCGAGGCCGCCCTCCAGCTCTTGCGAGCCGCCCGCGAGTTGGGCGGCCGCGAGCCAAAAGGTATTTCCGCTACTTGTTTTGCCTTGTACCTTTAAAACCAGACTGTATGACATCATGCCCTTATAGACTTAACAAAAACCAGCATCCATGTTATAATTTTTTTTTTTTTTTTGTCAATGAAAAATTTTATTCATTTCCCAATATGTGAAATATGAAGTACATCAACACACCATCTCTTGGTGTTTACACTGTAAAATAATCACAATCTCTCAAGTGTATCTTTTATATGTACAGGTAAGTTTGAATTAAGAATTTTGATGTAAATTGCCAGTTTGATATCTCTAAAAACTAGCTCTGGCTCTTTGAATTTTTCCTGAAAAATCCTCCGATTCCTTTCTTGCCAAATGGAGTACACTGCAATTGAAAGGGCCATTCTCTTCAATTTTCTTGTAAACCCTCCCCCTTTGAGCTTGTGCGAATACCAGTTTATGATATGGTTCCAGTCACAAGATCTCCATGAATATTTCAACCATTCCATCAAGTTATTCCAGATTTTTGCTGAGAACTGACAGTTAAAAAATAGGTGCTTGCATGACTCCTGTTGATGATTGGGGCATAATACACATTCATTTGAATTTAAGATCCCCATATGACATAGCCGATCTTGGGTAAGAATTCTGGAATGACATACTAGCCAAATAATGAAGGAGTGCTTGGGGTAGTGAAATCCATTCCAAATTGTCTTTGACCAATGTGTAGAGGAGGATGACAGTGATAGGACTTTGTACATAGCTGATAACTGGACTTTATCCCCTGTGCAGCATGCACGAATAGTACTCTGCAGATTCTGAACATTACCAAATCTGGATAATAATAAATCTCTCACCTTTATAATTTGCTTCCACATCCAAGAATCATTCCTTTTGCACTGAACTTGCCAGAACAGCGAAAGCACAAGAACTAGCTAATATATTTAGTCGTCTATTTTGTAATGTAATAATTAGAAATTTAAGTTAATGTTAAACCCCATCTTCTTGTATGGGGTTTCGTAGTTTGTCGTTAGCATTATCACCACTTGATCGAGCAGGTTTGTAGAGTATGCAATATTTTCATGGCAGCAATGACACTCGAGATTATTGGATAGGGCTATTTTATGACCATAATTCATTTACTAATGAAGAGATATGTAAATGTTTGGGTCAGAAATTATTTTTTTATTATATAACTCATTACAACTTTAGTCGTTATAATAAGTCTGAAAAAGGACGATCTTTTTATAAGATCTTACACAATGAAAAAAATAAAGAAAATTACAATCTCCTTCAAACAACACACAACAGAGAACGTTTATCGCCTATTGCTGTTTGCATGAGATCTTGACCGGTGTCGGGGTTTATCCGTGGACCGCCTCGAATCTGGATCTGGACGACAGAATATTTGATTAGAGCTCCTACTTCACAAAGGAAGTATTCGCAGAAGTACTGGTATCGACCAAGCGAAATCAATACTCTTCTCGAGATTAAGACCAAGTCTAATCTCAAGGAAAAGTGGTAAAAGGCTTCAGATCCTTCGAAAGACTTGAGGAGATCACTGATAAAGAAATCATGCTTTTTTGCTAAATAACTTAGATTTCTAGTCGAGATGGAACAACCAACTCATCATATCTCAATTATGAACCCAGTTTTGAGGAGATTTTCAATGTTGAGCTTGAGTTCATTGAGGAATTAGGATAATATTTTGATCTTTAGTCCAAGTATGCACCTAACATTCCGTTGATGGAAATGCACATAACAACATACAAGTTGATTTTGATTTGACAGATTGCTCTCTACCAACCTGCCATCAAATGCTGTGAAAATTACTAAAAATCTCATAAAGTACAGAATTCAAGTACATTAGAGAATTTATCATTTTATATTTTCTTAGACTTCGAGGTAGAATTTTCAGCAATAAGGTAGAAAATGATATAGAATGCGAGCTTTTCCTTATCAATCATTTATTCTACATCTATAGCATGTGCCTCGCAATAATAAGAATAAAAAAATTTATTCTTCCCTCTTTTGGAGAGTCTCTTCTTCTTTCCTTCAAAAAAAAAGAAGAAAGAAATGATGAAGACAAAAAAATGAAGAAAAATAAAGAAAAAATAAATAGAAATAGAAAGAAAATTTTGGATGCATCCTCCTCCTATCCATCAAAATTAATGGTAATTACATATTTTTATCATTTTATCAATGTTCAAGGTTGGTTGAATAAGTATAAGTGATTCAAATCCTATCTACTTTACTTTTTACATCATATAGTTTTTATTGTGGACAACTCAAAATTTAGGTGTGGGGTTTGGGACCTGTCATCTTTTCTTTTCTTTTATTCTTCTTTTTTTCACTTAAAAAATTGTCACTAACCAACTTGATGAAGTTAATTAATAATTAATTTACTTAATAAATTTTTAAACTTTCTAATTATCAATTTTATACTCAAGTTAACATTTATGATAACTCTACATAAATTGTTAAGAAATAATTTTCAAGAGTGTTATACTTTAATATAGTCTAACTTAGGACTTTATTTGAAGCAATGAAATCGTTTGCATGCTTAATTTAGAGTGGGTAATAATTTCTCAAGTACTCTTGATGTAAAAATTTATTTTGTGTGTGTGTGCGCATATAGTCATGCCCACATATACACACATATATACTAACTAGAAAAAATAGTGCGAAAATTGGGCACCAATAAAAATTTTGAACTACGAGGTGATTCTATCTTACTAACATTTAGTTGACTGAGCAATTAAGCCCGGGGAGTATTTTATACTTAATGACCAAAGCCAAATTAAATTGGAATCCATTAATAGCCCAAAGCTCGTCACATGGTCACTTAGAAAAGCCCGATAAAGTTCGCACCTGTCAGATGCAGAGGAGACCCAATCAAGGGGAGGCGTGGTGCAGAACTACCTGACATATACATGATGCCATAAGGACAGAGTGTTGGGGATTCGAAACAATCAAATCAAACTCTTACCCTTCCGGACCTTGTTAGAAAGTTGAGCAAGAAAGAAATTCACCACAAATCAAAGATAAAAACTTACAGAAATAAGAACAAGAGAGAATACATAAATTTAACGAGGTTCAGTAACGTGTCTACGTCCTCGAAAGCCACACCACACAATCTCTTTGATTAATTGAAGAATGAATACAAGCACTCAAATAAGGGATTAATCTCTCTGAGATTTTCTCTCTTTTCTGATTGTTTTCACTTTCTTTTTTTAACCCTAGAAAACATATAGATATATATATGAATCCCAGCTCAAACAGAATTCAAAACAGATTAGGAAACTGTCACCTCGACTTGCGATCGACCGTCAAACCAGTCGCGGTTGACTGGATAAACGACAAAAACCCAAAAAACACCTACAGGGTCTCGCGGTCGACAAGGCCATCTGCCACGGTCGACCGGAAAAAGTCCAGAGACTTTTCTTATCTCGTGCACGTTCGCGGTCGACAGCACTGTAGTTTTTCTATTTCCTTCATTTTACTTTATCTTATTGATTCCAGCTTCGGCTTCAGCTTTGGTTCTATACTTAGACTAACAATCTCCCACTTGGAGACCAAAGCGCCATTAACGAGTTCACCCGAACTCTTCCCTTCTTCGCAAGTATCTTCTCCTCATCGGAAAATCTTTTCTTCAATCATCAACATTCCGACGATCTCGTCGATCCTCCTAGTATGGTTCCGCCTTCATCTTCTACTCGTGAAGGCCAACTGAAGTTACGCACAACTCCAGTTTCTCAGTGGTGACTGCCTTCATCAACATGTCCGCCGGATTTTGACTCTCCAAAATTTTCATTAAGTGTAATTTTCCTTCTTTAATAAGGAGCGTATGAAATGGTACCATACATCGATGTGCTTCGTTCTGGCATGGAAAGATGTATAGCGCTCTGACTATCACAATAAAAACTCCTCTCCCTTGCTTCAGATCCAAATCTTCCAAGCACTCCTTCAACGAGATCATCTCCTTGCTTGCTTCAGTCACCACGCCATACTCTGCCTCGGTTGTAGATAAAGTTGAAATCTTCTACAGGCGTGAGACCAAGCTCACTGGTGTTAACACTAAGGTATAAATATACCCTGTGGTGCTTCGCCTCTTATCATGATCACCGGTGAAGTTCGCATCCACGTATCCCTGCAGCACTAGCTCCTTCCTCCTGAAATATAATATCCACTGAAGGTTGTTTGTTGTCCCTCTCAAGTACCGTAATATCCACTTGACGGTCTCCCAATGCTGTTTCCCTAGATTGTTTGCAAATCTGCTCACAACTCCCACTGTATGGGCAATGTCTGGTCTCGTGCAAACCATGACGTACATGAGACTCCCAATGGCTGAAGAATATGGTACCCTGCTCATATGCTCTCTCTCTCTCTACATCTGTCTTAGACGATTGCTCTTCAGATAACTTGAACTGGCTTCCAAGGAGTGTGCTAACAACCTTAGCATTCTGCATATTAAACCTCTGAAGTACCTTCTCGATATACTCAGCTTGGCTCAACCTCAATATCCCTTCAGCTTTATCCCTACTGACTCGCATCCCTAGAATCTATTTTGTTATACCCAGATCCTTCATTACAAACTCCTTTGCTAGCTGCTTTTTCAAACTGTTTATCTCCTTTAAACACGGTCCTGCTACTAACATGTCATCAATATATAATAACAATATAATAAAATTGGACTCGAACCTCATGATCTGAATTGCATCTTCTATAGCCATTGTTTTGCATGAATTTATCAAACTTCTTATATCACTATCTCGGAGCCTATTTCAAACCATATAAGCTCTTCTTGAGCTTGCACATCATCTCTTCTTTTCCTTCTTTAATGAAGCCAACATGTTACTTCATGTAGATTTCTTCATCCAAGTCACCATGAAGAAAAACAGTCTTCACATCTAACTGCTCAAGGAAGAGGTCTTCTGCAACCACCAAGCTCAACACCACTCTGATGGTTGTGAGCTTTATAATAGGGGAAAATATCTCCGTGTAGTCCACTCATTCCCGTTGTTGGAATCCCTTCACTACTAATCTGGCCTTAAACCTCTTGCTTCCATCACTCTCTTGTTTGATCCGGTAGACCCATTTATTATGCAAGGCCTTTTTCTGTGCAGGTAGCTAGGCTAATTCCCATGTCTTATTAGTGAGTAGAGAATCCATCTCCTCCTGCATCGCATGCTCCTACTGCTGAGATTCACTCACTTGCATTACCTTCTCATAGCACTCCGGTTCACCACTATCTGTCAATAATAAATAATCAAGAGATGAAAGATATCTAGGATTCGGTTTGGGTACCCTGGATGACCTCTTAAGCTCCACGCCCTGGGTAATTGCTTCTGCACCTAGAGCCTCCTCCATTCTTCGGTCAGAACAAACATCATAACCCCTATCTGAAAGTTCCTCTAAATCCATGTACTCGGATTCACATGCATCTGAAGTGTTGCTCCCACTGTTTTGGCTATCCTTGGTGTTTTTCCTGTCCTTGTACATCACCCTCTCATTGAATATGACGTCTCGGCTCCTGATGATCTTCCTATTCTTCTCATCCAAAAGACGATACTCAAACTCATCAATGTTATATCCAATGAATATGCACTTTTGTGACTTAGCCTCTATTTTGTCCCTGACATGGTCACTGATATGAACATAAGCCACACAACCAAATACCCACAAGTGTGAGAGATTTATCTTCTTTCCACTCCAAATCTCCTCTGGAATACCAAAATCCAATTAAACTGATAGCTCATGATTAATAAGGTAAGCCGCCGTATGCACCGCATCTGTTTAAAATGTCTTAGGTAAACCTGCATGTAATCACATGCTCCTGACACGCTCCGTCAAGGTCCTGTTCATCCTCTCCGCAATGTCGTTCTGCTACGGCGTCGCTGGAGTAGTCCTCTCTAAGCGAATACCATTTGTAGCACAGAACCTCTTAAACTCTTCCAGCTCATATTCTCCATCATTGTCTGATCTCAGACACTTCACCTTCAGATCTGTCTCGTTCTCCACCATGGCCTTCCATTTCTTGAAGACTCTGAATACCTCTGACTTGTGCTTCATGAAGTATATTCACACCTTTCTCGAGTGATCGTTGATGAAAGTGACATAGTATCTCGAACTGCTAAAAGAAGACACACTGGCTGGACCCCATACATCTGTATGAATCAACTCTAGATTCTAAGCCTTAGGTGGCCTTCCATCCTTCTAAAAACTAATGCTCTCCCAAATATACAGTCTTCACAAACCCCGACTTACATGGAGTCGATCCCTGTTAGCTTTCCCTGTGAATGTAAGATCTTTATCCCCTTCTTTCTCATGTTCCCTAGCCTGTTGTACCACAGATATATACTCTCTTTGTCGGCTGCAATTACGAGGGTGTCACTCGCATATGAGGTGAGGTAGAGAGTTCCTAATTTGTTACCTCAGGCAATTACCATTGTACCGTTGAAGATTCTCTATGAATCCCTTGTGAATGTCGAAACATAGCCTTCTGCTCCAAGCTGTCCTACCGAAACAAGATTGCTCTTCAGCTTTAGTACATGTCTCATGTTCTTCAAGTTCTACTTAGAGCCCTTCATCTGAATCTGCACATCGCCCTTTCCAACAATTTTACAGGGCTCATTGTCCCCCAAATACACTTTTTCAAAGTCCCCTGCTACATAATTCTGAAGAAGCTTCTTATTAGCAGT
The DNA here is from genome assembly GCF_001876935.1 of Asparagus officinalis. Classification (NCBI taxonomy): domain Eukaryota; kingdom Viridiplantae; phylum Streptophyta; class Magnoliopsida; order Asparagales; family Asparagaceae; genus Asparagus; species Asparagus officinalis. The sequence goes on from NC_033797.1 coordinate 102,892,272, forward strand.
AGCATGGAAAGAGGCTCCTGAGTCGATGACCCAAGAATCTGAATCGCTATCCATAGCAAGGATCAAAGCATCTTACACGATATGAGCCTCCTGCTCACCTGCATTCTTCTTTGGACTCTTGCAGACTGAAGACATATGACCCTTATGGCCGTAGTTCTAACATTTTTTTAGATAGACCTAACCTTCGAGTTTTGACCTATTCTTCACTGACTTCGACCGATTCTTGTTATGGTTCCCTTTCTTCTGACTTCTGCCTCTCTGCTCGAAGTTTAGAGCTAAACCTGAACCTTCTGATTCGGATGATTTTCTTCTAACCTGCTTGGATAAAATCATACTGACCACTCAGCTTCAACTTTTTCTTCCCCGCTAAATTGTTGATTGTCTTCACCCAACCTACCCAACTATCCGCAACTGCGATGATAATAAAAGGGCTTGCACTTCGTTATCAAACGTGATGTCTACAGACATAAACTGATCAACAATCGTGTTAAACTCGCTGAGGTGCATCGTGAAGGACCGTCCTTCTGCCATCTTGATGTTGAAAATAGTTTTTACCAGATGTACCTTGTTTGCTGTAAACAGTTGCTCGTACATCTTCACGAGCGCTTCCATAAGTCCTACTATCATCTTCTTCTTCAAGATATTGTAGGTTACTATCTTGACGAGCGATAACTGGATTTACCCTAGAGCCTTCCTATCCAGTATCTCTCAATCATCGTCTGACTCCTCTTTCTTCTGTCCTTTATCCTTGCCCATCAACGCGTGATACAAGTTCTTCTGGTGCAGATTGTATTCCATCTGCGACTTCCAGTAGGCGAAGTCTGAACCGTCAAACTTCTCGATCTTAGATTTGATTTCCTCTACCATAGCTTTCTCACAAATTGCTGAACGAAGCTCATACCAGTTATTAGGGATTCGAAACAATCAAATCAAACCCTTGCCCTTCCGTACCTACAGTTTTCCAGTTTCCTTCGTTTTACATCATCTTCTTGATTCCAGCTTTGGCTTCAGCTTTGGGTCTACACTTAGACTAACACAGAGTTGATGATTAAGCACCAGTCTCTGGAGATGAATGGCTGCGCAATAGAAAGTTGTGCAAAACCACTGTAAATCAGATGACTGCGAAGAACACACTCTCTCTCTCTCTCTCTCTCTCTCTCTCTCTCTCTT
>NC_033797.1:102893451-102898876 GCF_001876935.1 Asparagus officinalis
TCTCTCTCTCTCTCTCTCTCTCTCTCTCTCTCTCTCTCTCTCTCTCTCTTTCTCTCTCTCTCTCTCTCATTCTCACAACCCATAACTTTGTTAGCGCTTTTTTGTATTCGTTTTTGACTTCACGTTGTTGTTTGTTTGATTTTGGAGTCCTTGTCTTGTATCTGGAGATTCATACTAGAAGCATAGTCTGTAAGTTGTCCTTTTATCTTTTAATGCATTCGGTTCCATGTCTTTACTACTTTGAGCTCAAGTCGTTCTCGAGGCAAAACCTGTAATTGCTTCTTCAACTTTCTTGCCCAATCTCTTTTAATTGATTTACACCAATTTGACTAGTGTTTCCATAGGGCGTATTATCAACGGAATTGAGTAGATAGCTCTCTATTGCTTTATTATTTATCTGCTCAGCTTGCTTCCATCTCTCAGAGATAGATTCCGGACGCATTAACTGTTTATTTGTATCTGCTAGCTTGTGCTTATTTTTTTGGTCGGTTGATAGTAAATAGTAGAATTATATGAGAAACCCTAATTCATTGTTGAGATAGCTTGGGCTTATATAGGCCCTTACAACACACAACTTACAAATAAGTTCCTATATATTACTAATATGTCAACACTCCTCCTCAAGATGGGCGAAAGATATCCCCTATGCCCATCTTGTCACATCCTCTAATCATATCTAATGAGCTAAGTCCCTTAGTCAGACAATCTGATGCCTGGTCTTTAGTTGAAACATGACTTAGCTCCAGTAGTCCACTATCCAACTTCTCTTTGATGAAGAACCTATCAATCTCGATGTGTTTGGTTCTATCATGTTGTACTGGGTTGTTGGCGATATTGATAGCTGACTTGTTATCACACTATAACTTCATCTTAGCTCCTTGATCCAGCTTCAGCTCCACCAGCATACTCTTCAACCATAGAAACTCAGCAACTCCTAAGGCCATAGCTCTATACTCTGCCTCAGTTGTTGATCTCACCACCACTGACTGCTTCTTGTTCTTCCACGAGACTAAGTTTCCTCCTATAAAGATGCAGTATCCTGAGGTGGACCTCCTTCATCAGCACAGCTAGCCCAATAAGAGTCGCAATAACCCTCAATGCTCACATATCCATTCTTTCTGAATATCAGCCTCTTTCCAGGGGCACTCTTCAAATATCTCAGAATCTGGTACACAGCGTCCATATGGACCTTCCTCGGATCATGCATGTAGCGGCTTACCACACTCACTGCAAAAGAGATATCGGGGCGTGTGTGACTCAGATAGATCAACCTGCTCACCAGCCTTTGGTATCTGTCACGATCAACTGGTTCTCCAGCTTCAGCACTCAGCTTAAACTTCTGGTCGATCGGTGTAGTTGCAGGTTTACACCCTAACATCACTATCTCTTTGAGAAGATCCAGTGCATACTTTCTCTGGGATAGGACAATCCCCTCCGCTCCTCGAGCTATCTCTATTCCAAGAAAGTATCGAAGCAAGCCAAGATCTTTCACCTCGAATTTCTTACCCAGTCTCACTTTGAGTTGGGCAATCTCCTTCTCATCATCCCCTGTAATAATCATATCATCCACATATACCGCAAGCATGGTGATGTGACCTTCATTTCATCGAAAGAACACGATATGATCGGCGTTAATCTGCTGGTATCCCATACCTATCATAGCCAGCCTAAATCTGTCGAACCAAGCACGGGGAGATTACTTCAGGCCATATAGAGACTTCTTCAATCTACAGACCTTGCCCACTGTCTGATCTGTGTCGAATCATGGCGGAATTTCCATGTATACCTCTTCCACCAGATCTCTATGAAGAAATACATTCTTCACATCTAATTGGTGTAGCTTCCATCCACTATTTACTGCCAGAGAGATCAATGTCCGAACAGTGCTCATCTTTGCCACCGGTGTAAAAGTCTCATCATAGTCGATGCCATATGTCTGACTATATCCTTTTGCCACCAGATGAGCTTTGTAGCGCTCAACCTGTCCGTCTGGATTCTGTTTTACAGTGAAGACCCACTTGCATCCAACTGCTCTCTTCCCTTTTTGTAGTTTTACTAACTCCCAAGTGCGGTTCTTCTCAAGGGCCCCTAGCTCTTCATGCATAGCAGCTTTCCATTTTTTGTCCTTCTTTGCAACCTGCCAATTGTTAGGTATAGTAACAGAGTCCAGTGATGCAATGAATGCTCCATGTGCAGGGTGGATGTTAGAATATGATACAAATTGGGCAAGATCCTAACCATATCTATCGGGAGGATTTTCTGCATTACTGCGAGTAGTCCTCCATACAGATATTGGTGTGGGAGGAGTAGGAAGAGGAATGGTATCACCTTGAGAGGAATCTGGTAGTGGTGTAGGTGTCTCAGGAGTCGGGACAGGCATTGACAAGGGACTTGGCACCAGTGGCACTGTAGGTACTGTTCCCGTAATTTGTTTCCCCTTCCTACTATAGGTAAGTAGCTCCCCCTGAGCCGTGGACCTAACACCTCTTGTCTCATTCTCCTCTCTTGTCTCATTCTCCTCTTCTTCTTCATTCTCCTGCTCCTCCTCAACCACTTCTTCTCAAGGAATCGTTACAAAAATTGATTTCTCCACATTCACCGATCTCTCACTATTCTCCTCCTCTCGCCTCATATTTTCAGTATTAGGCGAGTTACCAATGGATGAAGTTACCTTCCGGGTGTAATATGGCTCAAGTTCTCGAAAGTGTACATCCATGCTCACAAACAACCTTTTCTCTACCGGGCTCCAGCAAACATATCCCTTCTGAGTAGCAGAATATCAAACAAAGATGCATTTCACCGCTCTAGGGGCAAGCTTCCCGACGGATGGCCTGTTGTCCTTCACAAAGCACATACAGCCAAACACCTTGAGTGGAAGAAGCCCACCATTATCTCCCTTTAATGACTCACACGGATACTTCTAATCCAGCACTCTCGAGGGCATTCTGTTGATTAGTGCTGCTGCGGTCAACACTGCTTGCCCCCATAATATTTCTGGGACATTCATGGAGATCATCATACTTCTAGCAACCTCTAAAAGATGTCTATTGTTTTTTTTCCGCTACTCCATTTTGAGCTGGTGTGTATGGGCACGTAGTCTGGTGTTGTATTCCCTGAGCTGATAAGTATTCCCCAAACGCTTTGTTAGTATACTCCGTCCTATTATCAGATCTCAATACCTTCACCACAGCACCGTATTGAATCTGAGCATACCTATGAAAGTTTTGAAAGCAACCAAACACTTCACTCTTATTTTTCATCAAGTACAACCAAGTAACGCGGGAGAAACAATCAATAAAGGTAACAAAATACTTGTATCCATTCATAGAACTTGTGGAACAAGGCCCCCAAACATCTGAATGTATCAGGTCGAATGCACGATAACTCCTATGACCAGAACTTACATAAGAACTTCTAGTAAGCTTTCCAAACTCACATGCATCACACACAAGATTCTGCTTATTTGCTTTCTCAAATAGAGATGGATACAACCTACTTAAAACACTAAAGGATGTGTGTCCCAAACGCTGGTGATGAAGCATCAACACACTCTCAGCACTCATCTCAGATCCTACTTCTGCTCTCTCTATCATTGACACCAACGCTGAATCCAGCCCTTCACGATCCAGATACCACAATCCACTACGTCATGTGCCAGTCCCAAGTCTCCGCCCTGTCCCCTTCTCCTGGAAGATAACCTTGGGAATATCAAAAGAAACAATGCATTTTAGTTGGAGGATGATAGCACTAATGGTCAAAAGATTGACTGGAAAGGAAGGAGCATGCAAAACATTGGACAAAGTTATAGAACCTGTACAATCGACTGTACCCTTACCAACCACTGGCTGAAATGTACCATCAGTTGTTTGAATACTATCAGGCGATGCTAGGTGAGTATATGATGAGAACTCACTAGCATTACCTGTCACATGTCGAGACGCACCGGAGTCGACTATCCATTCTGATGATCTGTCGGGAGACATAGAAGCAAGAGCATGTATGTCATCAATACCTTTGGTCGGATGAGCATAGGTAGTAGTGTTACCTCTGGCGAAGAATGACGTGGATGCCTCCTCTATTCCACTCCTTCTGTCTCCATCCCCTACTACTTTCTGCTTCCTCCTGGGTATCGTCAGGAGCGCCTGATCCTCCTCAGTAAAGACCACCTCAGCTTCTTCTTCTCCCTCTACTACCATCAGATTCGCCTGGTTGCCTGCTCCTCTTCCACCTCGTCGACCCCCACGGTCACGACCATGCCCTCCAAACTTTCCATGTCCACCCGAATTTCCTTCCTTAGGTGGCTTGGTGCAAGCATGCCTTAGATGACCCACTTCACAGCAATTGTAGCACTACCGAGTCTCTCCCCTGAATCCAGTATTGCTAGAGGCTGCCAGTGCTGACTTCATCATAGGAAGTCCACTTGTCCCCGCCTGCAGCCTAATGCGAGTCTCCTCCTGGATCATAGCCGAGATAGCCTCCTCAAGCGTGGGAATTTTTGGCTGAGCTAGCAGTAATGCAATCCGCTGAGCGAACTCTGATGTCAATCTCTTGAGAAACACCATAGTCCTCTCCTGTAGAAAGGCCTCCCGCTCTTTACATCCCGGGTCATTGCAGCTCGCCCGGGGGGAGAAGTGATCATAATGTAGCCACAGGCGCTCCAGCTCTATGGCATATTTCTGTGCAGTCCTCTCTTCCTAGACTGTGGCAGCGATCTCTCCCTTAATCTGGAACACCCTCAGGTTATTCCCCACTCCATCATAGATCCTCCTCAACTTCTCCCAGACGTCCTTCACCTTCTCAATGCCATCCACTGTGGTGGCGATCGACGGGACCAACGAGTTGAGGAGCCAGATGTACACCAACATATGAGTGAACTTCCACTCATCTCGTCCTCCCGAGTCCTCATCCGATTCTGTCTTCTCTCCTGTCAAGTAACCCTTCAGGTTCCTCCCCGCAAGGGTGTATCTCACCCGTCGTGACCAGCTCAGGTAAGTACTCGGTCCATCAAACTTCAGATCGATGGTCGAAAGTTCCAACTTCTTCGATGGTCTTGTCGCGCTCTCATCAGCCGACAACTTCATCAACTTCATCAAAGTTAACACCTCCGCAGGGTTCAACTTCTTGATGATCTCCTCCATCGATCAGGCTTCAGACTCAACACCTGTTCACCTTCTCTTCCGACCCTTGTTGTGTGTAGTGAAAATTTCGGCAGCACCTCTGCTGCACAACAAGAAGAAGATCTCAAACAAATTCTCGTTTCTCAGAGGAAACAAGAATAAAAAACAGTGATATATCTCATCGCTATGAGATATATACTCTTCCTGTCATCAGTTCGAGGACTGAGTCGAGGGAATCCATGTCAAACTCTAGGTTCGACATGGTGCAGCAAGGGGGGAGGTCGGGGTTTGAGGAGTTTGGAGGGGTC
>NC_033797.1:102898922-102961478 GCF_001876935.1 Asparagus officinalis
GCGGCTAGGGTTTTGGTGGAGGCTCTGATACCAAGTAGAATTATATTAGAAACCCTAATTCATTGCTGAGATAGCTTGGGCTTATATAGGCCCCTACAACACACAATGTCACGCCCCGAATCTGCAGCGGAAATTCATAAAATACGCAGTACGCGACAGCAGCGACCCGTGCACGAGACAAGTTTTATGCACGAGTCAAGCCTAGCAATTCATATCACATAGTTTATTTTAAAAATATTCATAAACCTGCTGATGATAGAAATCAGAGCAACTATTCCCGAAGCCTAAATAGGGATAAGTCAGCGTCTAAAACACGTTGCTGGGTAGCCTATTCCCATAACAATAGGGAAGTCTACATATTCGAAGTTGTAGCATCAAGTCTAAGGGAGTTCATTCCTTTAGCACAACGTGACATGCTATCACATAGTTTATTTTAAAAATATTCATAAACCTGCTGATGATAGAAATCAGAGCAACTATATATATGATTGGTACTTACAGCCCACAAGCTCACCGTTATAAACATTTTTACAAAACAAAACAAATTGTGCTGAAGATAACATCAAAAAGAAGAAGCTCTCCATTTCACGCCTCTCAGCCAAAAGCTCAAACCAAAAGTCGGCTAATAGGAAGCTACACCGGATCTGAAAAAATATATAAAATAACGGAATGAGCTAGCACTCAGTGAGAACATTTCCCACTAGAGTTCCTAGATAACTAACAAAATAGTAATAAGAATAGTTCCCAGAAATTAACAAATTTCAAGTTTTGCATGAGAAATTCACAGATAGCAGAATACGATCCAAATATCGTAATATTGTCATTTTTAAGAAAAAATACAACAATTATATTTTCTTTCTCATGTGCAACTGAATAAACTATGAAATTTCTTGGAATCAAACCCTTTTTTAATTAAGGTAAACAATTAAGAAGGAAAAGAACTACTAAATTTTACAAAATCAGAGAATTGTTGTTTTCTTGATCTGCTGACTAAACTTAGACAGCTTCTCATCATAAGCTTGCCTAAGCTCATCATGCAACTCGGCTCTAATGGACTCTTCATTGGCGGCTAAAGTCTTCACCGCAACTTGCTCTGTCTCGACCAGCTGCTACTTCAAGGACTTCAACTCATCAGATAAAGCAGTGTGTGTTTGCTGATCCTGCAGCTTTGTCATCTGGAGAATTTCACAGTCAATTATCAGAATCTTATTTCTCGATGAGTATTTCATGAATGTAAAAGTCACCCCATAGTTCACACTAAGGCTACGAATTTTAGCCCAGTAGCAAGGGAATGCATAACCGCATCAGATAACAGATAATTTCCGGGAACCGAATGCACCTAACACTGCCATAGGCTACCGGCCAAATACAGAGGGGCCAGAATAGATTTCAGAATGGCCAATACAGAAGGGCCAAGGCCAATACAGAAGGGTCAAATAAAGGTGCATTCACCATATGGCAGGAAGAACAAATCCATAGTGGACTATTTGAGGGTTTGAAAACATCAAGCTCACATGTCAAATGAGAAGTACTTTGCATATCAGAATTTACAGATATTTCAAATAAAATTGACAAGGTAAAACTTCTCATTTCTGTTAAAACAGTTTACGGATATTTACTTTTCCTTTATCAGATACTAAACCACGAAAAATCTTTGAATCCTTTAAACTGTTGAAATACGTTCCAATATTTCATCAAAAACTTTCAGATATAACAAAGTCCACAATTATTTGAAAATTGCACGAGAGCCAAAGTTATTTTTCATATTTTACATAAAGATCAAATTAGCTTTTGATATATGGTACGAGGCTAACATCGTATTATAGGATAGACCACAACAGAAATAGGTCAAATCTTTATATACATGAAAAGACATATTATTTATTTATTTATTTTTATCACAAGATAAATCAAATATAAACTCATGCAATTTCATATTATAAAATACTAGTGAGAAATGAACTCACCTCTAGTGGTCACGATATTCTCGAAATATTAGTCTCCCGAATATCAACCAGAACCTATAATGTAAGATATATGACTAATTATTGATTCAGAACAAACATATAATATAGGTAAATCAACTCATAATCTAGAGTCTAATAAACTCAAATATAATCAATAATGATTAAATTCTATAGTACATATGAGTTTATTGTTAATTTTAGCAATTTATCAAAATTTTATAACTCTCATATACTAGCTTTTGGACTTTCTAGCAATTTATGATAAGACAGGGGTTTATATGTAATTATTCTATTCATATATGATTTTAGCTTTCTCTGTTAGGGTTACTTACAAAATTTTGTGACTTCTAGGGACTTAGAATGAATTCTTAGGTCACAAAATTCTATTCTCCACTCAAGAGGGCTTTATAAGCAAGGTCAAAATAACTAAGGGTCTTTTTATAAAATTCATTCCTTTAATATTACCCAACTGATCATCTTCCTCATTCTCCTTTCTTTGTTCCTTTTCCTTTTTTTTTCTTCTTTTTTTTTCCGTTCCTCTTCCTCTGTTCTTCTTCTTTTTTTTCGGTTTTCTTCTCCTCTCCTCCTCTCTCTCTCTCTTTCTCTCTCTCTCTTCTGTCTCTCTCTCTCTCCCCCTCTCTTTCTCTCCGCCATGGCTGCAGGACGGCGACGAGGAAACCGCCGGCGATCAAAACCTGCCGACGACGAGACCTAGGGTTAGTCTATTCCTTTCTTTTCTTTCTTCTTTTTTTTTTGTTTCATGTATCCTAAACACAAAAGAGAAGAAGAAAAAACATTTGCAAACCCTAGATTCCTAACTTCATATTCATAACAAATAAATCCCCTTATTCATTCGATTTTGATTCAATTTACTAAGATTTATTATAAAAGTTAGAAAGAGATTATACCTTGGGATGATTTCCACTTTCCCTATCTGCTTCCTCTTCTTCTTCTTCTTCTTCCTCTCTCTCTTTTTTTTTCTTTTTCTTTTAACCTGAATTTCTCCACTTTCCTCTCCTTATATACCTTTGGGAGGCGGTGAAAAGAATACCGCTATGTTAAGCAGTGGAGAAAAACTCCGCCACAAGATTTGATAATATTTTATTATTTTATTTATCTATTTATACATATATATTTTTTCAGGCTATTACACACAACTTACAAATAAGTCCCTATATATTACTAATATGTCAACATAAATCCTAAACAATAATAAAACAAACAATTTCTCAGACTGATAACACCTTAATCCAGAAAACCGTTACACGAATCATAGCCTTTAATCTTCTCATTATAATTTACAACACATGGGTCTCTAAAAAACAACAGTTCAATTCAATTCAGAGGAAGTTTACAAAGTAGGAACTCTCTCAGCTCCACTGGAGAGTACGGTGAGCAGATTGTTTCCGAAGGGGTCGCTGAGGTGAGATGTGAGGTTCTCCACAGGGCCTTCTCCTGTGACATAGGCCTGCAAGAAGAATCCTAGCATCGCAAACATGGCCAGTCGCCCATTCTTGATCTCCTTCACCTTGAGGATCGCAGCTTGGTCGGGGTCGTTGGCGAGCCCTAACGGGTCGAATGGGCCTCCGGGATGAAGCTTGTCCTCCAAATCCTACAAGAAATCCGAAAATATTTAGTAAGGCGACTCGTGATCAGCAATCTTTACTGTTAAAGTAGCGTTGCAAGAATGTGAGACGTATCAGCTATGATTATTCATGCCATACTCATTTTCTACTGTGATGACCATCTTGAAAGATATTTGTAGGCATTGTTTCCATTATTTTTTTTGTTTCGTATGCAAAAAAAAATCTTGGGGGGTGTTCATTTTCAATAAATGCTTATCAGATCATAATATTACCACAGTCAGTGTGGGACATCAGTATAAAACTTATAATATATATAATTTGAAGCAAATTATTTTCAATCTAATTTCAGGTGCTGATTTGAGCTTAGAATTTACCAATCCATTGATAATTCTGTAGTACTCAGCACCTCCGACGAGCACGACCTCAGCGACCACCGCGAGGATAAGGTTGATGGGGATGTTCTTTCCGAAGTAGTTCAATGTGTTCCCATCTAAGAGAAGTGCGCCAGTCTGGAAATATATCAACAAATCAAGCAAAATATTAATTAGCTGAAATATGTAACAAAAGGTCTAATGTATGAATCAACATAATTTTAAGACATCCAAGTTAAAAATACCTTGAACCAGACAGCCTCAGGACCACAGTTAGCGCCGAATTTGTTGAAGGCTTCAGGGATGATGAAGCCTGCAGCTCCGAGCATTGCCCAGCGAGCATGAATGAGCTCATATGCTTGGTATCTAGGAGAAGGTTATGCATTTTTTAAGCTTTGCTATATTTGATTTGGCTATTTGTTGAGTTTCTAAGAATGAGCAAATACTCACTTGCTGAAGTTTTCCGGCTTCTTGCTCAAACCAAAAGGATCATAACCATAGCTGCCAAAAATAAAAGGACATCATCACGTTGTAAATCCAATAGTTAATCGTTCATACTGTTGGGAGTCCCTAAGCAGGCAATTGTAAGCACCGTCCGATCATCACAATCCTAATTTTTGGTTTAAATCGATGCATTCAGATCCTATCTACTATCAAAAAGTAATAGTTTGGTTTAAATCGATGCATTCAGATCCTATCTACTATCAAAAAGTAATAGAGAAACCACTAACTTGTATCACAATCCTCGATTATCTAGGGGATGGTTGAGATTTCTTTTTTAGTATAAATTACGATGAGCACAATTCATGGGGCTGATGATGAGCCTTATATTAGAATGAATTATAACCGTCCCCTAGTAGACAACCAATGATTGTGATGAATTGACACTTGAGTGGTGAGTTTTGCACACAGGACAATCAAAGCTATATGTGTCAAAATTGAGCTCTGATATGAGCTGTTGGGAGGAATACTGGACATTTTACAAGTTGGATCTTAAACAAAGATTAGAAATCAAGCAATTCATGGATACGATACATATGATTTATTAAATTTCTTTCTAAATACTTAATTATTTCTAAATCTTCTACTACATACAATATGAGCTTGCTTGAGCACAAGCAGGTTATAATTAATTAGTAAGAAGAGAACTTACTCTCCAGGGACCTCTCCGTTAAGGTACTCAGGCACCTCCGACCGGTCCAAAAGACCCTCCGGCAAGAATATTCTCCTATCAGGACCTGAGTATTTTGTTTTGCACATCTAATTAGGATTAGTCTTATTCATTATTTTTGTTGTGTTTTTTAAGGGGCTGGTTGGTTGGTTGAGAAACTAAGAAAAGGAAATTAAAACAACAGACACACCATGTGAAGGTGTTTGATTTTATTTTTTTGCATTTGGTTGAGAGGAAAAAAAGAGATGTTGTGCATGTGAGACCTATCCACTAGTAAGACAATAGTGTTATGGGTCCCAAATTTAAGGAAACTCATTTCCTTCTAAAAAGTCATGAAATGAATTTGAAAACATAGAAATGAGTTTCACAACCTATATCCCATGAGAAATTTCCCAAACTTAGAATTCTAGGAAATGAACCAAACAACCCCTTACTCTACTAAGTTTGGCAATTAGTCCAATGCATTTACTATAATGAACATTATTTATCATATGATTCAAAATTTTAATTGTAGCATAAATAAATAGTGTTTTAGGCACAAAATTCTACTTAGTATGCAGTGTTTTGGAGGTTCATAATTTTACTGTAGCATGGATAGTTTATTATTTGAAATTTTACCGTAGTATGTTTACTTTAAAGTTTAAAGTAGTAGATGCCATGATTAACTGAACTAACCACTTATCATATAAAATAAATGACAATATCTTTCTCGTCTCATACAAAGGCTCTAGGGTGAATTCAGTCCGGATACGGCTCGGATATGATGCTTACCATATCCATATTCGCTTACCCATCTCGGATACGGATACGAATACGGATATACATCGGTAAGGAAAATTTATAACCATATCCACTAAAATCGGATACGGTTACGGATATACATGCGGATATATAAGCGGATATGCATGCGGAAACAAAACAGATATGAGAAAACTAGATGGTATTGAGAAAAACATAGTTGATGTGATACAAAAGAGTTCGTTGATATGTCCATTATAACTGAAAAGTTAAGATTAGACATCTTGATCATCAACATTATCACAAATCCATAATCAAATAATCGAAACTATCGTAAGAGTATATGTATTCGGATATTTCGGATACAGATACAGATATTTCACTACAAAACCATATCCGTAACCATATCCTATCGGTTATAGATTTGAGTAACCATATTTGTATCCTAACGAATACGGTTACGGATATTTTCTCGGATACGGATACGGTTTAGCACCCTTATGCACAAAGCTATTAGCTCATACAACTAAAAATCAAGAATTCCATTGCCGAGTCAAACTAGAACTAAGTCAAATTCTGAATACTTCTACTAACTCTTAACTATATATATAGCCTCTCCCTTTGGAAACTACAAAAGAAAATTAGACTTGATCTAACTGTTCTTTAACTAGGCCAAAATTGGTCTAAGTAGAGGTTAGATCAGAATAGAACTGGTTTTAATGCTAGAATAGAACTGGTTTTAATGCTAGAATTTGAACTGAAGAAGACTTTTTCAACTTTGGCGCAGCTATTGTCAGTCTGATTTTGGGGCCAAAGTTATATCCACTAAAACCAGTTTTGTAGAGTTATCAAACACACCTCACATCCTTAATTAGTCTCATTTGCCAAACGAAAGATGAGGCATTCAATTTTCTAATGCTTAAATATCGTCCCCGCTATGTCGCTTATATACAACAAATCATATTTTGTGGTACAAAAATATCATAATTTTTTTAAAAAAGAGTGGTATATTCGTACTCTTGATCATACAAACATGAGATTTTTGCCCGAATATTTCTCTATGATCTTACATGCTACTTTTGAAGTTTTTTAACGATTAATATTTGTTGAAATTTATCATTACATATATTCCAATTCTATGTTAAAGTAGAATTAATATAAGTTTGAAAAACAAATTTGACAGATTTAATAGCAAATTTAACAAATACTAATAGTTAAAATCCTCTAAGGTTAGCATGCACATAAGTATCTTGGAGAAACATTCAGATGAAAAAATTTCCGTTTATATTATCAATGTTATTAACGTGCTAATTTTTTTTAACAACCTATGTTATTTTTATGCCGCAAAATACAACTTGTGATGTATTAAGACGCAGAGCAAGAAAACTTTACAGTATTTAAGTGCACTTCAGCATTTTAATAACTACAATATTGATAAAAGTTTTTCTTGTCAACAACTATATTGTGGAGGACTTGCATGATGAGGTAGGTTTCTTGGAACCCAATTTCCGAAACTTGGGGCCCAAGCTTTCCCTAATTACACACTAGAAAATATATATATATATACTTGTCGGACCCGCATATTAAAATCCTACTACGCCTCAAGGAAATCCCCAAAAGGCCGGAAGCCCGAAACGCGTAGAAAGAGTAACCCCTATTCCTAGGGAGAAAAGGAAAGGAAAAGCCCAAACACGTACAACTACTTGTTTACCTGAATCCTCTACTCCCGATTTCCCTCTCTATCGTTTTCAAGACGTATATCCTCACTTGATTCCGTAACCTGATGTGCGACAACGACGATGGCTTGGTGTTCTCATTGTCTGGATGACTGCAATCCTCTTCTCGACCAAGATCACGGCTATGTTTGCTGCCGAGGTTGTGGCAAGATTCTGGGTCGGATCATTATTTACCGCTGTGGTTTCTGTGGTATTAAGTTGGCCTCCGGCAGTTGTTGTCGTCGGTGCAAGAGAAGAAGAGAAAGAAGATCGATAACGTTCTCGGCGACAAATCTTTAGTTTCTAGTCGATATTGTAGTGTTCTTCCTATTTTTGTCAAACGGTCTTAAATGTATTAGGTTACTGAGATTTTATTTACTTTTTTTTTCTGTTATTATTATCTATGTGGTTTTGAGATTTGAATAATTATGCTGGATGTACTGAGATTTCATGGAGATGATTGTCAATATTTTGTGGTTGAGATATTTATGTTTCAGGATTGATATTGAATATGAACTTTATTATTCTTTGAGCTTTCGGGTTGCTTGTGAGCATATTTGCGCAGCTATTTATGGTCTATTTGGTTGTTTTCGTAAGAAAATATGTTTCCATATAAAAAAACATTTTTCTTAATGTTTTTTAAATTTCATGCAAAAGTATTTCTATTGTCTGTTTCGCCAAAAAAACATTGGGTACAATTAAATTCCACCACTTTTTTTTTAATTTGATTCAAATTGACACAAGAAGAAAGTAAGTGGTGTGTGAGTAGATTCCCTTCTCAGATTTATTTATTTATTTATTTTGATAAAATGAGGTTTCTGCCAATTTTGGAGATATTAGAGAGCGCACCTTTTCTTTTTCTTTTTTTCCCCTTCTTCTTTTACGATCCAAACATCAAAAAATGAGGGGAAGTGGCAATTTTTTGGGGCTCCTTCAGTGTCACGGTTTATCTTGGGTCTTCTCAGTTTTTCCAACCAACTCAAGATTGTTCCCAAAATATTGATTAAAGTTTTTCTCGTCAGCAACTATATTGTGGAGGACTAGTATGATGAAGACCCAAAATAAACCCTGACACTGAAGAAGCCCCCAAAAATTAGAAAATAACACTAGATTGTTCATTAATTAGAAAATAAAAAAATCCACTAGACTCCGTTATATGAGAATTTGTATGCAGAGCTATATTTGAATTTTAACTAACTAGAGACATGTTGCTTTTGACCACATAATGCCTTCTTGATTAAAAAATTTTGAAAATAAATCAAGATTTATTGCTTAAATGTATCTCACTACTGTTCAATTAGGATTTGTATCATCTCCAATGCAATAAAAAACATAAAAAAAACAAAACAAAACATAAAATAATTATGGAGTAACCACTATTTTATCACAACCATTGATTGTCTATATAATTCATGGAGGTATGGTGAATATTAAATTTCGAGTGAAACACAATCATCCACTAGATAATCGTTTGAGATCAAAAGTTGTTATCACTCCACTACTTTCTGATAGCCACTACTTTTTGATAGGGAAGAATACCCAAATCCGTTCATGACCTAAACTGAACTACTACTGGCTTAGCTACCTAGCTACTAATAACTTGGCTGGCACCCGTTCTGCCAATATAGTTGAAAGAGTATAAATAGGATTCCACTCAGGGCACACTTGTCAGTGACAAGGAGAAAGCAAGCAGATTATAGCGTTTAATCAATGCAAATAAATAACAAACAATTGTAAACCCAAAGCTGTTCAGTTCTACTCGGAGAAATTCAAGATTTGAGTACTTGAATTATCGCGGTGTTCCTCTTTTCACAAGAGGATTATAATGCTCACCAATAGAGCCAAGCAAATTCTATAATCCTGTTTTGTTCGTATTTGAAAATCAAAATTGTGTGCCCATGACAAGTCCCACATTAAATCAATTGATCTTTTGTCACTCATAAAATGAGAAATCATCCAAACTCCAATACACAGCTAAGCTTCAATAGCTATAACGATAGGGGTTAATTGTTCATAGACCTCCCTGTAGTATCAAATTTTGGAAGTTTCCCCTCAGTTTTCCTTCTGCAGATAGACGCCGTGGATGTTTCTTTTTCCCTTTCTTTAATGTTTCTTTTTCTTTTTTCTTTTTTCTTTTTAAACTAATTTCATCAACGGATCATGTCTACCAAATTTCACCGAGGATAAAGCGTATAAACAATAGTTAATATTTGTTATTTGTTATCAATGGTTTTTAAGGGAAATATTGCAGCCCTGTGCTATCGACCTTTGGAATTTATTATCCATGTAGTTTGATTTTGA
The DNA here is from genome assembly GCF_001876935.1 of Asparagus officinalis. Classification (NCBI taxonomy): domain Eukaryota; kingdom Viridiplantae; phylum Streptophyta; class Magnoliopsida; order Asparagales; family Asparagaceae; genus Asparagus; species Asparagus officinalis. The sequence continues at coordinate 102,908,772 of NC_033797.1, forward strand.
AACTTATTGTCCAAGTAGTTTGATTTATCTTCCAAAATAAAACCACATGGATAATATACTCTAAATCACGGTACTACAAGGGTCTATGTGCCAAGGGGGTACCAAGGGTTTTTGTTCAATTAAAAACATAATAAATATATATTAACAAGCGTATCACCTAGCATTTTTATCAGTTCAATAACATGGAGCCTGTGGGGCACAAATGAGTGAAATCAACAAACCAAAAATTTCAATCTCTTTTGAAGTTGCTTTTTGGTCGTCTCAATAAGCTCATCAACCAAGGGATCAATTCTGTCACTGCAACCAGAGGAGTATAATGAAGATGATCGTTATCTTGTACAAAAGAAGTTCATAGGTGACAAGTTCATTTCCTGTGACTTCCCTTTGCACATTCATTTCCTCGATAAAATGTAAAGAATAAGAAATATATATCGGAATTGAGATTCCGCTATATTATCTTGCTTCTTATGGATAAACCTCAAATTAATCAGCTCAAATTCAAGTAATATTGCGACCGAGTTTAATTACACAACAGAAATCAACATCACAGTTCAGATTCTTTAACAACTAATTAGCTACGTTGCAGCTTAATATTGAGCTTGATATTGATCGGAAAAATCAGAAAATGCAATATGTAGACCTCAGCTACATAAAATTGAAATGGAAGTGGCTGGTTTTATCACTTCTGATGATGACTTAGAACAAAAACTAGGAAACCTAATCAAACAGTTCAGGAATGTGTACAAAAAATATCAGTTCTAATGTCTGCCTGAGATTTGTATTAAAGGGCATCGTGAGTTGATGGTAAGCTTACGAAGTTCATAAGAACTTGAAGGTCCATGTACAGAAGATTCACAAAGCTTACATTAACTTAACTTCATACGGAGCGGTTTGCTTTGTGAACCACCACTCACAAGAAACACCATAAGCTAAAACTTTCAACGGTAATCAAACCAAAACATAGGCAGAAAAGTTAGAAGAAAATTACTTGTGCGAGAGGCTTCCCCAAGGACGAAATAGCTTTCCCAAATTTGGGCTTCTTCTCCTCGGCACCATATGCAATTCCTCTACCTGCACCATCATAACCACCTTGATTTAAGTGTGCGCGTATTGAAACTTGTCATAAATATACAGTGAATAATTGTTCATATCAAATTTCAACGGAGACAAGGACAAATAGAACTAAGTGATGCTTAGATCGTCATCACACGTGGGGAGAAAAAATTTTTATCGTTGGTAAATGAGACAAGATTAGTAGACTACACCTATCAATCAATCTAACACAACAAAGACAATAGAAAAACAAAGCTTCTACAGTCAATTGGAGCATGCCGCCTTCATCTCTCTGTCTGTTTCTTCTTCTCCCAGAAGATCGGTGGACACTGCACATGGTATCCTGTGCCGCTTCAGAATTCGTGAGGTGGCTATTCTGGCCTTTTCATAATTTAAAACCACTACTCTTTCATCGTCCAGATCAAATCGTAGGCATTCTTCTCTACAACCTTCCACCAGCTCACACAAATGTTTTAGATTTGCAACCTCCATGCCGTTCACTTTCTTCACCTGCAAACCATCATTACATGCTTTTAGATTTAGCCAACATTTGATGATGACTGGCAGGAATTAAGATACTTAAGACTGCAGGTGGAATTTGGAGTACGAGTACTTGCCTGTAACTCGGATAATCTCTCATATCCCGCATTGATATCATCCATCAAGACCTAGAATTCAATGATAACGAAAGGTTTTACATCTCCAAGAACAAACTTAAGAGTCAAATTTTCAAGAAAATGGCAAGTGAACAGTTGCTTTCAAGCCAAATCCTTTTCAAATAATTTGTTTGCATGAAATAGTATTGTTTTCATGATACAATAAACCACATTGCATATTCCCGACCTTAGATCTGGTTCCAAGGACATGCGTACAAAGGTAGAAGTCTGACACAGTACAAAATCGATAAGGTGTCTACACAGATATTCTACATAACTCAATATGATGTAAGCGCAAAATTATCACTAGAGAACAATGAAAACAGAACTACAGATAATAAAATTATAAATTGACAATAAAACCTAAATGCCTACAGTAGTTGAAAATGGTATAAAGATAAATTCGAATAGACCTAAGGCAGTGAAAGAAGTCCTGCACAGTATGCAGAACCGTAAAGAGCGATGACTTCATGAATTAAGTAATTATGAATTAAACCATACAAAAGATTTTGACTTTTCGAGCTTGGATACACAAGTAAAACACAAACCTCAAATTCCTAACCTTGATTGACAACTAGCGGATGTAATGGTCTAGTAACAAGCAGATGTAATGGTCTCGTTCAAAAGGTCTGTTGAAGTCATTTTGAAGGGCTCTGGAGTTGATGCCGAGAACAAACGGCCGTGGTGGGAATACAGGAGCCAGTTTGTCGGGGCATTCTCACGTGGATGAGAGAGCGGGCGGAAGTTTCTTTGGGTTTCATCTGCTCAAAGTAGATGAACTGGCAGTGGTTTTCCTGTTCTTTTTTCTTCCTCATAAACGTTAGACACGATAGTTCAACCCCACCCCCTCCCCCCCCCCCCCAACACCCCACCTCTAAGATGCAATTAGCATGCGAAAGGATATGTCAACAATCTTTCTTGATTGTAAGGTTGATATGAAGTTTAACTTGAGATGGTTGGATGAGAATTAATCTGAGGAAAAATAACTCTAAATTCATTAAAATGTGTTGGATTCGTGCTCAAGACCTGATCTAGAAAACAATGGTTTCATGCCCACGAGGAATCACTCCACAATTTCTAAACTCTAAATTTGTTATTCAAATTAAATCTCATATTCCCTAATTTCACCTGCCCACCCACCTTCGCTCACACACATGCATGCAAGCGCTCGCCCGCCCACCTGCCCTGCGCACGCATGCATGCACCCCCCTACACGGGCGCACAAACGCACATGCAGATAATAGGGTGTAAAATCTTATCTCTACTAAATACAAATAAATTTAAAACTTCTAATCCTACTACAACTCAAAATAAAAAAAACAACTCTAACCTACAATTAAAATTCTAATAAAACGTTAAGTAAGATTTTAAATTTAACTAATTTGAAAATTTTAAATCTAAACTACCCTGATATTGATCCCCCTATCAACTCTCCATGGCTTGGAAATCAAAGTGATGATATTACCGTGCATCGAGTTGTTTGATCTCATCTAAAGCTAGTGTATGCACTCCTGAACGAGCGCATGTTGTCATCAACAGCCGACGCAAATACATCAACAAGAATTTATTGATCTAGAAAGATGGTAAGTGATGGAAACAAGTGAATTGGTAGTATAGCAATGGCGGCATCAAAATTTGCAAAATTCATAAGCTTGTGATATAAACGAGATCCTCCATATTGAATACTAGGTTTAGAGCCATGTTTTTTGGAATGTCTAATTCGTTAAGCTATCGTTCCCACCATCTAGCAAGTCGATAAGACTTTGTTTGCAGTGTGAAGTTTCACCATAAATCTTAGAGGGAATCTCTTAGGACGAACTGAAACTAAAAGCCCACTCATTAGCTACAAGTTCCAACAAATGGTTAGAGTTATCTACTGCAAATTTATAATTTCATTATTTTTAGCTAATTTTCGCTATGTCTTAACATAAAAATCATACACATTTTATGCAAATGTGTTCAAAATCACTGTCTATGAGTTAAAGGTATATGAGCGAAATCAATAGGCGCAAGCACACTCAATTCTGAAGATCTATCTTGAAGATAGTGTCAAATCTTTCGAAGTCCTATTTGGCTAGTTTTGAGTACTTCATACACCGTGTCAATTTAGATTACATATTCTCAAACTCTAAACTAGTAAATTTACAAAAAACTTTAAGCAGCTCATGGGACTATTATGGTTTATTATTAGGTCTCTTGCTCATGGGTATCATCGCATGCGTAAGTCCTAAAGCGGTAGCTAAAGTGTACTGTAAATTTTCTTCAGCTTTGCTAGCTCCAATTGGGGGTTCAAAATTTTCTTCTAGGTCATTTTCTTCCATAACTCGGTCTTTTATGCCTAGTCATAAGCTCTTACTAGGGACATTGATAGGTAAAATATCCTAAACCTTGACAATTAAAATACCTAATGGACTGTAAACTTTATGGAACTAATTTTCCTTAGGTTGGATTAGTCTTATTATCAACTTTAATCTTATTGTCAACTAACTTCTTTTATGACTTTCCGATTTGGGACGGAACTTCCTAGAGCTAGAGGTGAAAAGATAATGCTCAAAATGAGTGATCTGATAAGCATGCTCCAGCAAATTAATGGTACTTGGGATCATCCCCTTCCTAATATTTGCCTAAGATCTGTACGAAACATATAAGCAGTAAAGATAGGGCTTCTTTCACCTTACAACGGACCATTAAGACAAGTTTCATTGATGTGTGATGCTTAGCCGGTCCAAAAGTTGAGTCACATCGAAAATGGGCAAATACTTCTCCAATTTTATTTTATCTCTTCTCATAATTATAAAGGCAATTTGCCTTGAACACTCTTAACTACATCTCTACAAAGTCAAGTAAGTTTTAGCAAGGTTGAATAGTTTCATCTTGGTTGACCTACCATTCAAGATTCAGACATATCATAACAATCAATATGGTATTCCATATCAAACAAATATCTTCTATCATATTTCTTTAGTTTAGCATCATCTAAATACCTTTCCTTGTGTCTCCTATGATCATATCATCATACCTTATATCATTATATCTCCTATCATCATATTTCTACTGTCATATCCACTAAGAGGTGTATACTCTACTCTATAGTGTTGGTTTCTCCCTCTATGTATGTCTCTAAGTATTGTACCCTATCAATTTCCATCCTAAAGTGGTTGGATATATTCGTCCCCAGTGTTGATTAACCTCCTAATTGAGGTGTCTAATTTGGTCATCCCCGTAACTAAAATTGGTCACTCTAGTACCAATGCTAAATAGAATGGTTAAATTTCATGTTAAATACCTATGAATTAAACCATACAAAAGATTTCGAGTTTCGAATCCTCACCAAACACAAACCGCATATTCAAAATCTTAATTAACTACATGAACTAAGGTTCAAACATAGTTCTGGTCTCATTTTGAAGATTGCTCGAAATTGTAGATGATTCAAATAGGGGTGGTGATCTTGAAGGAGCTTGGACGTTAACGGGCTCTAGAGTTGATGTCAAGGTTGGACGGCTATGAAGAGGATGCGGGTGCTGATTTGTCAGACACTTTCATAAGGATGAGAGTGGAGGGAGGAGAGGATTTCTTCAGGTTTTGTCTACGCGAGCAAGGTGAACTGGATGTCGTGTTTGTATTTTGGCTCGCGACACAGATGCTAACTTCATTTTGCTCGCGTGAAGATGAACTGGGAGTGTGAGAGGATAACATCATCAATCTTTTTTATTGTGAGAATGAGTTTGTTTTGAGGTTTATTTTGAGTTGAAATGGATGGATGAAATTTGATCAAATGAAAAATAGCTCTAAATTCAATAGAATCAGCTGGATTCACTCTCAACACCTAATTTAAAAAATAACTCAAAATATATGAAGAATCACTCTATAAGATCTTCTCAAAATTATAAGTTTTTTATTGAAATCAACTCTCATACTCTCTAATTACAATGAGAATCATAACCCATATATATAGGGTGTGAGATCCTATCTCTAGTAAAATTCAAATACATATAAACTTATAATCTCACTACAGCTCAACCAAAAACAACTCTAACCTAAAAGTATAATTCTAACTAAGCAATAAATCAATCTTCAAATTCAAGTAATTTAAAATTTAAATCTAACCTAAAAGTATAATTCTAATCGAACAATACATCAATCTTCAAATTCAAGTAATTTAAAATTTAAATCTAAACTATCCTAATATTGATCCCCATCAAAGGTCCTTGAATATACTTGTTAAATACCTCCTAAGTGGTCATGCTAGCCTTGTTCCTTTCAGATTATTTCTTTTGATATGAAGAAGATAAATCAATTAGCAAGAAAGAATAACTAAAGGGGACGGTTTACTTACAGTAATCAAGATGCTGTTGTGTTAGGTACAATGTATTATCTAGATGTAGCGGTTCTCAGCAAATACCAACCGGTCCAACCCTAATCAAGTTTTCCATTATATAATTAAGAAATAATATCCAAAGGGATGTCAGAATTTTAGCACATACACTTTCCATTCTAGTTGCCAAAAAAGTGTTTAATGGCTCCTGGTTATCAAGAGGCTTCAGATGACACGTATGGTTGTATAGTCTACAGATTTTTTTATGCATTCTCACAACTCAAGCTTCTAGTCAATTGTGTGAATCAAAAAGAGGGAAAAAGAGGGAGTCTTGAGACCTGATATTGATGATAGAAAAATCTTGAGAAACTAAAAGCATAAGATTGTCAAAGGTATGTAAATAGGGAGAGGAGCTTAAAGAAACATACCTGAGAAAGAATAACAATCTGTTGCCCAGCTTTTTGCGGTAACTCCCGCAATGCCTTTTCACACAGTCGACGAGGGCAAGTGTTATACCAATCTTCTCCATACTCATGAAGGTAGGGCTGAGTCAGGGGAATAAAAACAAGACCAGCAAAGATATAGTAGCTTGGTACTTTGTCAAATTGATGAACTGGAACCAAAGGTTGTAACTGCATGATTAAAAGAATGTACATGTTACTGCAAAAAGGATCACAAACATAAAAATAATTGCATGAGCTACAGATAGAAATGAGTAACTAAATAAATTAGACTCAGCTATCTTAATATGTTACTATAGCTATCTAAATAAACTTAATTAAGAGGGGGGAGAAAAGAATAATCACAACTCACTGGCTGAAGAGTGATTTGAAATTCATGCTCTACACCATCTCTCAATACTCTGACGAGAGCTGTTTCTCCGGGTTTTTTCATAGATACCAAATGATCAAATGTTATCCTCTCTCTGTTTCGGAAAGGAACTGCAATAAAACAATGGTCAATTCTTAAATGACAATACACAAGTAACGGACTTTTCCAGAAAAGCATTTTAAGAGAGATTTAAATTCAGAATAAAGAAGAGAGGCTTAATTGACTAACCTGTTCCAAGAACAATGTCATCTTTTCTCAGCACCTTGTGAGCATCTGAAAGAGGGTTGATTTTGGTTACAAGAACACCAGTCATGTCTGGATGCATTCCAAAGTGTTCTCTCAATTGAACATTTTCAGTAGCCTGGCATGACAAACCAAGAGAACAGAAACCAACATACTTTCCCTTCTCTTCAACTCCAGAAATAAAATGTTTTATTACTGGCACTGGTATAATATATCTACAAAAATAAGTACATCGTGAGAATGTGATGAATAAAGGGACCAGTATGTTATATCTACAGAAAATAAGACATAGTGACCAATATGATGAAAGCAGTTAATGACCTTGTTTTTTTTTTTTTTGCAGCATTTGAAAGTTACATTGTTAATAAATTTTCATATGATATTAATACCCCTCTAGCTGTTAAATCAGTTATAAACGTAAGGCAGAAGCGACACATCATAAGCTATTATCTGTCGTTGGAACTGAATTTATGAAGCTCAGACAGGTCACAGTAACTCAGAAAAATGTATAATGAAATTGTAGTATCTAAGGTGTGAGAAAAAATATTGTAACTTATTTATTAATCGGAAAAGTATATATTCATCTCATCATTACCAATATATATGATATTCATGGAGAGTAGACGAAATAAAGTTCTAAAATATACATCCAAAAATAACATCCATATAGCATATGAAAGTATCATAATGTTTGTAAGCGCTTATCTGCAGAATATTTACACCAAGTGAGAATGGCTATCCATCAATATAAAAATGGACTTATAAACGGAATTCTTGCTTCATGCCACGAAGAGGACTCAGGAGTGCAATTCTTCATGGATTTTTTTTTATCATCTACCACTTCACATAAGCTCTCTTTTACACAAGGATAACTCTCGAGAAGTTCTCAAGATACCAAAATCTTGCAAAGCATAAAATAAGTATTCCCTAAGAGGCTTCCAACTTATCAAGGAAAGAATACCATCTGCCTGTAGCTCATAAGCAGGATGGCATTGCATTCACCGAATTTTGCCAATCTTCTGCCAATCTAATCATTTAGAGTTGCTCTCAAAAGCCGACTGTAGAAAATAAAATGAAAGAAGAAACATGTATGCCATATTGGTATTGCCATGTATATCTACATTCATTAAACAAAAACAGGTCATGTGCTTCTAAGTTAAAATGTGTTCCTTGGAGAAATTTTCATTTTGAGTTTGGTGGTGGGTGCATAACGCTTTGAATATATTAGAACAAAGACAGATAGTGCACAGATATTAAAACTGCAGCACCAACAGCTCTTTGCCGGTCTAGACATGAGATGCATGGCTGATAATACCCACTATTTGGCATTTATATTACTTTTCAGATTCATAGGATGCACAATGTGATTTCCCAAAGGCCTTTCAAACTTCCACCAGAAACAATTTAAATAAAGAGAAATGCTGGGAGGATTTAAAAGGATGAGAATAATCTCATCATGTGTTGGAAAGTCTGGTATGGTTACATGTGTATCTACATTCATTAAACAAAAACGGGTCATGTGCATCTGAGTTGAATTGTGTTCCTTGGAGAAATTTTCATTTTGAGTTTGGTTGGTGGGTGCATAACACTATGAGTACATTAGAAGAAAGATAGATAGTGCACAGATATTAAAACTGCAGCACCAACAGCTCTTTGCTGATCTAGTCATGAGATGCATGGCCGATGATACCCACTATTCGGCAGTTATACTACTTTTCAGATTCATAGGATACACAATGTGATTTCCCAAAGGCCTTTCAACCTTCCACCAAAAACAATTTAAATGAAGAGAAATGTCAGGAGGATCTAAAAGAATGAGAATAATCTCGTGATGTGTTGGAAAGTCTAGTAGGGCGTAATGACTTGTTGTATAGATATACTTTTATGAATTGGGTTGGGAGTTGATATTTATGTGTTTCTACTAGGAAAGTCTACTATAGCTCGAGAATATATGCAACGAACTTGGAAGAGCAAAAAAATTATACGTGGATTTGCATGTATGTTTTCAAATTTATGATTTACTCATTTCTCTCACAAGAATGCCATATATCTTCTATTAACTAGACAAACATGAATTTCTATATCAAAGATGTGATTCGAGATACTTCGTTGTCGTCCTACACATAAGTTGACAATCATTAATCTGCATGTTTGAACATTTGATTTTGTAGGCTATACATGACTTGTGGATTTTAAAATGCTAGTTGAAGCATATTGACGGATGACACATGTTGCAGCTGGTTTAATGATCTACACCTAGAAATTAAGCAAGCCCTAGACTTATCAAGAGTTACAATGGGCAGATCACTGTTGTAGGCAGTCAGACCAAATAGATTGTAGAAGGCAGTCTGGTTGAGAGATTAGGAGATAAGTTGATCCCTGTCGTCGGCAGTCTACACCAAACAAATTATCAATATAGGTAGTTTGGTTGAGATGTGACATAAAAAGGCAGAGCATCATGGTAGGCAAATCACCATTGTAGACAGTCTAGTTGTCAAGATAGGGTGTGACATTTTTTTATTTTATGTGCGAAGTGCATAAGCTGAAAGTTATTGCAAATTTATTATTAAATCTTTATTCGGATAAAATTAGCAAACACGATACTCTAAATATCAATAATTTATATTACTATATGCGTAGTTTTTATTTTATAATTACTAAACATGTCATTTAGTGAACACTTGAAAAGCTTGCCCAAACATAAACATTTCAAATTAGGGTACCAAGGGACACGTGCCGAGAGAACATAAACCAAGTTGACAGGTGCAACCTACCCTAGTCAGCCAGTATACTGGTTAAAAGTGATCTCACCCAAAACAGTTCTGTAATTGGTATGTTTGAGTAAAACTTTTAATACAAGCTAAGGAGCTTTTGGAGTAAACAATGTAAATTTGATTATGTATATATGTTATGAATATGACTAGAAAAATAGGTGTATAAATAAATAATATGAAAATATATGTTTATTTTAGAGTAGGCCTTCGCAAGTTTCCCTTATTAACGGCCGTCATTACCTTAAGTTTCCAGCTGATTAATATGGTTGTTGGTTTGAGACGTGACACTTGCAGATTTATTCTTGGTTTAGGAATGCATCATTAGTCTTATGTTTCGATACAGTTGCCTTTTGGTCGAGAATTGATAAAACTCTTACACTTAATCAGTACTACTGCACGCACTACATAGAAATTTAGATGGAATAACCAGCAATAAACCAATATGTGCTATGATGCAAAAACACTGATGTAAACCCAGTGAGTGCTCAATGTTTTACTTACCCAATATTTTCCGCACCTGATAAGTTCTGAAATGCTACTCCAGCTACCTTGTCACCCATGATTGCAGGCCCTCCACTGTTCCCAGGATTGATAGCAGCATCTATCTGAATTGCCATTAACTGGCTAGCACCATGAACATACTGAGTTGGCTCAACCCGGGAGACTACGCCAGTAGTAACTGAAATATTGTCCCCACCTATCACAAAAGAGAACTTCATTACCCACACATATAAGCTAATTTAATCAATTCATATATATCTTTTTGGTACAAATCATTGTCCTCATACTATTCCTATTTTGTACAAGATTTCTTGATACTAAAAAGAAAATTTCAAACATACTAAAAGAAACTTGAAAATTTGTGGGATGGTTTCAAGACAAAAGTCACAATGACAAGAGATATGCAAAGATGCCAGACTGGCATCTTCAAACAAAATGATAGGATCAATCAGATGTTATAATAATGAAATAACCAAGATGATAACTAAAAGTTCGGAAAAGGACTTAGTTGTAAGGTGCTAGATGCTAACATTACCGGATTAGATAGAAAATGGCTTCAATATTCCAAGTTAACTCACACATAATTCCATTAAAACATTAAAATCATCTACACCACACCCACCGCCCTCCCACCAACCACACAAAAGAAAAAAAGAAACATGCCCTTACACTTCCAAGCCGTCTCCACCACCATGACAAAAGGAGAAAATAAAAGGAGTAACCACTGGAAAGAGGTGATTCGAATATCTACATAAACATAAATGACAGCAAGTAATTTTATTTTCCTATTATCATCTACAGTCATAACCATCTTTTTGTGAATTTTTGGGACAATTGGTAAAAATAAATTAATACAATAGGAAATAAAATAGCTCATCTAAAGTGAATTAATGGTCAATTTATTTATCCAAAGCTCCAACCTAAACCCTAAAAGTCATTTTGAGACTATTCACTGAAGTGTTACAATACATATAAGGTTTTATAACTAATCTGACTATTCTTCACTAAAATTGGAGTATCATAGTATCATGAACAAAAATATAAAAATTGCTCTAATAAGAAGAAATTAAATGGAAAAACTTATTCCCTCGAGGATATACAAGATAAACTTTCAAGAGACAGTAAAGATAAATATGAAAGCACACAATTTGCGACAATATAGCAGCTGAGTGTTTCTTTCATCCATAATAGGAAATAAATTTCTGTTGGTCAAGGTTTAGATACAAGCACAAAGAAGAGGAAGTTTACCAATATTCAAAGAGAATGACGAAACAAAGAGAAAGCCATAACTATTCCACAACTACAATCTCAATGCCTTACTTACAAAGCCTATAATAGTTCCTTTCAATGTCCAAAACAAGTGTCTATATGGTTGCAAATGCATATTCAGCAGAAAATCACATTTTGCAAACCTGCACTCTCTAAGAGGCTAAAGAAGGGTAGCAGAGACCATATGAATAAATATGTCGGCACAAATTGAATATGCAGCACTATTGAGTCTGGATTTTTATCTGATATCCTTCCTGTTTAACTCAAAGGCTACAATATCTATTCCTTAACCTTCTATTTCCTCATTCTACTTAACCCCCTTCCTTTCCTCCTCTTAAACTGCGTTTTCTACTCATTAATGTCACCAAACTTCCCAGAAAAAAAAAATTATGGCATCCATTTTACTTATTTTTTTTCCAGTCAAGATGTGTTTATTTTATTTTCCTAGTAATTTTGTCATATTAACTCTTATTTTGATTTTACTTATTTGAGAACCTGGTAACTAAAAGAAATAGTTTTCTTTTTCATAGTTGTTAATGTAATCATTTAAAATTTATTTCTTAAAGCGGTTTTCTATGTTCAGTGCTGCATCCTATAACATTTAACTTTTTAATATGGAATTTCCATATTTCTCCCGAAAAATAGTGGTCGTACCTAGCTTTCCAGGAACAGACAATTTATCCACATAATGGAATCCAAAATACCTGAGTCCAAGACACTATGAATTGGATTAAGCAATACGGAAGTGATTGACTAACTACACACTGATATCAAACATAACACTTATATAATGCCAATTATCAGTATAGGTTTATGAGGTGTATACGTACGTGTGCTGTCACATGCCATATGTGACCACATCAAACAACAGTCAGGATGTTACAATGAGCATCTAATACACTATTGTGAGCACTGTACAGATGAAATGACTAGAGGAAATATACAGCTGTCTACTCAATCCACGATAGAGCAAAACTTCAATGAACACCATGTGTCTCTAGCAATGTTACAGAAAGCGCTAAGTGGCCTAGGCGTCGGACCCCGGCTTAGAGCCCAGGCAGGGACTAGTTGTTTTCCCTTTTTTTAATTACAATCAATGTCATCCAAAGCGCTAAGCACCACTAGGTGCCAAACTGGCGACGCTAATGTTATCGACAGCGCAAGGTACCACTAGGTGCCAAACTTTGCGCTAGGCCTAGGAGGATTTTTTTTCTGTTTAAGTGGTGGTGGGGTAGGTTTTGCTGAAGGTCGGAGGAGATGTTTGTAGTCTGTGGAGGAGGCCAGAGGAGTTTGAAGGAGGTTAGAGGATCTGGAGGCATTAACGGAGGAAATCACGACCAAGACCTAGAGGCGTAGTTCACGTAAACGGTATCCACTTCCCTAGGCGCTCTCAAGACCTAGGCATGCGGAGCCTAGGCGGCCTTGGCACCCCCAATGCTTAGGCGGGGGCTTTTTAAAACATTGGTCTCTAGCTTATTCATCCAAAACCATTGACTCCAAAGAGTAACACCCATGTCGCAATGCATCTTACATCAACAAATGCTGATCCATCTTTTTATCAATGGACCCAAGTCTTCTGTTATAAGTCTCATGTTAGACATAATAATAATATTGACTCCATATATTTGTTTCCATGCCCTCTTTTTTTGTGCTATGAGTAGCCATTAGTTGCATAAGTTGTACTGCCTGGAGTGTGGAAACATAACACATACAGATTTTTACACCACCAAGGGATGAGACTACTTGCATACCTCCCATGGAAAAAAAAAAGATCCAACTGTATCTCCATCTTGCAATTACTATTCACCTACAGATACGCAGGTTCTTCTAAACTTTCATGCTTACAGGAATCTGAAAATGAATTTTCACAACCAAAACATATTTTAATTTTTAAAAAATGTAATACAGAGACAACCACCCTATATACTGCATGCAACTGTCATTCAGTACCAAAGTCTACAGGCAACTCTCCGGGCATTTCATGGCGCTTTCAACAGATTGTAAATAACTATTGCCCAATCAGAATGTATGATCTCAATCATTCTGCCTATTGCACTTCTCGTGGAAACATGGTTGGTTTCCCTTTACATAGTGAAAGCTCTCCAAGACCCGTGTCGGTCAACTTCCAGAAACTTCATCCCTAATTTTGAGGCAGATTTGTAATCTACCTAATAATATTTTAAGAATATTTACATATTTTACTGTTGAAATAACTCACAGTATGATATACATATATTTTGATTATCAAATTACAGTTTACTACACAGAAGCATGTAGAAATTACATCATACTCTGACCCTTCAAATGTTTTCTTGTTAATAATACCTCATATGCATACATCTTTGTCATCCATGTCACCAATACCCAACCGAAAGCTGAAAGGCCGAAAGAAAGGATTTTTCTACAAGATAAGTATACATGTGATGTTAAGAAATTATGATTACTCTGTCAAAGCCACCTATCAAGATACTCTCTCTTTCCAACTTTTTATTTAACCCAAAGTCCATCACGATTCAGACCAATAAATTTAATTGTCAGAATTATAATCATCTGACGCATCAATTTTTAAAAGATATTTCTGAAAAATGTCTTTAAAAACTTGTTTATTTATAAAGGTTAACCTTACGACTTGCAATCAAGAAAATGATGTATGCAAACTTTCTTTCATTAAATCCATCACAAGAATTTGTAAATTTTGTTATCAAATTCTTTCCAAATATTTACTAAGTGAGAACTAAATTAAAACAACAAGAACAACAATTAATAATGTAAAGAATAACAGAATTCAAAATAGAAAAAGCAAACACTTATGCAAGAAAATTTTTTGATGTCAAGGACTCACATGCCTGTTAATTCACCTTGATTCACTTAAAAGAAATCATAGTAGTGTACAAGAGAAGAAGTACATATCATCCACTCAAAAATCACAAGAATTCATACCTTGAGGGTACCCAACAACAGCAACAGCTTCCTGTAAGAATGGAATATCACCAAGCTCCAAAAAGGTCATCCCTTCCCAAAATTCTTCATTTTCAACCGTAAGAAGAGCTAAGTCACATTCGTGCCCAACAGCTTGAACCTGTGCTCTGTACTTGGTAGGCGAGCCATGCTTTCTAACAAGAACAAAGGTATGATCAGCAACAACGTGAGCATTTGTTAAAATCCGCCTTCCACTAAGCACAAAACCTATAGGAAAATAAATCATACTTTTAAGACCAATAAGTTTTATAAATGACAAACTTCAGAAGAAAGCAATATAATAAAAAAAAACTGTAAACACGAGAGAAGAAGTTAAAAACTTTAAAGAAATTACTAAATAAAAGGAAGAAAACCAGAGGGTTTGATAGCCCTTCAAATACTTATTGAAAGGAGAGTTCTGAAGTAATGCTGCTCACAGAACATAGTACTCTACTAAATTTACAAAAACCATTCTGATAATTTGAAATCCATTGGCCTCCCTTCAAATATTTACTAAAAGGAGAATCTTTTGAATTAATGCTGTTCAAAGATCGTATGGGTCTCTATTAGAATTTACTAAAAACCCGTTCCGCTAATTCGAAAGCCATTGCTTTCCCTTCAAATAATTTATTAAAAGGAGGGAGCTTTGAAGTAATGATCCTCAGAGGACATGTGGGTCTCTATCAAATTTACTAAAACCCATTCCAATAAACAAAACTCCGATAGCAAGCTAAGATTTTGAATGGAATTAATTGGAAATACCAGAACCCATGCTGTCCCTCTGAGATTTGTTCTGCCAAGGGAGGAAGTAGTTGGGGCTGCTGGAGACGGTAAAGATCTTGACAACAGAATCCAAAGCGAGCTCAATGGCGGCATAGGCGTCGGTATGCCTGGAACTAACAATGGGCCGCTCGCTGTCCTCTTGTAGAATTGGAACGGCGGCGGCTGAGTTAGCGGCAGTGCTGGCATCGTCTCCATTGATGGATGATGATGGTGTGATAGAGGAGGAGGAGGAGGAAGAGGAGAAGAGGGGAAAATGTTGGTGGGTCTGGAGAATGGGAAGAGATTTACGGAGGAGGGGATTGTTGGAGGAGAGAGAAAGTGGATGATGATTGTGAAGGAGAGGGCGAATCGAAGAGGAGAGTTTGCGGATTGAGCGGAGGGAGGAGAGCATGGCGACTTCGCTCGTCAGAGAGCGAGCGCTCTCTAGGTTTCTAGGATTTGAGAGGTTTTCGAGCGAGGAAGAGATCGATAACAGGCCTGTGGGCTGCCAAACTTGTGTAGCCCAAATTTCAAGTATTTTCTGATTTTTTTTTTTTTTTAATTTTTGGGTAAGCACTATTTTTTTTGTTTTAACTTCAGCTTTAATTCACTTTGATATTAAAAAAAGAAGAAGAAGAAGAGATCATTGCTTTAATTCTAGATATTGGTTGTTTGATATGTGATTGTGATTTATCTTTTCTATTGTAAAATAGGAATGAGAGCAATTCATGAGAATACTTTGGTGTAGCAAAGTGAAAAAATTGATAAACTTTGGGTGCCATAGTGAATAATATAATCTTTTAACTTTTGGTTTATGTTAAATTAGGATCTCATTGAGTTTTTGTGTCCTTTTATTTTGGATAAGTTACATTTTGGTCCAAATAGGTATGCAGATGGGTTGGATACAACTCACATATGATACTTACCATACCTGAATCTGCTTACTAATCACGGATACAAATATGGAGACGCCTTGGGAAGACAAACTCATATCCATATCAGTGTGTGTGTGTGTGTGTGTGTGTGTGTGTGTGTGTGTGTGTATATAGAGAGAGAGATTAATGGGTATCCTTGTCATAGGAGTGGATTTCCTCCTTGACGCCTCTAAAATCATATGATTGAGCGACATTATGGATGATCCGCTCCGTTAAACTTGATCTACATATTCTAAAACCCCAACACACCAAGTTTGAGGTGAATCCGTCGCCGTTTGACCCTCCATCGAGCCATGTGAAAAGTTCTATTCATTCAAAACCGTTAAAATTGATACGAGTGGATGAAAGGTCAAACGACGACGGGTTCACCCCAAAATTGGTGTGTTGGGGTTTTAGAATATGTAGATCAAGTTCAACAGAGCGGATCATCCACAATGTCGCTCAATCATGTGATTTTAGAGGCGTCAAGGAGGAAATCCCCTCCTATGACAAGGATACCCATTAATCTCTCTCTCTCTATATATAGAGAGAGAGAGAGAGAGAGAGAGAAAACTTATGTCAACTTAAGTGGACGTCCACTAAGTTTCTTAGTCATTGATGATCACTTGATTGAGCTACATTGTGGATGATCCGCTCCGTTGAACTTGATCTACATATTCTAAAACCCCAACACACCAAATTTGAGGTGAACCCATCGTGGTTTGACCCTCCGTCGAGCAATGTAAAAAGTTCTATTCATTCGAAATCGTTAAAATTGATATGAGTGGATGAATGGTCAAACCACGACGGGTTCACCCCAAATTTGGTGTGTTGGGGTTTTAGAATATGTAGATCAAGTTCAACGGAGCGGATCATCCACAATGTAGCTCAATCAAGTGATCATCAATGACTAAGAAACTTAGTGGACGTCCACTTAAGTTGACATAAGTTTATATATATCCACTATCACAACCAGGTTTTCTACGTTTACCCGAACAACGTTTACACCTCACACTACGGTTTTCTAGTTTACCGAAAACTCTACAATCAACACTCTTGTAATCCCACTCTACATCCTCTCAAGTGTTGGAACTAGACGTGTCTCCCTCAAGTGCTCGGATACAACCTCTCCCTAGGTTTGTCAACCGACGCCACTCCTCTTGGGACGATCCCCGACTCTCACCATACACTTCTCTTGGTGTACAAGTGTATTACAAAGTAAATCTCACAATAAGCATAATTACAATAAATGATTGTTAATATGGATGAGAACACAATGAAAGCTTACACTCAATTGTTACAACTCTCACCAACCCAAATATACAATGTATGCAAATACAATAAGCTCAAGTGGGTGTGTATAAACAATGAGTGAAATCAAATCAACTAAACTTAATATAAAACTAGCTTTAATAAAATGATAATCTAACAAATAGATGTAAAGCTAGAAATAAAGTTTAAAAAACTTCTCAATAGATCAAGAGGTAGAGGGAGAATAGTTGAATGCCCAAACACCAATAGATGATCTCCTCAAGCTCTTGTGAAATTGATTTCACAAACTCAAACTTCTAAATATTTAAAAGCTTCTTAAACAAACTTAAACCAAACTTAAACCTTTGTTTAAAACTCTTTAAACTTGTTTTAAAACATTCTCTTGGTTATCCATGAAAGATGAGAGCAAAGGGGTATATATAGCCTCCTAAAATCTCAGCCAAAAACCCAACAGAAAAGACCAAAAAGCCCCCTGAAAAACAGCTCAGGAAATAGTCGTTGGAGTCTAACGATCAAATCGGCAGTCGACCGTGGAAAACTCGCGGTCGACCGCAAGCAACAAAAAAACCAGGGTTTGGCTATGGACAACAGACGGTCGACCGTGGCGGTCGACCGCGAAATTCTCTGGACTGCATCCGGTCGACCGCCACGGTTGACCACGAGCCTCTGAAAAACTTACTGAGTCTCTGGACTCATGGGCGGTCGACCGTGGCGGTCGACAATGGCGGTCGACCGTGGCGGTCGACCGCAAACTGACATATGAAATTCAAGTTTATAAATAGTTTTCTAATTTTAAAACCCTGTTTAAAAAGATCAAATAAATTCCAAAAATTGTAAAACTTTGGAAAATGATTGTAGACATAATAATACACATGCTACAAAAACCGGTTTTTAGAAAGGACCTCCTAAGTAAAAAATATCATTATTTTATAAAATAGTCCAAAACATGAAAATGTAAACACATGAGTTTTGACATTTTAGCTTAACCATATTTTGAAACATTATAAAATAATTTTGTCGACTTAATAAAAGATGTATATGATTATTGTTAAGTCCAAAACCTGAGAATATAATATTTTTACAAAATTACATATTCTATGCAATATATTCTGAAACATAATAGAATATGAAACAAATAAAAATATAAATAAATTTGTTTGTTGTTTCATATCTATGTAGCTAAACCAAAACACAATAATAAATATGAAAAATATAATTTCATATTTATAAACATGAAAACTAAAAAATCACGTATGTATATATATAACTATATATATACATAGAAACCAAAACTAAAATGTGTGTGTATATATGATTGAGCTATATATATACATAGAAACCAAAACTAAAATGTGTGTGTATATATGATTGAGCTTAAGGTACTAACACATATAATATAAAACCTAAACTAAATTACCCAAGCTTGATCTTGATCTTCAATAGCTTGACTTAGTAATCTTGCTGATGAAGCTAGAACTTAAATCTTTAACTTTGAATTGCGTAGGCTTCAACCACTATTCCGCCAACCTCAATTTGATATGATCGTGAATGCGCAATTCCATCCATCCTCTAACATATTGTTTGTCTACAATAAATAACAAAATACAAACACTAGACAAATAATATTAGATGTAAATTATTTGTTAAATCATCATCAAAACAAGAAGGCCAACAGATTGGATTTTAAAAGAAAAAACCTTTGAGTAGGCAAGCCTTTTGTAAAGATATTGGCCACCTGTAGTTGAGTAGGAAGATATCGAACAATTAAATCTCAATGAGCAACCCGCTTGCGAACAAAATGATAGTCAACCTTTATATGCTTACTTTGATCATGAAAAACTAGATTTTTTCGGGTTCTTTTGAATTGTAATTAACAAAGATTACAATTAAAAGAAATACAATAAAACGAAGGAAAATTTTATTTTTCCTAGGGTTCTTTTCCATATACCGGTGGACCTTTGATCTTGTACTTTGTTGACTCGCCGACTAAGATGATGAGTCCTTTTGCTATTGAGGATTGAATTGCTTGGAAGTTAGCTCAGTCTTCTCTTAGCAATATCTATCAATGGAATCGTGAATGTATGCCTTTGCATGTACGTATCTCTGCGTCCGCGCTCGTGTCTCTCTCTCTTCATTCCCCTCCGTGTGTAGATAATTTCCTCTACTTTTATATGCTAAAAGAGAGAGTTAACGATCTCCTTAATTATGGATTAAGTTACCATTAAAGTATGATTTAGTGAGGAGTGGTTATCCCTAACAATAGCTCTTAAATGGCTAACTGGGTGAATTTTGCAGACTTGGCGAAGTTCGCTGAAGACGTGGATGAAGGTCGCTTCGGACGTGGACGCGCATTCTTCAGATGTGGATGACTTGGTCCATGTGGGTGAAGTTTATTAGTTGGCGAGCTTCACCTATGAGTTCAAATTTGACACAATTTGACACAGAATTCAACTCTAGACTTTGGCCGACTGATGACGCCTTTCGACTTGGCATGGAGTCGACTCACTCTTGATTTGGTGGAGTTGAGTCGACATGGGTTTTTTGGCGAGCTTCGTTTTGTGAGTTCAAATTTAACACAAAATTCGACTCTAGGCGTGGTCAACTAATAACCCCTTTCGACTCGGTCTAGAACATGTTGACTTGTATTTGACTTGGTCGAGTCAAGTTGACATAGGTTGTTTTGCGATGTTTGCTTCATTCGTCAGATGACCTTCACTGTAGCTTGTTTCGGGCTTGACCTTGGGCCCATTTGAAGTGTTTAGCCCATAGGTATTTACTTCTTAGATCCTTAGTGAAAAATACAGTTTGACCGTCTATAAGACCCCCCCTAAAGTTTTCAAAATCCTACGTTTCAATTTGGATCTAGGATTTGAAATACTTTGGGTAGATAGCCAGAGGTGTAGTGTTGAATGTAGCTTAAGTTGTCTTGATTTGGTGAAAATTTGTCTCCATCCGCCTACTTGGTTTCCAGAGGTGTGGTGTTGAACGTAGCTTCCCTTGTTGTAGGCTTATATCGAAGGATCAATGATGCTTGTATTCGTCCAAATCCAAGCTTGGAACAAAATTTACCATTTTTGTTGTTTGGGCGATGTTAAGAAATCAATAAAATTTTGACTGATTCTTGGGTATGAGCGATGGTCACTCCATTTTAGGCTACTGAGCAGATACAAGTTGCCAACTATCTCTCCAACTACCATGAATACGATGGTGATCTCTACTGAGCATGTCCTTCGAGCTTTGTGGAGGTTCCTCAATCCCCTAATCTTAAGGACTTGGTGGAGGTAAAGATCTTGACAGAGAGCCTAGTAAGATTGTTTAACCAGAGTGTCACGGTCGCCTTGA
The DNA here is from genome assembly GCF_001876935.1 of Asparagus officinalis. NCBI lineage: Eukaryota > Viridiplantae > Streptophyta > Magnoliopsida > Asparagales > Asparagaceae > Asparagus > Asparagus officinalis. The sequence goes on from NC_033797.1 coordinate 102,929,665, forward strand.
ATTTGTAAAGAGCGTTATATGCATGTACTCTCAAGTTGCTGAGAGATCAGCTGGGTGTTTTGACATCAGTCGTCGGTTCTGTCTGCACTGAGCCCTTCAAGATAGCAATCGATAAAGCTGAATTCTATTACCAACAGCTGTATGGGCTTCACACAGCAGATCTTGATGGCATTGTTGAGGTTGAATTTCATCACTTGCTAGAAACTCACCGCAAGGCCAGTGACTTTGCCCATGCAGAAATAGAACGGATCAATGTGAAAGTTCACAGAATGATAACATTGCATTGACTGATGGCCACCAGACAGAGCTTCATGGTGCTATCCAGGAAAAGGATACAATAATCAATGAGGCTAAAGTGACCATTGCTGTGGCTCAGGTGCATTTGGAGACAGCTCAACATCAGAAAGAAGAGTTTGAGCTTGATTTAGCCGAATCAACCAAGAGGTGGGACTCTCAAGTTGCGGAGCTTCAAGCTGAAATAGAGCGTCTCTCGGTCATCAACCCCACGCATTCCCGTCGATCCTAGAGCCTTGAGGGAGCAGGCCTAGAAGGGTGCTCATGAAGTCAGGGATGCACGAGTGGCTGAGTGTGTTGCACAAATACACACTTTTTATCCACTTTCCCTGTAATGATCTTTTTGTAGCTCTTTCAATAAATAGAAGAACTTATTATCTCCCTTGATATGTGTATGACGGAGGTGTATTGTTAACATATCATAGTAACATCTTAGTTGGGGATAATGATGTTGGGATCAAACTACTAGAGGTGTAATATTAACATAATAGTTTGATCAGGTTGACACTATTCAGAGGTGTAATGTTAACATGACAGTGAGAGGATATCTGACAGAGGTGTAATGTTAACCAGTCAAATAGGATGACCGACAAAGGTGTAATGTTAGTCGGTTGGTTGAATCAAACTGATAGATGTGTATTGTTAACATATCAGATTTGCAAGATTAGTACTGTTCAGAGGTGTAATGTTAACATAATAGTACTGAAGAATTTTGACAAAGGTGTAATATTAACGTGTCAAAAAAGAGTGACCAACAGAGGTGTAATGTTAACCTGTTGGTTCACGAGGGTCCAAAGGACAACTACCATTTGGAAGTGTAAGTTAACTTAACGGTAAGAAATCGATAGAAGTGTAATGTTAATTGATCGATTTTTGACAAGAGCGAGTTTAAAAGAGGTGTAATGTTAACTGGTCAAATTTGCTAGGATAGGTCGACAGAGATGTAATATTAAATGGTCAAACAAATGATCCGACAGAGATGAAATGTTAACTGGTTAGATCATTCAAAGTGAGAAACCATTCAGAAGTGTAATGTTAATATGACGGTTTGATCAAGTTAGTACTATTCAGAGGTGTAATGTTAACATGACAGTACAAGGGATTTTCAAAGTGGACACTATTCAGAGATATAATGTTAATATGACAGTGATAAGGATATTTTGGAGTGGGCACTGTTCAGAGGTATAGTGTTAACGTGACAATGATAAGGATATTTTGGAGTCAAGAAAAGGTGTAATGTTAACTTGATGACTCATTGAGGATTTTAGGATCAAGAAGATCAATGTTTCTAGCTAGAGGTGGAAACTTAAACATGAACAAAATCTCCATGGAGAGATAGAATTGGACGATATCATGGGTAATATTTCTTGGGAAACTTACCGTTGATTGGCGACATAAGCCTATTGATATGTTGGTCAATTAGGTGATATAGTCCATTTGAGTAGACTGTCTCTACTATAAATAGACTTTCCCATTTGGTTAAGAATTTTTCTTTAGTCTTATGCATCATGACCATGGGTCGACGAACGGTTAAGACTAAATCACCTTCTTTGAAGGATCATTCTCTGACTCTCCTGTTAAAGGCCCTTAAAATTTATAACTGGTAGATCTCGATTCATTGCTGAGCTTGAAGTCTCAGCTCATCTAGCGCTTCTAGTTCTGGGAGGTGCTTTTGATGATGTTCTTTAGTTGTCATTTTCTCAGCGATGATGATTCTTAATGACGATATCTAAATTTCCAGAGGGATCACGACTTTGCATCCGTAGACCAGTGAGAATGGCATGGAGCCAGTGGGAGTGTGGATAGTTATTCGGTAAGCCCATAAACACTCTATAAGTTTCCCATCCTAATCTTGTTTGTTGAAGGAGATGAACTTCTTCAGAAATTTGATGATGGTTTTGTTGAAAGCTTCAGCTATTAGAAGTTGGGTTGTATGGCGTGGAAGCCACATCTTGGATTCTGTACTTATTGCAGAATTTAAAGCACGGTCGTCTAATGAATTGTTGACTATTATCATGAATGACTCGTCTAAGAACGCCAAATTGATAAATTACATAATGTCTCAAGAATTTTATCACTTGAGATGTCTTAACTGTTAGCCCTTATGTTTTAATGATGTTTTACAACCACCATTATCGGTACTAATGGCTTATTAAGTACAAATATAGTGAAATCATATATCAAGCTTGTTAGTACCACTAATGGAGGATTGGATGGAATATGCGCTACAACGATGATATCCAAAGGAGGAGGAGGCATAGTGATGAAGCAACGTTATTTCAAGAACAACAAATTCAAATAGAAGCTTCACCAAATTCAAGCTATATCAAGACTCAAGCATTGCATTCTATATGAGGATATTAGCTATCTTTTATTTTTTTTCTCTCTAGTGCTAGAATGTAGGCAAAGAGTTATTGACTTCACTTGAAGCTATTGGGATATCACACACACATTTTTATACTTATGTTTTTAAGCGTTTTTCACAAAATACTATTTTTCACAAGTATGAGGACCTATCTGCAAAATTCCTTTTCCAAACAATTTGTTTTTAGTAGTAAAAACATTTTACAAAGTTTCATAATTTTCAGAGGTCAAATAAATATTTTCCAAATATTTTTAGTTGAGTCAAAACTGTTTATCTAAAATGTATCAGAATGCGGTCGACCGCACCGATTGACCGCACATATGATCATTCGTCAGTGGGCAGCAGAGAGTTTGTCGGTCGACCGATGCGGTCGACCGAAAGCTCGATTTTTTCTATCAGTCGACCGCACCGGTCGACCGATGAAGTCTCTGCTTGTTTCTCTTGTTTTCGATCTGGACAGCGGTCGACCGAAAATTTCGTCGGTCGACCGCCGTATTTTTCAAACGGTCTTTTTGGTCCTTTTTTCAGCGCCGCTCAGTACAGATCTCAGCGACGTTTTGTTCCAGATTTTGGGGGATTAAGGGATGGGTTTAAACAGCTGCTTTTCTCCTATTTAAACTCCACCTCTTCTTCTTCCTCAGTGTCCCAGCTTTTGCAAAAACCAGTGACGTTGTTTTTCTCAGAGCTTATATTTCAAAACCTGTTTTCACTGAGTTTTTGTGTGTTCACTTCCCAGCTTCAGTGTGCTCTTTCTCTTTGCCATAGGGACGTTGTAAAGAGAGAGTCCTACACCATTTCTACTATCTTGTGAGTGTGATCTTGTGTAGATCAACTGTGAGGGAGTGTGATTTTGTGTAGATCAAACGGTGTAGTGTGTTATCGTTAGGGGATCGCTGTGTAGACGAAGTTCCGGCTTCCAAACCGAATTGTGTAGTGGATTTCTCCTCGAGAGTGGGGAGTGGGGACGTAGGTCAGCGGACCGAACCTTGTTAACATATCGCGCGTCACAGGATAACGATTCCTAACTCTATCTCCTCTATTTTGATTGCATTAGAATTCTGTGGTGTGCTTGTATTGTTTTTATTGTATAATTATAGCCTCTTGACCCTAATCCCCCCCCTCTAGGGTCCAATAATGTATCAGAGTTTGTTCTCTATATTAGTTTTTGGTTTAATCACCTTAGAGAAAAGATCTTATGGAGGCTTCAATGAATGTGCATATGCTAGAGGGACAATCCACCACTAGACCACCACTCTTCACCGGTAGTAACTTTGCTTATTGGAATGCTAGGATGAGAATTTACCTTCGTTGCATTGACCTTGACATCCTAGAACTCATAGAGAAAAAGTACGTAGAGAAGTCCAAAGTTGGGACTATGACCGATGGAGAAAGGCACCAAGCCAATCTCAATGCTAAGGCTATGAATGCCTTAATTTGTGGTCTTTCCCCCAACGAGTATAATAGGGTTTCCACGTGTGCAACCGCATACGAAATTTGGGTGAAATTGTGTATTACACACGAAGGAACCCCCCAAGTCAAGGAATCCAAGATTAGTGGACTTATGCATGAATATGAGTTATTTCAAATGCTTCCAAATGAATCAATCGATGCTATGTTTTCTCGCTTTACTAACATAATCAATGAATTGCATGGTCTTGACAAGAAGTTGACTATTCAAGAGATGAATTACAAGATTCTTCGTTCATTGACTCCGATGTGGGAACCCAAGGCGACGGCAATAGAAGAAGCTCATGACCTTACCACTTTACCCCTCGATGGCCTCATCGGAAAGCTCAAGGTCCATGAGAAGAAGCTCAAGGGGAAGGAGAAGGAGGAAGTGCCCTCACGAGATGTTGAGGAGCCATCACCAAAGTTGAAGACCATAGCTCTCAAAGGAGCTAGTGATAACTCCTCTTCGTCATCGGATAGTGAAGTTGATTTTTCTAGAGAAGTGGCTCATCTCTCTAGAAGAATTTCTAGACTCATAAAAATGAACAAGAAATTTAACCCACGATCTAACAACAAATTTCCTTCTCGTGTAGGAAAATGCTTTGAATGCAATGAACCGGGCCATATCGCTAAGGATTGCCCAAGGCTCAAGGAGAAATACATGAAATACAAGAAGAAGAAGGCTATGTATGCCGGATGGGAAGAATCCGAACCAAGTGATTCGGATAGCAATGAAGAAGGAACCAAACTTGCTCTTCATGATCCCAACGTTTGCTTCATGGCCCTTGAACATGAGGTAATATCCGACACCGAGAGTGAATCCTTCTACATGCAATGTGATCTAACTATGGCTCTAGAAGAATTGAACATTGAATTCAAAAGAATGTCCAAAGAATTTTCTTCTTTTAAAAAGTTGCATGCTTCTTGTGATATCAAGCTAGAACAATTAACAACCTCTCTTGCACTAAAAGATGAATTGCTAGGAGATCTCGATTTCGAGAATAAGCAATTAAGATCAAAGATTGAGAGATTAGAAATTGAGGGTGGTAGGATTAGACCCACTCATGCTTATGCTAATCACCATCACTATGGTAGAAATAGGTTTCATGGTTCTCACACTCATACATACAAAAGAAATTTTGTGTGCACTTATTGCATGAAACATGGTCATATTTCTACTCATTGTAGAATTAAAGATAACTTTGAATTTTATGGATTGATATGGGTACCCAAAGGTACCAAGACTACTAACCACCAAGGACCCAAGACTTGGGTACCAAAAGTTACTACATCTTCATCTTCATCTCTTGTAGGGAACATCGGTTCAGAGTTTCTAAAATCCCCCGCGGATAGACGAAACTCTGCCCGATTTTCTCGGACCAGATCTGAGTGCCCCGGTGGTCCACGGATATCAACATCCCCGTCACAGGCAAAAGACCCACGCAAGCAAGAGATGACAAACAGATCTTGCGTTTGTTTGAAAAGAGTTGTATTTCTTTTGTTTTCATTGTGTAAAGGTCTTATAAAAAGGCTATCTTTTTATTTCATTGTAACGATTGAAGTTGTAATGAATGCAGCAATGAATACAGCAACTTTTTCCGCAAACAAGCTGGCGACCACAGTGGGAGCCAACGGCATCGCTACCGACGCCGTCGTGACGCAACCAGCACTCAAGATCGGGGTGAACGAAGAGATCGGATGCGAGTTCGATCGACAACGGTTCAAAGAAGACCTCTCTCCCTCCTCCTCCAGATCTGCCTCCACGAACAGGCGCAAAAAGGTAACCTCTTCCACAAATGTTTGCAGGACCTTCGGCTCAAGGATCCAAGATCCCGTTGCCGCCACTGCACTTGCACCACGTGACGTCCCCGCGTCGTCCAACGTGGTCGAGACCGCAGATCCGTGGTTTCTGAAGACGCTCCCGCATTGTCAAAGAGAACACGTCAAAGACGGCGTCAACGCCTTGCTCGTCAGCTGGCCAAAGCTTTGGAGCCGATGGATGGAATCCGTTACAATGAGGATCTCAAGTCCAGACATCGCCAAGAGCAACAATGGCAAATGACCAGCCCCTCCTCCAAAGCGGAAACGAACAAATGGGTTCATGTCAAAAGAACCCGTTCTACTCTCGAGGAGCGAATCCAGAAGCGCCGCGCCTTGCGTGCGCATGCCCGGACCCTTGCGCGAAAAGCACATGAAAAAGAAACGAAAAGGGAAAAGGCAGTTAAGAGATCACCGAGATCCAAACAAGTTTGGGTGCCGAAGGCCGAATCAACGCCTAAGGCAAAAGCAGGTAATGTTGCTCTCCAACCTTCGTCAATTTCAGATCCTGAACCTCCGGTAAAGCCCCACCGCAGTGTGGATGTCCCCAAGTCTAGGAATCCTATGAACAACCGTATCGGTGCTCTACCCGAGAATCGAGGAAAAGCGCTTGTCAAGGAAAGCTAGAGATCGCTGAAGGAGCTTCGAGCCAACATCCAAACTGGGGGTCGTACACGACCTCCTAGCAAGTTGACTGCTGCGATGACCTGCTTGGCGATGCATACAAAAAGTCAGGAGCCCGTTAAGGTTTCACCCTCACGAAGGTGTGATCCCAAACATGAGACTCCTGTAAAAGCCAACAAGGCAATGATTACTCAGAAGAAAACGCGTCGGACAGACGAACGCGTTATACATGAGAACCCATGTGAGCAGCCGATAGGTTACTCCGACCGCAACGTTGATGAGTTGTACTATCAGGCTGGGGGTGCAAATGAATCTCAAAAGGAAAATACCCGGGAAACGGATTCTCACTGTCCGTGTACCAAATTTATCAGGGTAGTATTATCAACATGTAGCTGCCCCAAGACCGCTCCGCAGAGGGTCTCGGTATTCGAGGGAATCCCCAATGGAATGACGGAGCCCAAATTAAGGCATTCCCACCAAAGAGGATCAGCTGCTCGAGATGATGAACTCCTAGAAGTTACCATCAACATGGTCAACAAGGGAAAATCCCCAATCATTTCAAGTGGTTCTGACCCTAAACACTCTCCAAGCCATGAGGGAGTACATTCCGATGATGAACTCTCGGATTCCTATTCCGCTCTCGCTTCTGACGACACAACGTCTAGCATAGGGCAAGCTCGAGAAGTGTTCATGGTCAACACCGAGCAGATAGCCAAAATCATTGAAGAGGCCCTGGCTAAGCAGAAGGAAATCTTCAAGTTTGAAATGGAAATGGCTATGCAAGAGATGAGACAAATGCACGACCAACAAATCCGAGCCTTGTCGAGCCAGCTAGTTGAGTCCGACCGTTGCACCCAGAAAGCCGCAGTTGACAGCGAGCCGGAGGTGGACGAAATCGTCATGGCCGACGCACCACCCAAGAATACTGGGGGTGGCCCCACTAAAGATAACAACGCTGGGGGTGGACCCACCAGTGATGACAACATTGGGGGTGGCCGTATCATTCCTCTCGACAATTGTCCAAAACAGGATGTAATCAACTTCACGCCATTCAACGGGAAGGGCTCGCCCACTCAGCACCTGATTTACTTCAAGTCCCACTTGGGGGCGATTTCGGGCAACGAGCCTTTGATGGTTCGGTCATTCGTTGGCACCCTTCGCGGGCCTGCCTTCGATTGGTACCGCCGTCTCAAGCCCGGAAGCATCAACAGCTGGGAGGACTTGGAAGGCATGTTTCTCGCCCATTTCTTCGATGATGACACCGAGGTGTCGATCAGGACACTCTTCGACGAGAAACAAAAAGGCGGAGAGTCGGTGGATTCCTTTATCAAACGCTTCCGCAATCAGGCAATGAACTGCAGGGATCCCGTCACGGAGGAATTCCTCTTGCAGACTTGTCAGAACAACTTGTCCATTAACATCTTGGACGTGATGGGAATAGAGCCGCTCAATACCTGGAAAGAGTTGAAGGCTCGAGGAGAACAGGCCGAACGATTCCTCAAAAGGAAGAAAGCCGAGAGGAGCCAACTGATGGTCAACCCTCTGGATTCGGATCTCGTACCTCATGATGAAGGGGACGCACCTGCAACGGTTATTGACGATAATCAAACGTCACAACGGTAGTCCTGGGAACAGCAGAAGACTTCAGATCAAGAGGCCCAGGAAGAGTACTCGTTCAAGGACGAAGACGTTCCCACCATCTTCGAGTCTCTTCTTGAGAACAATAAAATCAAGCTCCCGCCCACCATGAATCAGGAGGAAGCTGACGACTCTGCAGATCCGAAGTACTGTGCGTACCACAGGAGGATCCTCCATCCCACCAAGGCTTGCTTTACTTTAAAGAATAGCATTCAGACCTTGGTTGAAGCCGGCGTTATAACGCTAGGGTAAGCCAATTGAGAACGGCGACACTCCGACAAGTATAAGAGTATAAACTGCTCCTTGACACTCCGACAAGTATAAGAGTATAAACTGCTCCTTCACACTCCGAAAAGTATACGAGTATAAACTACTTCTTATGACTCCGACGAGTATACGAGTATAAACTGCTTCTTAACACTCCAAAGAGTATACGAGTATAAACTGTTTCTCAATCCTCCGACCGGTATAAGAGGTTAAACTGTTCCCTGATACTCCAAGAGGTATATGAGTCTAAACTATTTCCTACCATTGACGGGAAGTTCCTGGAGGATATTACACTAATATTCTTAAGGATAACCCGGTCGGACAACAAAGTCAAACCCAGTTCCAAGAGAGAAGCTGGGGGTGGATAATCCAATGCATCGGGAAGTTCCCGAAAGAATACCACATGGGTATTCTTAGGGATAACCCAATCATTGTGGAATTGGTGAATAAGAAATTCACGTTCGAACTCAGAAGGCCATTCTCTAACTCTTATGAGTTATTTTCTTGAGATGAGATCCAATCCTCTGATAGGTTAATCTTTCCTCACCAAACCATCCGCTGATCAAATTAAACGACAGGGGATCTGCCAAAGTTGCCATTTACCCGTCGTTGGCATTTCTCAGACTTAACGTGCTAAACGCCTAGCGTTAAAGTCTCCCTTTGAGTGATGATACGAGTTGGCACTCTCTTTGCTACCCGTATTCCACTTTCTTTGCTTTCTGGTCAAACCTATAAAAACATCATAGCACAAAGTCTAAGAGAATTCACTCTCTTAGCACAGCGTTACAATCCACATACTAGCCCGACTCAAACGGTAGTCGGTAAAGGCTAATCAAATCCGTTGAAGGCTGGGGATTAGCCAAAAATCCTAAAGTCAACGCCTAACACGTGTTGTCGGGTAGTCTATTCCCGTGAGAAAGATGAAGTCTACGTATTCAATATCGTAGCACTAAAAGGGTTAGCTCTTTTAGCTCAACGTCACATGTCGGACGGACTTAAACAATCCGCATGCTAGCCCGACTCAAACGGTAGTCGGTAAAGGCTTGTCAAACCCGTTGATGGCTGAGGATTTGCCAAAAATTCTATAAATGCGAGTCATTGACGTATCAACTCCACTAGTTGGTCTCGTGACTTGAGCACCCAACAAATTCAGGATAAAATCCACACATGCAGGTGAATCAGCTTTAACAGTTGGTCCCTGCAAACCCTCCACAAAACTTCAGCCGAATTTTCACAAAACCCCCACAAAATTTCAGCCGAATTTTCACAAAACCCCCCAAAGATTTTGGCCAAAAACCTCTCTCTTGAAAATTCAAGTGTGAAAAGGGTTAATTCAAATGGGGGGGACCATAAACCTCTCTCTTGAAAATTCAAGTGTGAAAAGGGTTAATTCAAATGGGGGGGACCATAAACCTCTCTCTTGAAAATTCAAGTGTGAAAAGGGTTAATTCAAATGGGGGGGACCATAAACCTCTCTCTTGAAAATTCAAGTGTGAAAAGGGTTAATTCAAATGGGGGGGACCATAAACCTCTCTCTTGAAATTCAAATGAAAGAGGGACTAAAAGACGAAACGGAGGGGACCACTAAGGGGGAGACACCACTAGGTGTCTCGGCAAAACCGAGACACCTCAAGGGTGTCTCGGCTTTGCCGAGACACCTCATGGGTGTCTCGGCAATGCCGAGACACCCCTTTGGTGTCTCGGCCTTGCCGAGGCACCCAAGGGTGTTTTGCCCGAGTTTTGACCCCCGCGCGACAGTTTGATACCACGAATCATTTCTTTTACCCCCCAATGTTTCCACAAAAGTTGATTTTCCCGCGCCGACGGTTGAAAATAGGGGTGAACTTCACACATCAACTTCCAGCGGTTCAAAACCCTAAGGTGGACGCCGGTCAACGCGAAACCTTAGGTCAACGCCGAACAGCGCGTTGCGTCAAAAGTCAACACGTGGCGACGAAAGCCAATGCGTGACGACGAAATTCAACCCAGGCGGTTTCAAAACCCTAAGGTGGACGCCGGCCAACGCGTAACCTTAGGTCAACGTCGGTCAGCGCGTTGCGACAAAAGTCAACACGTGGCAACGAAAGTCAACACGTGACGACAGAAGTCAACCCACGCGGTTCAAAACCCTAAGGTGGGCGCCGGTCAACGCGTAACCTTAGGTCAACGCCGGACAGCGCGTTGCGACAAAAAGTCAACCCCCAGTGATTCAGAACCCCAGGACAACACGATGTGACAGGGATAGCAAGTTCAAAAGTCAACTCAATGACACGAGCCAAACTCAACTCACCAGCTGTAAAACTCGAGACTCCAACGACGGCCAGGCGATAAACGCAGCGCCGGAACAATCTCGGTTATTCGACAAAGCACCGGCATCCAACGCACCCGGAATCACTCAAATCCGAGTTCGGACGAAGAATCTACGGGGAAAACAATCGAATGCACCTCAACGGGTCTCAGGAATTCCAAAACACCCCCAGGGGTGTCTCAGAAATTCTGAGACACCCCAGGGGTGTCTCGGAATTTTCGAGACACCCCAAGGTGTCTCAAAAATCCCGAGACACCCTAGGGGTGTCCCGGAATTTCCGAGACACCCCAAGGTGTCTCGGAATTTCCGAGACACCCCTAGGGGTGTCTCGGAATTTCCGAGACACCCAAGGGTGTCTCGGAATTTCCGAGACACCCAAGGGTGTCTCGGAAAATCCGAGACACCCCTAGGGGTGTCTCGGATTTCTTGAGACACCCCAAGGGGTGTCCTCATTCCCTCTTGGTTTCCTATAAATAGCCCCCTTTGGGCCTTTGTTTAGAGGAGGATTTTTGGAGAGCCTTGGCGAAGCCCTGCTGCAGTGGAGAGTGGCCGTGCGCTTCAACGAGGAGAAGGGAGGTCTACATCAGCGACTTCATCACCCGTTCCCCCTGATCCTTAGTATTAGCCCTTGGCATTAATACTAAGAAGTGCTCATATCTCGCTTTAGCCGAGATAGACGCTTGTAGCTTCTAGATCTCACGCGGATCGACGAAGTTCTGTCCGATTTATCCGGATCAGAAAGTTTCTAGATCTCACGCGGATCGACGAAGCTCTGTCCGATTTATCCGGATCAGATCTGAGTGCCCCGGTGGTCCACGGATATCAACGTCCCCGTCACAGGCCAAAGACCCACGCAAGCAAGAGATGATGAACAGATCTTGCGTTTGTTTGAAAAGAGTTGTATTTCTTTTGTTTTCATTGTGTAAAGGTCTTATAAAAAGGCTATCTTTTTGTTTCATTGTAACGATTGAAGTTGTAATGAATGCAGCAATGAATACAGCAACTTTTTCCGCAAACACTCCTCTTCATCATCGGATAGTGAACTTGATTTTTCTAGAGAAGTGGCTCATCTCTCTAGAAGAATTTCTAGACTCATAAAAATGAACAAGAAATTTAACCCAGGGTGTCTCGGAAAATCCGAGACACCCCTAGGGGTGTCTCGGATTTGTAGAGACACCCTAGGGTGTCTAGACACCCTAGGGTGTCTAGGCACCCTAGGGGCTCCCCCTAGCCTATAAATACCCCCCCTTACCTCATTTTTGGAGAGGAGGATTTTTGGAGAGCCTTGGCGAAGCCCTGCTGGAGTGGAGAGTGCCCGTGAGCTTCAACAAGAGGAGGAGAGGCCTTGATCAGAGCCTTCATCGCCCGTCAGATCCTTAGTATCGGCCTTAGCGTTGATACTAAGAAGAGCTATTACCTCGCTTTAGCCGAGGTATACGCTCTTCTACATGCAATGTGATCTAGCTACGGCTCTAGAAGAATTGAACATTGAATTCAAAAGAATGTCCAAAGAATTTTCTTCTTTTAAAAAGTTGCATGCTTCTTGTGATATCAAGCTAGAACAATTAACAACCTCTCTTGCACTAAAAGATGAATTGCTAGGAGATCTCGATTTCGAGAATAAGCAATTAAGATCAAAGATTGAGAGATTAGAAATTAAGGGTGGTAGGATTAGACCAACTCATGCTTATGCTAATCATCATCACTATGGTAGAAATATGTTTTATGGTTCTCACACTCATACATACAAAAGAAATTTTATGTGCACTTATTGCATGAAACATGGTCATATTTCTACTCATTGTAGAATTAAAGATAACTTTGAATTTTATGGATTGATATAGGTATCCAAAGGTACCAAGACTACTAACCACCAAGGACCCAAGTTTTGGGTACCTAAAGCTACTACATCTTCATTTTCATCTCTTGTAGGGAACGTCATAGCACGACGTAAGGAGATGTGGTACCTTGATAGTGGTTGCTCACATCATATGATGGCAACAAAGAGTTATTTGCAACCCTATTAAGAATTGAAGGAGGTAACGTCTCCTTCGGCGGTAGTAAAAAAGGTAAAATCATTGGTGTTGGTTCTATTAGTAAGAAACCCTCACCCGTTATAGAAGGTGTTTATTTGGTAAATGGTTTGAATCATAATCTTCTTAGCATTAGCCAATTGAGTGATAATGGTTTTGATATTTCCTTTAAACCGGATAAATGCATCATTAGTTTGAATGGAAAAATTGTTTTTATTGCTAATCGTAAATCTAATGTATATATTTTTGAGATGAATGAACTAGTGAATCAAGATGTGAAGTTCCTTGCGGCAATTGATGAAAACCCTTGGATTTGGCACAAGAGACTTGGACATGCAAATATGGAATTGATATCAAAATTGTCTAAGAGAAATCTTGTAAAAGGGTTACCTAATTTGCACTTCATCAAAGATAGCACATGTGAGGATTGTGCCAAAGGTAAACAAACAAAATCTTCCTTCAAACCCATTAATGAGGTATCAACTTCTAAACCTTTGCAATTACTTCATCTTGATTTGTTTGGTCCTATGTGTGTTACCTCTCTTGGAGGCAAACACTATGTTTTTGTGATTATAGATGATTTCTCTCGTTTTACATGGACAATATTTCTTGCAAATAAAAATGATTGTTTTGAAGAATTTTCTAATCATGTGAAACGAATTGAAAATGAAAAAGATTTGAAAGTTGTGAAAATTAGAAGTGATCATGGTGGTGAATTTCAAAATAATTTTTTCTATAATTTTTGTGCTCATCATGGTATAACTCACATGTTTTCCGCTCCTAGAACACCACAACAAAATGATGTTGTTGAACGGAAAAATCGCACCATACAAGAGATGACACGCACTATGTTAAATTCATTTGATTTACCAAAATATTTTTGGGCCGAAGTCGTCAATATGGCTTGCCATGTTTTAAATCGTGTTTTGATTAGACCAAAGCTTAAGAAAACTCCTTATGAACTTTTTTATGGAAAAACTCATTTTATTGGTTATTTTCGTATCTTTGGTTGCAAAATGCTTTATTTTAAATACAAAAGATCACCATGATAAATTTGATTCCAAAATTGATGTTGGTATTTTCTTAGGTTATGCACCTCGAAGTAAGGCTTATAGGGTCTTCAATAAACGAAGTCTCGTTGTTGAAGAATCTATAAACATTACTTTTGATAAGACTAATGTTGGTTCTCAAGTTGTTTTACCTAGGAAAGATGATGATGATGATATTGAGGGAGGATTAGACTTTTTATAAATCAATGATACTCCTTCTATAAAAGCTCAAAAGGATGTGGATAGCTCCAATGCTCATGAACAAGTTGAACTTCCTAAAGCTTGGAAATTCGCATCAAACCATCCTAAGGAACAAATTATTGGGAGCCCTTCACAAGGAGTTGTTACTCGCTCAAAAGCTTTGAGTGAGTGTGGTAATGTTGCATTCTTATCTCAACTAGAACCTAAAAAGATTAATGATGCTTTAAATGATGAATTTTGGGTTTTGGCTATGCATGAAGAACTAAACTATTTTATAAGAAATGATGTTTGGAAATTAGTTCCTAGACCTAACAATGCTAGTATAATTAGTACTAAATAGGTTTTCTGAAACAAACTTGATAAACATGGCATTATTACTAGAAATAAAGCTCGTTTGGTTGCCCAATGATACAATCAAGAGGAGGGCATAGACTATGATGAAACCTTTGCACCGGTTACAAGGTTGGAATCTATTAGGATGTTTTTGGCATTTGCTAGCTTTAAAATTTTCAAATTATTTCAAATGGAAAATTATTTCAAATGGATGTTAAAAGTGCTTTCTTGAATGGTTTTATAGAAGAGGAAGTATATGTTGAGAAACCCCCCCGGTTTCATAGATCATGGTTTTTCTAATCATGTTTACCGGGTTCAAAAAGCTTTATATGGGTTGAAACAAGCTCCTAGAGCTTGGTATGCTCGCCTCTCTAGTTTTCTTGTTGAAAATGGTTTTTCAAAAAGAACAATTGATAACACTCTTTTTGTGAGAAAAAGGAAAAATAATTTTATTTTAGTTTAAATATATGTTGATGATATCATTTTCGGTGCTACTAATGAATCTTTGTGTAAGGAATTTTCTAAGGTTATGCAAGATCATTTTGAGATGAGTATGATGGGAGAGCTTACATTCTTTCTCAGGCTTCAAGTTAAGCAAACAAAGGATGAGATATTTATTTCTCAAAGCAAGTATGCAAAGGAATTGGTGAAGAAATTCAATTTGGAGAACTCTAAGCATGCGCCTACTCCCATGAGTACAAGTGTTAAGCTTGATGCAGATGATCACCGCTAGTAGACCCGATATCATGTTTAGTGTGTGTGCATGTGCACGTTTTCAAGCATCTCCAAAAGCATCTCATTTAATTGCGGTTAAAAGGATCATTAAGTATGTTAATGGAACTTTTAACCTTGGTTTGTTTTATCCAAAAAGCACCACTTTTGATTTATATGGTTTTTGTGATGCCGACTTTGCCGGATGTAAGGTAGATCGCAAGAGTACTAGTGGAACATGCCAATTCTTAGGAAATTCCCTTGTTTCTTGGGCTTCCAAGAAACAAAATTGTGTTGCATTGTCCACTACGGAAGCGGAATACATTGCCGCCGGCTTATGTTGTGCTCAAGTTTTATGGATGAAACAAAGTTTAGTTGACTATGATTTGAATTTTCAAAATATTAAAATCTTTTGTGATAACACAAGTGCCATAAATATTTCCAAAAATTCGGTTTTGCATTCTAGAACTAAGCATATTGATGTGCGCCATCATTTCTTACGCGATCATGTAGAGAGACAAGATGTATCCCTAGTATTTGTTGACACAAAATCTCAATTAGCGGATATATTTACTAAGCCTCTTGGAGAGGATGATTTTTGTCGCATAAGAAATGGTTTGGGCTTATGCACTATGTGAAAGTTCTACATTGCTTGCTTGTTTAGTTGCATTTTGCATTTCTCTTTACCCCATTTTTGATGGTGACAAAGGGGGAGAGAAATCTCCTCATTTGTTGCATATACTTAGGAGGAGCTCATAGATAGGGGGAGCACCTATCTATAAGCTATCTTTATTTTTTTTGCTCTTATATAATGGTTTGTTGTCATCATCAAAAAGGGGGGAGATTGTTAGCTCTTATGTTTTGATGATGTTTTACAACCACCATTATCGGTACTAATGGCTTATTAAGTACAAATGTAGTAAAATCATATATCAAGCTTGTTAGTACCACTAATGGAGGATTGGATGGAATATGCGCTACAACGATGATATCCAAAGGAGGAGGAGACATAGTGATGAAGCAACGTTATTTCAAGAACAACAAATTCAAATAGAAGCTTCATCAAATTCAAGCTATATCAAGACTCAAGCATTGCATTCTATATGAGGATATTAGCTATCTTTTATTTTTTTTCTCTCTAGTGCTAGAATGTAGGCAAAGAGTTATTGACTTCACTTGAAGCTATTGGGATATCACACACACATTTTTATACTTATGTTTTTAAGTGTTTTTCACAAAATACTATTTTTCACAAGTATGAGGACCTATCTGCAAAATTCCTTTTCCAAACAATTTGTTTTTAGTAGTAAAAACATTTTACAAAGTTTCATAATTTTCAGAGGTCAAATAAATATTTTCCAAATATTTTTAGTTGAGTCAAAACTGTTTATCTGAAATGTATCAGAATGCGGTCGACCGCACCGGTCGACCGCACATATGATCATTCGTCAGTGGGCAGCAGAGAGTTTGTCGGTCGACCGATGCGGTCGACCGAAAGCTCGATTTTTTCTATCGGTCGACCGCACCGGTCGACCGATGAAGTCTCTGCTTGTTTCTCTTGTTTTCGATCTGGACAGCGGTCGACCGAAAATTTTGTCGGTCGACCGCCGTATTTTTCAAACGGTCTTTTTGGTCCTTTTTTCAGCTCCGCTCAGTACAGATCTCAACGACGTTTTGTTCCAGATTTTGGGGGATTAAGGGATGGGTTTAAACAGCTGCTTTTCTCCTATTTAAACTCCACCTCTTCTTCTTCCTCAGTGTCCCAGCTTTTGCAAAAACCAGTGACGTTGTTTTTCTCAGAGCTTATATTTCAAAACCTGTTTTCACTGAGTTTTTGTGTGTTCACTTCCCAGCTTCAGTGTGCTCTTTCTCTTTACCATAGGGACGTTGTAAAGAGAGAGTCTTACACCATTTCTACTATCTTGTGAGTGTGATCTTGTGTAGATCAACTGTGAGGGAGTGTGATCTTGTGTAGATCAAACTGTGTAGTGTGAGATCGTGAGGGGATCGCTGTGTAGACGAAGTTCCAGCTTCCAAACCGGATTGTGTAGTGGATTTCTCCTCGAGAGTGGGGAGCGGGGACGTAGGTCAGCGGACCGAATCTCGTTAACATATCACGCGTCACAGGATAACGATTCCTAACTCTATCTCCTCTATTTTGATTGCATTAGAATTCTGTGGTGTGCTTGTATTGTTTTTATTGCATAATTATAGCCTCTTGACCCTAATCACCCCCCTCTAGGGTCCAACATTAACTTCTCTGAGGGGAACAGCTTCGACTCATTTTGAGAAGTAATATATGATGGCTAGAATAAATCGATAACCTTTGGTGGACGGCAAACTGATTGGCCCAATGATATCCATGCCCCAAGCTTCAAATGGCCAAGAGGCAACCTCGGATGCAATTCTTCCTGTGGTTAATGTAGGAAGTCAGCATGGATTTAACATGTGTGATATCGTTTAACGTATGCTACTGCATCTGCTATCATTCTCAGCCAGTAGTAGCCTAAACGATGAAGTCGGTCTTGAAGTTTAAGACCTAGTTGATGAGCTCCACATGCACTGTCATGGGCTTGCTTTAAAGCTTCTTGAGCTTCACTTGGTGATAAGCATCGGAGTAAAATACCGTTGAAAGATTGTCAGTACATAGTCTGCATAGCAGAATCGTAGCAGAAACATGGTGCTCTTCTTTGAATCGAGGCTGCTTGCTTTGGATCATCTAGTAGTATCCCGTGTAAGACATAATCAATGATTAGGAACCGCCAATCATTACCTTCGAAGTGAGTTGACATAACGTACACTTCACTGGCTTCAAGAATTTGCTCCAGAGAGCATTATTGACGACTACCCACGGTGATACGCCGGATAGATTTGGGCACCAAAGCAAGTGTGGCTGTGAGGGATGCTAGATCATCCACATGAGCATTCTGAAGGTGAGCTATATAGATAATGTAAAAGCCTTCAAAAGATTAGCAAGCCTTGCTACCGCTTTATGGTAAGGCATGAGGTCGGTATGGCAGACCTCATATTCTCCCCTGATCTGATTCACGATTAGTTTAGAATCATTGTGAGCTTCAAGGTATTTGACACCCATGTCTTGATCAAGTAATAGGCCAATTATAAGAGCGTTATACTCGGCCACGTTGTTGGAGCATGGCTCGGTCAATGTATGGGCCCGGTAGAGGACATGTCCATAGGGGTCAAACAACACTACCCCCACTCCTGCAATGACTGTTCCCTTATGGTTACGTTGTGATGCGCCGTCAAAGTAGAGTTGCCATATTTGGTGGTCCGAAATAGCATTCAACTCGAAGACTTCATCTGGATGTCTTCGTAAAGCTTGGAAGACTCGGGAATAGGGTGTTCTGCCAGAAAATCGGCTATTGCTTGACCCTTAACTGCTCTCTGCGGCATGAATGTTATGTCGTATTGTGGTAGTATTATCACCCATTTTGCTAACCTAGAACTTAGTGATACAGATTTCGTCATGAGCATCTGTGATGTCGCTATTTTTACACATGGTTGCAGTCCAAAGTGAACCCAGAGATGTTAAATCTGTCATGCACCCACACTGTGCAATAACACATTTTACCAATCACAGTAATATCCTCTAGTGGAATAAAAAATAACGTGTGGGTACAATACATGCAAACAGAAGGAAATAAATACAATAGACATGATATCAAAAGATAAATCTCATAAATAAAATCATGTCTCAAATGGATAAAACTATGAATACATCTAATCTCTGAAATGATATAAAATGTCTTGACATGGAATAACTAAAAATGTAATTAAGCATTACAGCCTTTACAAAATGTGATACTGAAACTCTAATGTCTGAATAGAAATAAACTCTACTGTGGAGTCTCAACTAGTAACGCATGTGACGACGACTATGCAATAACTCCATCATTCTGTGACTCTCCGATGCTTTGAACTGCCTAAAGGGAAAAAATAAAATAAAAATAATAACAACAAAAGCGTCAGAGTGCTAAAGCAAGATCACCTCTATCCGTCCCCAGGGGAAGGGCTGCTATATGTAGTAGATGTTCTATCTATTAAGCATAGTCTATATAGATCATTTTCCCCGTATCTGATGGTATTAATATTTAGAAATCTACAACACGAGACATAGTACGTCGAACAAAATAATCCAAATAAGGAAATCCTCATGTATATACCATATGTCTGAAATTGTAGATATCTAAATATTAATCCCAAACTATAGAAAGAAACATCACCGAGAAAAAAAAAATAAAACACCATAATGAAACATCAGCATATAAGTCTCATGTACTCACAAGAGTAAGATATCTCGGTCATATATATATATATATATAACAATGTGACATAAACACTTTTGGCATCCATCAAAACTTAGGCTATCAAGTAATTTTTCTCATTTGAAACTCTTTGCAAGATCCTAATCTCAAATCAAGAATAAAGAAAATAAAATTCAAGAATAAAAGAAAATGCAAGAAATTAAAGATGGTGGATTCAATTATAGATATGGGTAATCTACAATTGAACCCACTTCTTAGAAAAGGGTGATTCCCTAGAGGGTTCTAGCCTAAAGGTGAATCAAACAAAATAAAAATAAACAAAAAGAAAAACTAAACCCAAGAGGGTTCTAGCCTCAAGGTGAATAGTACAAGAAATTAAAATCTAACTACAAAATAAATTGCAAAATCTAAACTACAGAATAAATTGTAAGAATTAAATGCAAGAAAATAAATCTACTCTATAAGCATGAAATAAATCTAAGGCAAAAGGGTTCTAGCCTCTTGGCTATTTAACAAGAAAATAAAATCTAACTATAAGCATAGAAATAAATCTAAACTAATAAATAATAAAAAAAGAAATAAAAGAGAAAAAGAAAAGAAATGCAAACCTCTAAACAATTCTTCATCTCCATCTTCATCATCCAACAAAGAGAAGAAATATTTAAAGTGATGAAAAAATTATTATTATTAATTGTAACAAAAAGTTACAAATTTGAAAGGCCTTCTCAATTAAGAGTAGTCCTCCTCTCCAAAAGGAGTTACAAAAATTTTCACACCTCTAACCCCTCACTTTCTACCCCTATTTATAGTAAACATCAATGAATGTGAGCCCTTGGATTGAAATTTTATCCAAAACCATCAAAAATCAGCCCTTAATTCGTAACAGAATTGTCAGTATCGATGCCAACATCGATACTGGCATCGATGCCAGCATCGATGCTGATATCGATGCCCTATCAAAATTCTGCTTTTACGGATGGCTTCGTCTCGTCGAGATAGGTGATTTTTATATATTATATGTTAAATTCCGCCTTCCGGATTGAGAGATATCGTCATTTCTTTACGGCCAACCATCTTGAATACATTTTTTTTATATTTGATTTTTTTTTATTTTCTCCGGCTTCTACAGGCTACTCGGCTTGATTCTGGGCTTGGACTTTTTGGCTCTTGCTTGTGTTCTTCATTTAATTCATCAGTTTTTGTCTAGAGATGGGATTTTGAGCTTTATTCTTCATTAACCTGCAATTAAAGATAAAAACAATTATTAATGGTATATTTATTTATATAAAATAGATAATGAGGGTATAAAATTATAATAAAATATGATTATCAAATACCCCCACACCTAAACTTTTGCTAGTCCTCTAGCAAAGAAAATAAGATAAAAAAAACCTAACTCATTTTCGCAGGAATCGCGGTTGTATTGAGCACATAGAACAAGCCTTTAAACCCCTAGGTTACCCTAGTGGACGAGTTGTAGTCTCGTGAGGGTTTGCAGTAAATATACCCATAAAATTCGGTCAACTTGCCAAATTAAAGAAGTTATTAAATAACTATATTTACTTTATAATTGAAGCTAGTTATTACTCAAGAAAACATTTTTATATATAACTCTAAGGTATATTTCCTAGAAAATCTTCTCATTATAGCAACACAAAACCAAGCCAAACTTAGAAATTTAATTTAAAAGTTTTAAAAAGAACATGCTAACTCTTTGTTTAAAATAATATTCAAGTTGCTTGATCTAAAATATTTTCCAAGACCATATATACAAATATAACTATATATAAAACATTTATTAGTATTTTTATTTTTATTGTTTATATTATTATTATTTTTAACTCTTTCTTCCTTGGTGATTTTTTTTCTACTTTAACGGGCTTTCTAAGCGACCATTTAATGAGTTTTGGGCCAATGGATCCCAACCCAATTGGGCTTAGGTCATTAAGTATGAAAATACGCCTTAGGCTTAATTACTCGATCAGCTTAGGCTTTATAAGATAGAATCACCTAGAATTCAAGAGTATAAGCTAAGCATGCATACATTCCATTATTTTAAATAAAAATCTAAGTTAAGGCTTAAGTAAAGTATACTACTTTGAAAATCATTTCTTAAGAACTTTATTTAGAGTTATCATAAAAAGTGAACTTGAGTAAATAACAGATTAGAAATTTTAAAATTTATCAAATAAATCAGTTATTCATAAATCTATCAATTTGGCAAGTGACGATATTTTTATAATTTTTTTAGAAAGGGGAAAAAATAACAAAAATGCAACAAAAATTGTAAAACAAAGAGAAAATTTAACTAATTCCCACCCCCACACTCAAATTTTGCATTGTCCTCAATGCAAACTCTATGATGCACAAAGTAAAACAGATAAGAAGTGAAGTACTTACATTTGATCAGCTGATAATAATCTGCAATTACCTTTGGTCTGTGGATGATAGAATCAAAAATTTATTATTCTCTTCTTTTTTTTCTTATTTTTTCTTTTTTTTCTTTTTTCTTCTTCTTTTTTCTTTTTTTTCAACTGAATAAGAAACTCTCGAATGAGAGAAGAATAAATTCTTTTTATTATTCTGAAATAGACAAAACAAATAATGTAGAATGAAGTGTTCAACACGAAGAGCTCGTATT
The DNA here is from genome assembly GCF_001876935.1 of Asparagus officinalis. Classification (NCBI taxonomy): domain Eukaryota; kingdom Viridiplantae; phylum Streptophyta; class Magnoliopsida; order Asparagales; family Asparagaceae; genus Asparagus; species Asparagus officinalis. Next base: position 102,951,682 of record NC_033797.1, read on the forward strand.
CTACATTGAATCCTACCTTATTGTTAAAAATTCTTTGCCGGATTTTAAATAAATTCGGAATGATATAATCAATAATGTGAAATTCCAAGCATTTCGGGGTGTTCAATAATTCTTGCAACAGAGTAAGGTAGGTATTATTGGTGTCATGCATTTTGTATTTCTTAATGAATTCAGACTCTTGTACTATGAAGTTTTGTTTTCTAACAACCAATTCTTCTGTAGAGTTCTGAAAATTTGGTTGTTGATTATTCTCTAAGAATCTAAGTTCATTAAGAAAGAGTTCTTCAAAATTTAATTCAAAGCAGCAAATGTTTAACACAGTTTCATTATTCTCAAGAACCTAATCTGCTTCTTCTAAAAACTCTAACTCTTCATCAAAAAATTCCTCAAAACTCAAATCAGACTCTTCTTCTTCTTCTTCTTCTTCTTCTTCTTCTTCTTCTTCTTCTTCTTCTGATCTTTTCTGAATGTAATTTATTTTTAGAGGCTAATTATTTGGCTGGTCCCCTAGATTAAAAATGTTAAGATCAGTAGTCAAATTCCCAAAGAACAGCTTCATTTGACCAGTTCTACAGTTGATGAGAGCATTAGAAGTGGCTAAGAAATGTCGTCCTAAGATGACAGGTGTCTGTCCTTTGGGATTGGAAACATGCTGTGTTTCCAAGACTACAAAATCTACTGGAAAAATAAAATCTCCAACCTTAATCAGAACATCCTCTAACTCACTCATAGGGACCTTAACAGATCTATCAGCCAACTGTAAGGTGCATTTGGTTGGGTTCAGTACACCTAGACCCAATTGCTGATAGACTGAATATGGAAGCAAATTGACACTGGCCCCTAAGTCTAAAAGCGCCTTATCAATGTGAGTATTACCAATGATACATGAAATGATGGGGGAACCTGGATCTTTACATTTCAAAGGTATGGGATTTGATAGCATTTCACTGATATTGGCGGCTAAAAAGACTTTCTTTGGAACATTTATTCTCCTCTTCTTAGTGCATAATTCTTTTAAAAATTTAGCATAAGATGGAATTTGTTCAATTACATTTACAAATGAATTCAAATAACAAAGAAATAAAAATTACAACTTTCTTGAAAATAAACACAAGATCCGTTTATCGTCTCTTGCTTGCGTGGGTCTTTGGCCTGTGACGGGGACGTTGATATCCGTGGACTACCTGGCACTCAGATTTGTTCCTAAAAAATCGGACAGAGCTTTGTCGATCCGTGAGAGATCTAGAAGCTTGAAGCGTCTATCTCGGCTAAAACGAGATATTTGCTCTTCTTAGGATTACCGACGAAGGGTAATACTAAGGAACGGGCACGGGTGATGAAGAATCTGATGAAGACCTCTCCTCTGTTGAAGCACTCGACCACTCTTCACTGCAGCAGGGCTTGCTTGGCCGAGACACCCCTGGGGTGTCTAGGCTTTTCCTAGACACCTCTGGGGTGTTTCGACTCTCCCGAGACACCCCGGGTGTCCCAACTCAGCCTGAGACGCTTCGTTGCGTATGTTTGATTGTTTTTGCCGTAAATTCTTCGTCCGAACTCAGATTTGAGTGATTCCAAGTGCGTTGGAAGCTCGACGAAGAGTTCTATCTGCTCCAATGGTTGGATTATCTGTAGAATGAACGAGACTTGAAGGCGTTGTCCTTTTTGTGAACATTGCCGGGTTCCCGATTGGCCCGGGTCTTCGTTGTTCCGAAATCCTATCAGCTCATGTAGTTCATCGATTCACTTCAATCGTTCATCGACATCAATTGAACTCCTGTGGATCAGATAGTGACGTTCATCGTCGCTCTTTAACACTGAACCGTTCGTGGAGACCTATAGGCAATTTTCGATGCCTACAGATACCCCCTCCAAAGCGTTCCGGACTCGTTTCTTTTACAGAAGAGGCTGGAATACTTTGGATGTGATTGGTCTAGCCTTTAGTCGGCGTAAGGACCTATAGTTAGCTTCAACTCTTGGCTCCTTCGGTTTTCGGTCTATTCGATGCTTTGACGAATAGCCGAAGTTCTTCCGGCGCTGCATTTATCGCTTGGCCGTCGTCGGAGTCTCGAGTCTGCAGCTGATGAATTGAGTTTGGCTCATGTCATTGAGTTGACTTTGAACTACCTCCGTCACATTGTGTTGACTTAGGGTTTCGGATCACCGTGTGTTGACTTTTTGTCGTAACGCGTTGACTGGCGTTGACCTAGGGTTACGCATTGACCGGTGTTAACCCTAGGGTTTTGAATCGTCAAACGTTGACTTTGGTCACAACGCGTTGACTGGCGTTAACCTAGGGTTACGCGTTGATCGGCGTTGACCAAGGGTTTTGAATCGTCAAACGTTGACTTTGGTTGCAACGCGTTGACTGGCATTGACCTAGGGTTACGCGTTGACCGGCGTTGACCTTAGGGTTTCGAATCGTCAAACGTTGACTTTGGTTGTAACGCGTTGACCGGCATTGACCTAGGGTTACGCGTTGACCGGCGTTGACCGGCGTTGACCCTAGGGTTTCGAATCGTCAAACGTTGACTTTGGTCGCAACGCGTTGACTGGCGTTGACCTAGGGTTACGTGTTGACCGGCGTTGACCCTAGGGTTTCGAATCGTCAAATGTTGACTTTGGTTGCAACGCGTTGACTGGCGTTGACCTAGGGTTACGCGTTGACCGGCGTTGACCCTAGGGTTTCGAATCGTCAAACGTTGACTCTGGTCGCAACGCATTGACCGGCATTGACCTAGGGTTACGCGTTGACCGGCGTTGACCCTTAGGGTTTTGAATTGTCGAACGTTGACTTGTGTTGCAACGCGTTGACTGGCGTTGACCTAAGGCTGCGTGTTGACCGGCATTGACCGACGTTGACCCAAGGGTTTCGCGCATCGAATGTTGATTGGTGTCGATTTTCATCAAGACATCCAATAATCGACGAAAACGGGCGAATTCGGGCCTAACATAGGCGTACGGGGAACAAACAAGACCCGAGACACCCGTGGGTGTCTCAACCCTGGCCGAGACACCCTAGGGTGTCTCGGTTCTAGGGCCGAGACACCCCCCTCCCTCTTTTGTTTTGTCTTTTTCTTCTTTTGTTTGTTTAGCTTTCCCTTGTTTTGGTTTTATTACCTCTTTTGTTTTCCCCCTTCTTTTCAAATTTTCAAAAAGATTCCTTCTCAAACTCTTAAACTCCTTCTTCTTCCTTCCCTCCATACACCATTGTTTCCTTTCTTTCAAGAACTCAAAACCCATAAACTCCATAAAGAAGTTTCGGATTTTTGGTGTTCTCTCCTTGGCCGAAAATACCCTCTCCTCCAAGCTAGGGTTTCATCATCTTCAACCTCAAGCTCAAAGAAGGCTTCTTGATTTGGTAAGTTCCCCTTCAAGACTCTCCTCTTTTTCAAGAAAGATTATAGCTTTATGTTCTCATAGAAGAGCCTCTTGATTTGGTAAGTTCCCCTTCAAAAATCTCCTCTTTTTTCAAGAAAGATCATAGCTTTATGTTCCCATGAGTTAGAGGATAGGCTCTTTGATGATGGGTTGTGTATGCACAAGAATTAGGGGGGTTTTTATGTTTGCAAAATTGGCTCAATTCTACAAAAGGGCTCATTTGTAAAATTAATCAAAATTGTGGGGTATCGGGGGTGCTATATGATCAGATATGATGACCATGACCCAACCCGAGCGTGTCCTTGACCCGAATTTGGCCTTGAACACGAAGGGTATTTTGGGTATTTCACCAAAATTCACCGCGAAAAATGACAATCATTGTTTCGCATGCACGAAATTTGTAGGTTTAACTAGACTTCAATTATGAAATCCTATTTATACATAGGATTTTAATTAAAGTTCTTAATTTCCCTTTTAAATTTCGTGTATGCATATTTTAGATTGTACCTGACTTGCTGCTCTTCGTTGCAGATTTTCAATGTCGCCGCGCCGATCTTGACCTCGTAGGAGTCGTTCTCATTCGCAGCACAGCGAGGAAGAGGTTCCCGCGACATCTTTTCCAGCGGTCTCTTTCTTTGGGGGTGAGAATTTATATTTTCTGTATCCCTGATTGACCTCTTCGCGGGTCATGAAGGAAGAACCGACACCCTCCTTCACGGGGGTTAAGGTTTCGGACTTGTCTTGCTTGGCCAATTCAAGTCTTCTGGTATATTGGGGCGATTTTGTGTCGTCCTACACCTTATAGGTCGGTGTATGTTACCACGTTATTTACGTGATGATGCATACCGTTCTTCCAGTGTAGGACACTCAAAATCGTCTCTCCAATTATTCCGTGAATGAGCTTATCATTCTTCTTATGAGATGGATTTTCTGATTCCACCCTTGTGCTTTATTACAGTAGAGTTTCCTGCGGGTAGCCTTCCTCCTCATGCCAATACTGGTTGTAGCCGGGAGGTCTTCTCTTCAGCTTCTCTCAGGCAGGCCGTTAGTCCACTCCCTCGGTTTGACAGAGATCGCTCCGACGAATCCTGTCGTTTGATACGGGAAGGAGAGATTGCTTGCGCCAGCTTATCACGGATGCCTCCTTTACTGCGGATTCTACCTCTACTCAGGCTTTAAAGAAGCCGAGTTTCCTGTTCGGAGATCACGTCGAGGATCCTGCTACGCTGACCCTTACCGAGGAACACTGGCTGACTCTTGACGAAGGAGCTGTCTTGTACATTCCCTCTATTCCGCGTCAATATTCTTTCAGTCACTTGAAGGGATAGGCCGTGGAGCGACAGATGTCTTGGCACCTTACTGAAGATGCTGAGTGAGTCCAGTGTGGATATGCCTCTCATCACAAGACTCCTGGTTCCAGAGGGCATCATGATATTCGTGGCCTTCGACCAGGGATCATGGGCCTTGACACTGCACCCCCAGGCGAGGTGTCAGCAGCTGCTTCTACCGTGGGTAATCGTCTGGCTCTTCTGGGGAGAAGGTTACCTCCACCAGATTATAGATGCTATGGTTGGGCTTCCTCACTAGCCAAGGGATGGTGGGCACGCATGACCAGTTTCGTCTTGGCGCGCTGGGAGAGGGATTTGAAGAGCAGTGGATTGTATGCACCTATACGAGCCACCATGTACGGAATCCCGGTCAGCTGCCGCCATTTCTTAGCATTGCTAGAGACCTACGTGCCTGACAGTAACACCTTCCTGACCAGCGGTGGCGAGTTAGGGTTGGCCTTGCATGAGATGCATCAGGTTTCTGGTCTTCCGATGGGGGATTGTCCATATCAGGAGTATTTTCCCTCGAACCAGCAGTTGGAGTGTATGAAGAAAGATACTCCCGATATGTATGACACTCTCTGGGATCTTACTTGTCAATATTATACCTCTTTGGTCCAGACTTCTCTTCTAGCAAAAAGGAAGAGGCAGATCAGCTTGAAGCAGTTTGCTAGCTATTTGTTCCAGAATTTGGAGGGTAATTCCAGCGAGCCCATTCGTGAATTAGATGTGTTGCCCCCTACCGCCATTAATGCTTTGGCTGAAGAAATGTGTTGTCCCGCACCAGTCTTCGGACGCTCTACCTATCGAGGTGCTCTTCCCTGTAGTTCAGCTAGCTTACGGGAGAGAGCTTTCCCTGCTCTCAGCGATGGTTGCTGGCATCCATTGCGGGCTTAGGTGTCTAGTCAGTAGTTTTACACAGAGGGGTTTTGAACCATCGACTGAGCTTATTTGTCCGAAGGTCGAGCTTCCTTACGCATATCTGATGGCGTGGCTCGTTCTTCACCGTCCTGATTTGATGTTGGCGCCCAGCGTTGTTGATGTCCCCGTTCCTTTTGTGCAGCTGTTGGAGAAGAGCAGATGGCTCGGGAACAAATTCGGTGATGTACAACGGGAGCTTCGAGTCCGTAAGAGCTGGGAGTTCTTCAAGTGTTTTCCTCACTTTTCAGGTCGCTATGGCGACGTGCTGATTGACGAGGAGAAACCTAGAAGTGACCGGACTGTTCTCGACGTTGGTTGTTTCCGTTGGTTAGTGAACATCCGCGTTGGGTATCTTGTTCTCCGGGTGAAGAATCGATGCCACATAGAGCCTTACCTTCCCTGCCGTTTTGCTCGTCAGTTTGGCTATGACCAACTATATGTTGGGAATCCAAGCCGTGGTCTGCAGGTTGAGGGAGGGCTTATTGACGGCGTACGAGCATGGCTGTGGACTATGGTGGGCTGTACTGGAGCCCATTTTGCTCTTCCTTCATATAGGCGTAAGCCGCTGACCACTTTCCTCAGTTGCAAGTGGTTCCTTTTCGCCTATGAATCCATAGGTGTGAGGAGTCTTTCAGAGTTACAGTCCGAGCACTCGGTCCAAGTTGCTATGATGGCTGCTCGCAGGGCTGAGCTTGCTCAGAAGCGGAGAAAGGGGCATGCCAAATCTCTTCTCACAGATGATGAAGAGCTCCTTCCTACGGGTGATGACGACGAGACTTCTGAGGAAGAATATGTGGATGTAGATACTCTTTGATTTTCCTTCTCCATTCTAATTGGTATAAACGACAGATCTTGTTCGTTTAATGAAATGACCATTGTCACTTTAGGTAGGACAGTTGACGATCATGAGTCGCCAGCTCCTCGTTATACAAGCTCAGGGCCCGACGATCGAGCTCCCACGCACGTTGAGACGTGTGACAAGTCTGTGCATGACCGACCTATCGGTCCTAGGAGGGCTGGCGCCCCGAAGAGGAAGAAGACCGCACATAAACCCCACGACGGTCAGCGTCCTTATGGAGTGGACTTAGGAAGCACTGCCGATGGAGGGGAAGGTAACATTTATTTTTATTGCTTTAAGGTGATTTACCTTTTGGGATTCGTATGCTCCAGGGTTCTTCGAAGAGGGCGAACTCCCACCGGGTCCGGTATCTCCTGGATCTGATAACATGGATTGCTTTATGCAGCAGATGTGCGACGCCCTTCATGATGGGTCTCTAGGCATCGATCTAAACATTGATCTTGGGCAAGTGAATAGTGTTGAGTCCACCGTCCCGTATTCAGGTATATCTACATCTAATGATACTCTCCTCAATCATGGGGAAGGAAGATCTTCTGTTTTTGCTGCAAGTATTTTTAAGCTTTCCTCATCTTCCAACATTCAGGGTTACCCTGCAGATGTCGCGATGGAAAGGCCAGCTGAGGATGGAGCCTATCATGATGCAGGTTTCGAGGAGAGGGGGTGTGCTCCTGTACCAAGCTTCTCGAAACCCCCGATGCTGGTATTAGCTGACATGCTGGCTGAACAGACTACCAGGGGAACCGAGAGACCATTCTTTGGGAGTGATTCATTCATAGGTATATATCTGATCCCCTTCATCTTGCCTGATCTTTTGTCTGACTAACGAGGGATTAATATTACAGCACCAACCATTGGGATTAGCCTAATATCGATTCCTGGTATATCTAGCTTACCTCGGAGTGACGGACTCGCCGGTACGCATACGATTTAGGGATATCGTACTTCTCTAAGTTTATCTGACTTTTGACTAATATATGAGTGCAATCATAGGACCAGCCACCGGGACTGATTCTCTTATGACTCCTGGCATTCCCCAGATACCTATGGATGATGGACCTACAGGTATGCAGATGACCTTATCATCCCAATCCTCCTTATTTGTCTAAATTTTCATTTTGACTAATAAAGAAGTACAATTATAGCCGCTTGGGCCGATACCCTTATGACTCTTGGCATTCCCGCTGCATCTGAGGACGGTGGGATTGCAGGTATGCATACGATCTTTTTGTCCCGATTCTCCTTATTTGTCCAAATTTCCACTTGACTAATACAGGAGTGTAACTATAGGACCGGCCGTTGTGCCTGATACTACTACAGTTCCCGGGGCTGAAAGTCTGCATAGAAGTGGCGTCTCCCCGCCCTTGCCGAGTGGTATGAGCAATCTGCCTGCAGGGGTTGATATACCCTCCATGACCACTTCTGCCGCTGTCTCAGAGCCTGTCGGACCTCAGCCTGAGGGGACCTCCGTTGGCGTTGGTATGCTCAGAGTTTGCCTTTAAATTTCCTTATCGTATTCGATAATCTACTGAACTTCTATGTTGTTGCTTGTAGGATCTCGATCTTCTCTATATGAGCGTGTCCGCGCCCTTTTGGTCGATACTGATCCTGACAGAGACATTTTTCGTACGGACCTCGGCTTCTTCACTGCCTTTTATAACGGCATGATCGAGAAACTTCTTCATAGAGGATACGGTTTCGACCAGTTCAGGCGTTCCTTTTCTCGCCACATGATGATGATGAGGGAAGAAGGATACCCAGAATTGGCCGATTCCTTCACCGCCGATTTCGCTGTCCTGGAGTCAGAGATCCGAGAGTTGAAGGAATTGGAGATTAATGGGGCTTCTTCTTTCGTGTCCTCTCAGCTGGAGCATAGGCTGGCACAGTGGCGTGACCTGAGATCTTCCATCGGATGCGAGCTTCAGTCACATGAGAGCTCCATTGCGCAGCTAATGGCTAATGTGGCGAGGAAAGATACGGATAGAGCTGAGTTACTCCGCTCTTTGGACTCGAGCCGCGAGGAAGTGACTAGGTTGAAAGAGGCCTTGAAGTGCGCCGAGGAATCTGCTGCTCTTATTGCAGATGACCTGGCTGGACTAGAGCGTTCTCGTGAACAGGCACTCGAGAGGCTAGGATCCACCCAGGAGAGACTGATGAAGCTGAAAAGTGAAGCCGCGGAGATTTTAAGCAGTTCTGAGGAATCTGCCCGAGCTGATCTGCAGGCAGGACTCGAGCGGAGCTATGTAGATAGACTTTTTAGTTTAAAGTCTCATATCCTCGACCGCCAACTGCCTTCGGGCTAACGAGCTTTTTATTGTATGCTTTTGACTCGATCTATTAATAGAGACTCCGCATTTGCTTCTTTTGTGATCTTTCTGTATTTATTCTGAATGACAAGGTTTATGGGATTTTTGGCAAACCCCCAGCCATCAACGGGTTTGAAATGTCTTTACCGATTACCGTTTGAAATCGGACTAGCATGTGAATTATTAAACCCGTCTCACATGTAACGTTGTGCTAAGAAAATCGCTTTTCTTAGACTTGATGCTATGATTTTGAATACATAGACTTAACCATTTCTTATAGGGAAAAGGCACCCTGCACCGCGTATTAGGCGATGACTTATCCCTTCTTAGGCTTCGGGATAAAATTCCCCAAGTTTAGACCTTGGTGTCTTTTTTAATCGGTGAAAGACTAAACCGGCCATGTGTGTTAGACATAAACTTTGGGATTTTTGGCAAACCCCCAGCCTTCAACGGGTTTGATGTGCCTTTACCGATCACCGTTTGAATCGGGCTAGCATGCGGATTGTCTAGATCCGTTCCACATGTAACGTTGTGCTAAGAGAGTAAATTCTCTGAGGCTTTGTGCTATGATTTTGAATACATAGGCTTCACCCTTGTTACGGGAATAGGCTACCCGGCAACACGTACTAGGTGTTGACTCATCCCTACTTAGGCTTCGGGATAAAATTCCCCAAGTTTAGACCTTGGTGTCTTTTTCTTTAATCGGTGAAAGACTAAACCGGCAACGCGTGTTAGGCGTAGACTTATCTCTATTTAGGAGTTGAGATAAAATTCCCCGTGCGTGTGAGGCACGGATTATGGTGTTAACAACAACCTGCCTTAATGTTGAATACGTGGTCTTTTGTCCTTTTTACGGTCAAAGACTAACCGGCAACGCGTGTTAGGCGCTGACTCATCCCTTCTTAGGCTTCGGGATGAAATTCCCCAGACTGGAATTCTGGTGTCTTCTTCAATCGGTAAAAGACTAAACCGGCAACGCATGTTAGGCGTTGACTTATCCCTACTTAG
>NC_033797.1:102976396-102978347 GCF_001876935.1 Asparagus officinalis
GGGGCTTTTTATGCAAAGTGGACTGAAATTTGTAGGGGTCTTTATGTAAAATGGGACTGAAATTAGGTTTTGGATTGCATGTCCATTTGGTCAAAAATTTGAAGGGTGCTTTATGCAAGAAAACCAATGTTGTTTGAGGGGTTTATTTGCAAAAAGCAACCCGCAAAGTGTAGAGGGGTTTATTTGCAAAAGGGCTGAAATTTAGGGCTGAAATTCCAAGGGTCTATATGCAAAATTGGCTCAATTCTACAAAAGGGCTCATTGTAAAATTAACCAAAATTGTGGGGTATCGGGGGGTGCTATATGATCAGATATGATGACCATGACCCAACCCGAGCGTGTCCTTGACCCGAATTTAGCATTTGCAAAATTGGCTCAATTCTACAAAAGGGCTCATTTGTAAAATTAATCAAAATTGTGGGGTATCGGGGGTGCTATATGATCAGATATGATGACCATGACCCAACCCGAGCGTGTCCTTGACCCGAATTTGGCCTTGAACACGAAGGGTATTTTGGGTATTTCACCAAAATTTACCGTGAAAGATGACAATCATTGTTTTGCATGCACGAAATTTGTAGGTTTAACTAGACTTCAATTATGAAATCCTATTTATACATAGGATTTTAATTAAAGTTCTTAATTTCCCTTTTAAATTTCGTGTATTCATATTTTAGATTGTACCTGACTTGCTGCTTTTCGTTGCAGATTTTCAATGTCTCCACGCCGACCTCGACCTCGTAGGAGTCGTTCTCATTCGCAGCACAGCGAGGAAGAGGTTCCCGCGACATCTTTCCCCGTGGCCTCTTTCTTTGGGGGTGAGAATTTACATTTTCTGTATCCCTGATTGACCTCTTCGCGGGTCATGAAGGAAGAACCGACACCCTCCTTCGCGGGGGTTAAGGTTTCAGACTTGTCTTGCTTGGCCAATTCAAGTCTTCTGGTATATTGGGGCGATTTTGTGTCGTCCTACACCTTATAGGTCGGTGTATGTTACCACGTTATTTACGTGATGATGCATACCGTTCTTCCAGTGTAGGACACTCAAAATCGTCTCTCCAATTATTCCGTGAATGAGCTTATCATTCTTCTTATGAGATGGATTTTCTGACTCTATCCTTGCGTTTTATTGCAGTTGAGTTTCCCGCGGGTAGCCTTCCTTTGTAGCCGGGAGGTCTTCTCTTCAGCTTCCCTCAGGCAGGCCGTTAGTCCACTCCCTCGGTTTGACAGAGATCGCTCAGACGAATCTTGTCATTTGATACGGGAAGGAGGGCGTCATTGCTTGCGCCAGCTTATTACGGATGCCTCCTTTACTGCGGATTCTACCTCTACTTAGGCTTTAAAGAAGCCGAGTTTCCTGTTCGGAGATCACGTCGAGGATCCTGCTACGCTGACCCTTACCGAGGAACACTGGCTGACTCTCGACGAAGGAGCTGTCTTGTACATTCCCTCCATTCCGCGTCAATATTCTTTCAGTCACTTGAAGGGACAGGCCGTGGAACGACAGATGTCTTGGCATCTTACTGACGATGCTGAGCGAGTCCAGTGTGGATATGCCTCTCATCACAAGACTCCTGGTTCTAGCGGGCATCATGATATTCGTGGCCTTCGACCAGGGATCATGGGCCTTGACACTGCACCCCCAGGCGAGGTGTCAGCAGCTGCTTCTACCGTGGGTAATCGTCTGGCTCTTCTGGGGAGAAGGTTACCTCCACCAGATTATAGATGCTATGGTTGGGCTTCCTCACTAGCCAAGGGGTGGTGGGCTCGCATGACTAGTTTCGTCTTAGCGCGCTGGGAGAGGGATTTGAAGAGCAGTGGGTTATATGCACCTATACGAGCCACCATGTACGGAATCCCGGTCAGCTGCCGCCATTTCTTAGCGTTGCTAGAGACCTATATGCCTGACAGTAACACCTTCCTGACCAGCGGTGGCGAGTTAGGGTTGGCC
>NC_033797.1:102979347-103014887 GCF_001876935.1 Asparagus officinalis
CTGGCTTGGTGAGTTTCTTGCGAGACCCAGTCTCAAACTTAGCGTCCGTAACCAAAACCCTGAGTACATTAGTATTTGGATCTGAGATCAGAGTGACGCGATCTTTGTCGGTGTCCTGGAATCTGGGAATTCTTGACGCAGATTGAATTGCATATTAGAGTCCACACCTCCCTCATGCCCGAAGTGGTGACGAAGATTGAGAGGTTCACGGGTGTAAGGCACTGCAAAAGAAAGAAATATTCAATCAGTCAAGTGAAGGGAGATTTAGCTAAGTCCATAAGAAAGAATTTTATCAAACGCACAGTTTAGATCTGGCGTTTAAAGTTCATCAACGCAAAGGTCGAACTCTGCGTTAAAGTTTCGAACGCACAGTTCAGATCTGGCGTTTAAAGTTCATCAACGCAAAGGTCGAACTCTGCGTTTGGCGTTAATTGTCATCAACGCATAGGTTAAACTCTGCGTTAAGCTTTCGAACGCACAGTTAAAGCCTGGCGTTAATTGTCATCAACGCATAGGTTAAACTCTGCGTTAAGCTTTCGAACACACAGTTAAAGCCTGGCGTTAATTTTCATCAACGCAGAGGTTAAACTCTGCGTTAAGTTTTCGAACGCACAGTTCAAGCCTGGCGTTAAAAATTTCATAAACGCAAAGGTCAAGCCTCTGACGTTTCGAATTCAAAACGCAGAATCTTAACTCTGCGTTACAATGGTAAAACGAGTCATCTTCCTCGTTCGCAAGAACCCATCTAGGGTTTTTCAAAGAACTCGTCGAAGCAAGTTTGACGGCAACCCATCTAGGGTTTTTCAAAGAACTCGCCGAAGCGAGTTTGACGGCCAAAAAGGGCGACACTTACCACCGACGGGTGGAACCTGAAATGGCGGCGCTGCTGCAGCAGGAGATCTTGGGCGAGGAGCAGCCTTTTTCTTGGAACCCATGGAAGAGAGTCGGAGAAGACGAGCAAGATCACCGGAGTTGAAAACGAAGAGGCTTCGTTAAAAATCTTCCGAAAGAGGGGAGGCAAAAAGTCGGGTGACTTTTGATTTGACCCTTAGCGGTCTACTTATAGACAGCTATGAGCTGTCAAATCAGGTCGGCGCCGTAGGCCCAAATGCCCGCCAAATGTGGCCTGTGCGTCTGTGACGTTAGAGCTTCTGAACGCAGAGTTCAGCTCTGCGTTATAGTCCGCCTGTGCGTCTGCATTAATAGAACCCTTAAACGCAGAATACAATGGATAGTCGATCCCTATCAAGCCCTGATAATGAAAGTTACATACAGACGACTTTCTGATCTTTGCATCCGCAATTCTGCAACCGCTATAGACACGGCCTCATCCCTGAGATGACTGATCTTGATGGCTGCGACAACAGCATGACTAATATGATATTAGCAACTATTAGAGATGCTGATGAGCAGTGTAGTGATTTTTAGAAATCAAAGGTTGGACTTAGTTGGTGAGTTGCTTGGTAGAGAGCTATGGGCAAATATTCATCTTCAAAACACTATGGATGTTGATTCCCGTCTAACTCCAACAACGAAAGCTACAATCAAATAGCTTTCGGGTCGACAATCGAAAGCGGTAAATAGAGGACCTTTCACGTAGATCGAGAAGAGTTACAATTCGACGACGCTTCCGACAACTGATGAAAGCTCTATTCTGCAGCCTTCGCAACCAACAGTGAGAGTTACAATTTGACGACTCTCATATCCTATAACAGGCAAGGATCAATAAACAATAGCCTTCGCAATGTTATAATGGATGAGGTTACAAGTCAACAACCTCTCTCAAACGCAGAAAGTCATTCCTGTGTTTCCTAAGTTCAAAACGCACACTTGTGTGTTCCTCAGCAGACATCGAACTTTGTAACGCAGAGTTAAAGTACAAGACGCACACATAACGTGCGTTCTTCAATAGACTCAATTATGTGCCCCAAACTCTGGACGCAGAGTTGAGCTTCAACGCACACGGCCTGTGCGTCTCAAATCTCTAACAGAGATTTAACTCTGCGTCTCAAGCCTTGGACGCAGAGTTAAAGCCCATAACGCCAACTGAGGCGTTTTGACTTGTTCAAACGCAAGTCGAACGGCCTCAAAACCGTTATCCCACGTTCTGAGGGATCTTCGCCCACTTAGGAGCGGATTTAGGGATTGGTTACATCACTAACCCCCTATAAATAACCGACTTACTCAACAGAGTAAGGGGTTGATCGTTTGGTTGGTGAATCGGCTTTTAACAGTAAAACCGCATAAGGTTAAGGAGGAGCTGGCATCAAACCCGCCCAAGGTCAACAAATCTCAGCAGTTCAACAGCACGAAAGAGGAGATCTTTTGAAGATCAAAGAACTGATCAACGATCAGTTAATCAAATCTCGGAGGATCCCTTCATCAACGTCATAATACACTTGGCAATTAACCGAATCTTCGGTTCCAACAACTCTGTTACAGAGTTTTAACTCATTCTGAGTTCTTAAACTCGTCAAGAGTTCTTAATTAACTTGCAACACAAGTTAATCACATCGAGCCAGACATTCGGTTTTCAACAACTCTTATCAGAGTTCTTAACTCGTTCAGAGTTCTTTACACTCGTTAAGAGTTCTAAACCGAAGTCAGCAAGCACTTCAATTATTCCAGTGAAGAAGGACGGTCGGATCGTCAACGGAGAGCAAGTTCGACGCGATCAATCGAAGGAGGCACTCCACCGCTACCAAGAAGAACCCAGTTTTAAACAAAGGGGAGAATCAAATTCATTCTCCTCTCTTTTGTAATCGGAATCCAAATTGTAATCGATTTTGAGAGAATACAAGTCAAATTTTCTTTCTTTGGAGAGCAGAGCAGTCAGAGAGTGTTGCTAGTGAGATTCCAAATATGACACCCGTTTCATCTCTAGTACAGTTGCATCCTACAGATATAAAGCAGGTGCATGATGATGTTGTTGATGATGATGGTTAGACACCAGAGCAGAGAGATGGTGATCAGGATCATGAGCAGGAGGCTCCTCAGCAGGGGGAGCATTACTAGCAGCAGGAGTTTACAGAGCAACAACTTAGGAGATCAGCTAGAGAGCATCGACCATCCATGAGATATCCTCTTTCAGAGTATTCTTTGTTGACAGAAGAGGGGGAGCAAGAAAGCTTTCAGGAGGCACATACTCATAAAGATAAGGACAGATGGTTCCAGGCTATGAAGGAAGAGATGAAGTTTCTTAAGAAGAACGATATTATGAGTTGGTGGATTTGCCGAAGGACAGAAAAGCTTTGAAGAATAAGTGGGTGTTCAAGTTAAATAAGGATGACTACAAAGAGATTTAGAAATATAAAACAACATTAGTGGTAAAAGGCTTTGATCAGAAAAAAGGGTATTGACTTTGATGAGATTTTTCCACCGGTTGTGAAGATGACGTCCATTAGAGTTATCTTGGGGTTAGCAGCTAGTTTAGACCTTGAGATTGAGCAGCTTGATGTGAAGACTGCTTTCCTTCATGGTGATTTGGAGGAGGAGATCTACATGGAGCAGCCAGAGGGTTTTGAAGTGAAAGGAAAAGAGCATATGGTTTGCAGGTTGAAGAAGAGACTCTACGGTTTGAAGCAGGCACCCAGGCAGTGGTATAAAAAATTTAATTCTTTTATATTGAGTTATGACTACCAGAGGACAGTTGCAAATTCATGTGTATATTTTAGGAGAATTTCAGATTCTAGTTTCATTATCCTTTTGCTTTATGTGGACGATGTGTTGATTATTGGTTAGGATAGTCAAATAATCGGTGGGCTGAAGAAGAAGTTATTTAAATATTTTGACATGAAGGATTTAGGCTTAGCACAACGGATTCTTGGTATGGATATTGCTAGTTGTTGGCCTTCTTGTTTTGATGATGTTTAACAAACAATTTATCACTAATGTTGTTTGTCTAGTATTTGTGTTTTCTTATTTATTATAGACAAACAACGTAATTGGAGGATGGATGGAACAGAGCTTTAACGATCATATCCAATGGAGGTTGGCGGAATAGTGGAGTGAAGCCTTGTAATTCAAAGTTAAAGATCAAGTTCAAGCTTCATCCGCGAGATTACCAAGTCAAGCTTATTGAAGATAAGGATTGCTTTGGTAAATTAGTTTAGGGCTTATATTATGTGTGTTAATACTTCAAGCTCAATATCACACACACACACACACGTTTGGTTTGGTTTATCATCGTTTTGTATTATAGTCTTAACGACATTATTTTATATCTTTTATCAAGTTTATATATCTATTGGAAAGTTTTCAAAACTTTGTTTAAACTCATTTTGTCAAGAACAAGCTTTTACAAGTCCATACTTATGTGATTTTGTAAAATAATGAGATTCCATAATTGGGAAATGCAAATTGGAAAATTCTTTTTTGTAACATGTTCAAAATCATATTTGCAAATATTTCCCAAAGTTTCATCAAGTTTAAAATTGATTTGTTATGTTTAATTGAATTTACAAAATCATGTTTTTCGTTCGTGCATGTTTTACAAAACAGATGAGTTTTCATAAATGGGAAGTGATATTCAAGAAATTCTTTCTTTGACATGTTTAGAAACTTTCATCAAAAGTTTACTATTTTTGGAGTTGATTTACTGTGCCCAATTGATTTTACAAAATCGTGTATGTCAGCAGATTTTAAGAAACTGTATATCTATGTTCCAACATTTATTTCTCTCCACTGGGAACTTATTTTTCAGAAATTCTTTCTCTAAAATATCACTCTACGTGTTTAAAAACTTCCCACAAAATTTCATAATTTTTGGATCTGATTTACTATTTTTAAATGATTTTACAAAGTCAGATACGCAAATTTCCAGAATGCTGGATTTTGGGGTATTTTGGTCTTTTCAGCCTATAACGGCTAGTAACGGCTAGTTTTTGATATTTTCGGTTTTTGGGGGTTTGTGGCTGGTTTAAGAGTCTATAAAAAGCCCCCAACTTTCATTGTTTCTTATGGATGTTTAAGAGAGTTTTAAAAAGAGTTTTACAAGTTTGTTGAAGGGTTTTTAAGTTTGTTTCAACAGTTTGTTTGTGAAGAAAATTCTACAAGAGCTTGAGGAGATCATCTATTGGAGTTTGAGCAATCAACTATTCTTCCTCCATCTCTTGTCATCTATTGAGAAGTTTTCTAAACTCTTTTCTAGCTTTACATTTGCTTAGTTATTTGATTATCATTCTTTAAAGTTAGTTTTTATATGGAGTTTAGATTTGATTATATTATCTCATTGTTACACACACCCACATTGAGCTTATTGTATTTTCATACATAGTATATATGGGTTGATGAGAGTTGTAATAATTGAGTGTGAGCTTTCATTGTGTTCTCATCCATATAAGAGAACAATCATTTGATTTATATTGTGCTTATTGTGAGATACACTTTGTAATACACTTGTACACCGAGAGGAGTGTGTGGTGAGAGTCGGGGATCGTCCCAAGAGGAGTGGCGTTGGTTGACGAATATAGGGAGAGGTTGTAACCGAGCACTTGAGGGAGACACGGCTAGGTCCAACACTTAGTGGGTGTAGAGTGTGATTGCAAGAGTGTGAGTTGAAGAGTTTTCGGTTAGCTAGAAAACCGAGTGTGTAGAAGTTCCGGCTTCCAAACCGGATTGTGATAGTGGATTTCTCCCCGGGAGTGGGGAACAGAGACGTAGGACGGAAGGTCCGAACTCCGTGATCATATTGCTTGTTTGAGTTTGGCTTAGCACACTTATATTTGTTCATCTTTATAGCCTTTCTCTCATTGTTTATTTCATCCACTATATCATTTGTTTATGTTACCCTTGTGTTTGCATATCTTTGCATAAATCATATAGTATACCTCTTTGTTAGGATATATCACCTTGTGTATATTGCATATTTTTGCACATAACTCTTTGTATATCTATCTTGCAAGAATATATTTGTTAATTAATTTTAATTGGCATAAAATCAGATTAGATTAGCATAAGACCCTAATCACCCCCCCTCTAGGGTCTAACAATTGGTATCAGAGCTTGGTGCTGATTCGACAAACCAACGAACCATCGGGTGACGTATCTAAACACGATCGTTAGTCCACAACACCAAAGCCAAGTGACACGCGACGAAACGGATTAACGAGGCGACGAGGTTAACGAACCGCACGCAAACAACGGAATAAATCCACTCGCGTGCAGAATCAAGCTAATAGTACGGTGAGTCAACGAGTCATCCAACTGTAGAACGGATTCGAACTCGAACACCGAAGCGAATTTACTACCACATCAGGATCTGGACTGCCAAATCAGGATCTGGACTGCCAAATCAGGATTCGGACTGCCAAATCAGAGTTTAGATCAACGACGAAGCTCGGATAAACCGTGAAACCGGATAATCGACGCAACGGCGAACACCCCGGGAAGAGCTCGGTGGCCGAGCCACCAAGTGGTGGCTCGGTGGCAAGCACCTTGGGAGGCTCCGAGCCACCTTTGGTGGCTCGGCACCACCGGGTGGCTCGGCCACCACCGAGCCACCATTGCTGGTGGCTCGGCGGCGCCACCGAGGTGCTCGGCTACCACCGAGCCACCAAAAGGTGGCTCGGTGGCCGAGCCACCCCCCTCCCGAGCCACAGATCTGGGCCCAGATCTAAGCCCAGATCTGCTTTCAGAAGCCTATAAATAGAGTGAACATGGCTCATTTTTCAGGGGTTGGAATTTTGGAGCCGAAACTCTGCCGGATTGAGAAATCACCCTCAGATTTTCAACTTAGAAGACTCGGACTCTCAGATCTGGTTCTTGGCGATCATCCATGCCAAATAAGGCAGGAGCTCGAGAGAGATCAGATCTGAGATCTACACGGTTTTCCTCCGGATCAAAGCTTGGCCTTTGATCCCGAGAAGAGTCTCGATTTCGCTTGGTCAATTTCGATTACTAAAGGCTATTATTTCCTTGGCGAAATAGTACCCCCGGCTATTATTTCCTTCATGAAATAGCACCCGTCATATCGTGTAGATCCGACCGGATCAAGATCGTGCGGTGGTCCACGGATTAACCCCGGCGTAGGCGAAGAACCCACACAAGCAAGAGACCGCAAAACAGGATCTTGCGATTTGTTCAAGGAAAGTTGTAATTTTTATTTTTTTTCTTTGATTTTATTGTAACCGGATCTTATAAAAAGACCGGATCTTTTGTAATCGAAAAACTATTACTCAAGAAAGCAATGACATCAATGAAAGCAACTTTCACCGTGAATAATCTGGCGACCACAGTGGGAGCCACTGATCTCGCTGCCGAGATCATTGCATCGCAGCTGTGGATCTCAATCCCGGTCGAGGAGGAGTTCGAGTATGAATTCGACCAGCAAAAGTTCGAGGAGTATCTGTCATCCTCGTCCGGATCCACCTCCCCCCGCAAGTCCAAGAAGTTCTCCTCCAGGAGAAAAGTCCGTTGGTATGAAGAAGTGCAAAATTGCATCGGGTGAAGCTCCACCGACCTCCAACCAGGTCAAATCTGTTCCTGCCAACGCCTCCGCTGTTGAGGGCGTTGTGACTCTCTCAGAGAGAGCCTACTAGAGGCGACGTCAACGCCTGGCGCGGCAACTCGTAAAGGCCATGGAGTCCACCGACGAAATTCGCTATAATGCGGATCTGAAGAACAGGAGAGGCAAACAGCCTCATCCACCGATGAATGGCAGCTCTTCTAAGCCGCCCACGAACGAATGGGTCCGTGTCAAACGGAATCGTTCGACACTCGAAGAGCGCATTCGCAAGCGCCACGCAATGTCAGCGCAGGCACGGGCTCGAGTCCCAGAAGCCCGTAGAAGACTGCAGAAGGAAGTGGCCAAGAAGCCGCCACCAACCCTCCAAGTATGGAGGCCAAAGTCTGAAGCGGCGATTCAGGCTAAGGAACAATCGTTGCAGCCTTCAACGCAAATCCAGCCTTCGGCGAACCAAATGAAGTCGTCGGTAATTCCCATAGCTACTCCGGGAGATCCCGCGGAATCATCTCGAAGAAGAAGATCAGTTTTGGAGCGCCTCGGTCCAATTCCTGATGAAAGAAGAAAAGATCCAGTTCAAGAACGTTTGGGCCCGATGAAGAAGCCCCAAACGACTCAACATGCTGGGGGTCGCCGTCACCTCCAACATGACAATGAGTTCAGGGCAGCTGCGCGCGCCAATTTGCGCATTGAAGTCCAGGAGCCCGCTGAGAATTCACGTCCAAAAAGGCAAAAGGCATGTCTCGAGGCGCGTGACTCTTGAAAGCCCAAAGAAGGCAGTTCGCCCTCAGAAGGAAACATTATCGTCTGCCAAAGAAGGCAGTTCGCCCTCAGAAGGAAACATTATCGTCTGATGACGATAACGTTATACCTGAGAAATTGTGCCAACACACGATAAGTTATTTCAACCTTCAAACCGATGAGTCGTACTATCGTGTTGGTGGTACGAGGAAAACCAGGAAGAGGAGTCCTCGAGGACTAGAAACTCAGTGTCACTGTTCCAAACTCATTCGGGCAGTATTGTCTGAGTGTAACTGCATCAAGACAGTTCCTGAAAGAGTTTCGGTCTTCGAAAGGCTCAGTACCGAAACGCCAAAACCAAGGCCTAGGCGTTTCCGATGAATAAGAGCGGTGGTTGAAGATGGAGAATTTCCGAGGGTCACCACTAATATGACCAGCAAAGGGACATCGGCATGGGATAATCTCGAGTCGATTCTGAAAGCACCCCGGCGTATTACCCGTCTGCAGTCTGGAACCATCAAACGAGCTACTTATGGTAGGATTCAGACAAGATTACCTTCAGAAGATGAAGAATCAGATGTCGGCTCGGCGGTCGCATCAGATAATATGGTATCCAGCGAGGGACAACCCCGCGAGGCACTTATGATAAGTACGGAACAAGCGACCAAGATGCTTGAAGAAGCCATGGCTAAACAACAGGAGAGCTTCACGTTCGAAATGCAGATGGCCATGCAGAATATGAGAGAAATGCATGACCAACAAATCCAAGCACTGACAAACCAGCAAGGCGAACCAAGTCGTCATAACCAAGTTAATCAGGAAGATGAGGATAGAAATGCGAATGAAGCTCATAATGCCAATAATCCTCCCGCCAATGCAGGGGGTGGTAACGAGAACGCTAGCAAAAACACAGGTGAAAGCTTGAAGATCAAAAACCTCAAGAGCAAAATCAATACGTTGATTTCCGCTCAAGAGATGAAGAAGACGGGTATTCCTTGTCCATACCCAAGAGAATGGGAATCAATCCCTTATCCGACGAAGTTCAATCTAATTAACTTCACGTCGTTTAATGGTATGGGTTTACCCACTCAGCATTTGATTTACACACCTGAGGGTTATCTCTGGTAATGAGCCTCTGATGGTACGGTCCTTTGTTGGCACTCTTCGTGGAGCCGCCTTCGCCTCTGATGGTACGGTCCTTTGTTGGCACTCTTCGTGGAGCCGCCTTCGATTGGTATCGTCGCCTCAAGCTAGGAAGCGTGAATAGCTGGGTTCGATTGGTATCGTCGCCTCAAGCTAGGAAGCGTGAATAGCTGGGATGATATGGAGACTAAATTCCTCTCCAATTTCTTCGACGACGATACTGATATATCCATCGGGTCGTTGCTTGACAAAAAACAGAAAGACGGGGAATTGGTTGACACCTTCGTCAAAAGGTTCTGGAACAAGGCGATGAACTACCGGGACCCGATCACTGAGGAGTTTATTCTCCAGACTTGCCACAACAACCTCGCAGTGGACGTGTTGGAAGCAATGGGGATAGCACCGTCCAAAACCTGGAAGGATTTGAAGGTCTGAGGAGAGCAAGCCGAGCGATTCCTAAGAAGGAAGAAGGCGGAGAGAGGCCAACAGGCGACGAATGCTCCACAGCAGAATTTCATCCCACGAGGGAAAGGTAAGGCACATGCTAATGCAGTTGATGCTAATCAAACTTTCCAATTGCAACCTCAGTAACAGCAGCAGCAACAAGCACCACAACAGTCGCAGTCGCAATGGCAACAACGGCCTCAGAAGCAAAAGTCTTCGGAGCCAAGATTTCCTAAAGTGTACTCTTTCAAAGTTGACGAAGTTCCCGGCATCTTTAAGTACCTGTTGGAAAATAACAAAATCCAGCTGCCGACGATTGTAGATCAAGAAGGGGCTAGCAAAGTGACGGATCCGAAGTATTGCGCATACCATAGAGCGGTCCATCACCCTACAAAGTCATGCTACCACTTCAAGAATAAAATCCAGGCGTTAATTGATGTAGGTGTCATAACCCCGAAGCCGTCCAAGAATGTCGGAGCAAAGGCAAGTCCTGTAATGCTAACTCCGCGATCTTCGAAGAGGATGGTGATGAAGCTCCTACCTTCCCGCTCTCCGAAGAAGAACAAGAAGTCTTTTCCACTAGAAGCGGAAATGAGTATCACTTCAACTACCCATCACCTAGTGAACAGTTAGCTGAGCAGGGGGTAACTAAACGGGGACCAGCCAAAACTCTCACGGAGCTGGGTGTGATTACGACTCCTAGACCGGTTGAAGAAGCTCGACGACAGCCGGTTGATAAATAGAAAGAAAAGAGGCCCTAGGAGGTTCAGAATCCGAAGCAGTCTCATTTCAACCGTCCGTTTGGAAGAGATAAACCGGAAAGCTCGAACACTCCGCACGTCTTCGATATTATGGCTCAACTAGCTAACATTCCAGCGCGGATAACATTGTATGAGTTGCTACGGTTATCTAAAGAAACAAGGGAAGCCTTGCAAGAAGCCTTGGCCAATTCAGAAGTGTTCCTTACTCGGATCAAGCCGGCACTTAAAGAGCCAGAACTGTCAATTCAACACTGCAACATAGCGGCTAAAAACCTTCCCTGCATTATCTTCACTAAAGAGGATATGCAGACGAAGAATTCAAACCATGATCGACCCCAATGTGGCAATGCACCGCCTCGATATCAAGTCGGATGCCAAACCTGTCAAACAACAGCAAAGACGGTTTCGTCCGCAGATTATGGAAGCCATTGAGGAAGAGGTTAAGAAATTGATCGAATCAAGATTTATCCGAGAGGAGCAACATCCAGATTGGCTAGCCAATATTGTTCTAGTCATGAAGAAGAACGGTAAAATCAGGATTTGTATCGACTTCAGGGACCTGAATACGGCATGTCCAAAAGACGACTTTCCTCTCCCAATCACAAATGTCATTATCGACAATACATGCGGGTTTGAGAGAATGTCTTTTATGGATGGCTTTTCAGGATATAACCAAATCAAGATGCACCCAGATGACGAGAAGCATACAGCGTTCAGAACACCCCTTTGTGTCTTTTGCTACACGGTGATGCCTTTAGTCTAAAGAATGCAGGCGCCACGTACCAGCGAGCAATGAATAAGATTTTCCAAGAACATCTCAGGAAAACAGTCGAATGCTACATTGATGATTTGGTTGTAAAAAGCCACAACAAAGAAGATCACATCAAGGACTTGAAGACGATGTTCGATCTCATGCGGAGTCATCAATTGAAGATAAACCCCACTAAATCTTTCCTTGGAATGTCCAGCGGAAAATTCCTTGGATTCGTCGTCACCACTAAGGGTATACATATCGATCCTGATAATGTGAAGGCGATACATGAACTACAACCCCCTAGAAATCTGAGAGAACTCAGAGGATTGCAAGGGCAGTTAGCTTACATCCGGCGGTTCATCTCAAATCTTTCTGGAAAGTGCCAACCATTCTCTAAGCTAAACAAGAAAGGTGTGTCATTTATATGGGACGACGCCTTTCAAAAAGCATTCGAAGATATCAAAACATATCTGACGAATCCTCTTGTTCTCGTTGCACCAAAATCAGGTAGACCGTTCTTGATTTATCTCAAGACGATGAACCACTCGATAAGTGCTTTACTAGCACAAGACGATGATAATGGTCATGAACAGGCAGTCTATTACCTAAGTCGGACCTTGGTAGGCGCCGAGTCTTGATATCTGATGATTGAGAAAGAATGGCTCGCATTAGTATTCGCAATGCAAAAGATGCGGCATTACTTGGTTGGACAGACAATTTACGTCATTTCTAACGTTAATCCAGTATGGGTATTTATAACGCAACCAGCCTCTATGAATTGGCGGTTAGCGAAGTGGGCCCTTCTCTTGTCCCAATATGATTTGCACTTCAAACAGAAGAAGTCAATCAAAGGACAAGCGATTTGTGATCTCTTGGCGGCGAACCCAACGGCGAAACTGCAGAAGTATATGATGACTTGCCTGATGAAACCCATGAGGTTAACACTACATCGCACCAACAAGTATGGCAATTATACTTTGATGGTGCTTCGAGGGCAGTTAATAGGGCAATAACCCCCGGATGTTCTAAAGTCTCCTCCGGAGTTGGAGTTGTCTTAGTTTCCCCGGGAAAGCATGTGATGCCTCAAGCTTATTCACTGACTAGTCCATGTTCCAATAACGTAGCCGAGTACAACGCGCTTCTCATTGGACTCAGTTTCGCCAAGGAGCTGGGGGTCGAATATCTCGAAGCTTTTGGGGATTCTCAATTGATAGTCAACCAAGTCCGTGGAGAGTATGAAGTCAGGAGCCAAGACCTGATCCCATACCACCAGGAGGCCACCAAAATGGCAGATTCTTTTGAAGAATTCTTTATTAAATACATCCCTCGTCTCCAGAACGCTTATGCGGATGCAATGGCAGCACTAGCGGTATCACTTGCGCAGCCTCCCGAAACTGAACTATTAGTCACAGTAAGGACGCATCAGCTCTGCATACCCATATACGATATGGATATTGAAGAGGAAGATGATAGAAACATAAGCGCCAAGGAGGTGAATTCAACTCAAATTGGGTCTGAGTCCCGAGATTGGCGTTTTCCTATCATTGACTACGTCCAATATGGTATTTTGCCAAAGGATGTAAAAGAAAGGGAATCAATCCGCCGAAGAGAACCAAGATTCTTCTATAATATCGAGACCCATACATTATACCGTAGAGGGTACGATGGTTTGTTACTCCGATGTCTTTCGAACAAAGAAGCAGAAGAAGTTCTTAAGGAAGCACACGAAGGAGAATGTGGTACACATCAGCCCGGGCCCAAACTGTATGATCGCATCAGGAAAATGGGATATTTTTGGCCAACGATGGTTCGTGATGCAATCAAATACGCCCGAGAGTGTCATGCTTGTCAAATACATGCAAATTATATGCACCAAACACCAGAGCATTTACACACGTCAACCACGTCTTGGCCGTTCGAAACATGGGGTATGGACATTGTTGGTCCTATTTTTCCCTCTTCGGTCAAAGGTGATCGATTCGTTCTCGCAATCACGGATTACTTTTCAAAGTGGGCTAAAGCAATTCCGCTTAGAGAAGTGAAGACGAACAACATCATCAGTTTCATCAAACATCATGTCATATACCGACACGACGTGCCAAGACGGATCATTCATGACAACGGTCCACAGTTCATAAGCAATGCCTTCGTCAGGTTTTGTAACAAGTTCAAAATTCAAGATGTTTCGTCAACAGCTTATTATCCCGCTGCGAATGGATTAGCTGAGGCGTTTAACAAGATGATCATTAAGATCCTGTCAAAGCTCGTGAAGACCAATAAACGAGACTGGGACAATAAAC
Organism: Asparagus officinalis; assembly: GCF_001876935.1. NCBI lineage: Eukaryota > Viridiplantae > Streptophyta > Magnoliopsida > Asparagales > Asparagaceae > Asparagus > Asparagus officinalis. Next base: position 102,992,953 of record NC_033797.1, read on the forward strand.
TCGGTGAAGCACTCTGGGCTTATCGTACCACCATACGCACACCTACAGGAGCTACCCTATATTCGTTGGTATACGGATGTGAAGCTGTGCTACCATTGGAAATCCAAATCCCATCACTTCGGATCGCCCTCGCGACTGAGATGACGACAGAAGAACAACATCAAAAACGTCTCAAAGAACTCGAAAGGTTGGATGAAAAGCGCTTGGAAGCTCAACAACACATTAAGTTTTATCAAGCCAGCATATCTAGGGCTTTTAACAAAAGAGTCCGACAGAGAAGCTTCAAGGAAGGAGATCTGGTCCTTACTGCTCGCCGACCGATAATCCTCAACTCCAAGAAGAAAGGTAAATTTGAACCCAAATGGGAAGGACCGTTTGTGATAGACACAGTCTACTCAAACAGCGCATATCGCCTGATTACTCAAGAGGGCGCCAGGCAATTAATTCCAATAAATGGGAAGTTCTTGAAAAAGTACTATCCCTAGTACATTCAGGATAACCCATTTACCGGGAAGTTCCTTGAAGAATGTTACACTTAATATTCTAGAGGATAACCCAAAATCATTTTCACCACCAAAATCCCTCACTGATCAATTTCAGTTGACAGTGAGTCCACCAAAAGTGTCTTTCTGGCCCTCTTGACTCTTTCCATGAACAAGAGGTCCACTTTTAGTTCAGAGTCCCCTTTCGATAAACGAAAGAACTCCTTTCTTTTTCTCTTTGGTTAAGCCTTCTCATGGTTATAACCTAAGTTGAAATTCCACTTCGATAAACGAAGAATTCATCTACAGATTAGATAACCAGACCTATAAAAGGTAAGTTAATCTAGATCTTCCAGATTCTCGGAGTGGAGATCCCACTTCTAGTTTCTTTTACGCTGGAAATAGAATATAAAATTCTTCCTTTCCAGAATCAAGGAATAGAATATAAAATTCTTCCTTCCTTGTATTCAGGTTCGCCTTCACCCTAAAAGAAGACCGGGAAATAGAATATAAAATTCTTCCTTTCCCACACCAACCTTTTCCAAGAATTTATCAATCTAGGATTCATCCTAGGAAGTTTATCCCGAATCCTAAGCAGGGATAAGTCTGCGCCTAACACGCGCTGCCGGTTTAGTCTTTTTCCGCACAAAAAGACACCAGAGTCTGATTCTGGGGTATTTTATCCTGAAACCTAAGCAAGGATAAGTCCGCGCTTAACCCGCGCTGCCGGTTAGTTCTTAACCGTCAAAAAGAACACCCGTTCACATATTCAACATTGTGGCAGGTTGTTATTAATAACACCAAAATCCATGCCTTACACGCATGGGGAATTTCATCCTGAATCCTAAGAAAGGATATGCCGACGCCTAACACGCGTCGCCGGTTTAGTCTTTCTCCGTAGAAAAAGACACCAGAGTTCGAGTCTGGGGTATTTTGCGGAACGGATTTAGACAATCCGTATGCTAGCCCGATTCAAACGGTAGTCGGTAAAGGCATATCAAACCCGTTGAAGGCTGGGGGTTGGCCAAAAATCCTAAAGTCAACACCTAACACGTGTCACCGGGTAGCCTATTCCCCTAACAAGGGAGAAGTCTACGTATTCGAAGTCGTAGCACAAAGTCTCAGAGAATTCACTCTCTTAGCACAACGCCACATGGATTTAGACAATCCGCATGCTAGCCCGACTCAAACGGTAGTCGGTAAAGGCTTATCAAACTCGTTGATGGCTGAGAATTTACCAAAAATTCTATAAATGCAAGTCATTGAAGCATCATCTTTATTAGTTGGTCTCGTGACTTGAGCATCTAACACCTTCAGGATAAGATCCATACACGCAGATGAATCAACTTTCATAGTTGGTCCTGTAACTCCGACATTTAGGACCGCCATGCTCCAATACCTCAAGAGCTTAAACTGTGTATACTCCAACAAACGTCAAGCGATCCGAAACCCTAGGGTCAACGCCGGTCAACGCGTAACCCTAGGTCAACGCCAGTCAACGAGTTACGATCAAAAAGTCAACGTACAACGTTCGAAACCCTAGGGTCAACGCCGGTCAACGCGTAACCCTAGGTCAACGCCAGTCAACGTGTTACGATCAAAAAGTCAACGTATGACGTTCGAAACCCTAGGGTCAACGCTGGTCAACACGTAACCCTAGGTTAACGCCAGTCAATGCGTTGCGATCAAAAAGTTAACGTACGACGTTTGAAACCCTATGGTCAACGCCGGTCAACGCGAAAACCTAGGTTAACGCCAGTCAACGCATTGCGAGCAAAAAGTCAACCCGAGTCAATATATCATGACGGAGATAAATCAGTTCAAATGAGGCTAAACCAGTCTTGAACCAGGTTGAACCAATTCTGAACCAGTTTGAACCAGATTTAAACTAAAATTCAAATTGGAGCTGAACCGAGTGTCGAAACGACTTCAAAACGAAGTTTGAACCAGATTTAAACTAAAATTCAAATTGGAGCTGAACCGAGTGTCGAAACGACTTCAAAACGATCGACGGTCCAGTTCCTTATTTATTCACTCCTCTCCCAGATATTCGGAAGGGTCGGAAGATTTTTGGAGCCTAATTACTGCCTTTTTTGGGTCATTATTAGGCCGGTTCAACTCATTCTCAATACTCCAAAAAGGTATACGAGTATAAACTATTCCCTATTTTTGTTGAGAAGTTTCTGGAGAGTATTTTTCTAAAAATATTCTTAAGGATAACTCAACAATACTCCAATAAGGTATACGAGTATAAACTATTCCCTATTTTTGGTTGAGAAGTTCCTGGAGAATATTTTCTAAAAATATTCTTAAGGATAACTCAACAACACTATGCCGGACAACGCGTCGCAAATAAAGACTCAACACCAACAATCGATGGTCAGTGCTATGTTGAACCAACAAACACGAGCTAAAGATCAGAAAATCAGGAATCGACTTCAAGTTCAAAATTCCTACAACGGTCAGACAATAAATGCAGCACCGGAACCCTTACAGACATTCGACAAAGCACCGAATAGCCTGAAGGATTGAAGGAATCAAGAACAGAAGCCATTCCGAGGTCCCGTTACACCGACTGAAGGTTGGGACAATCATATCCAAAGTATTCCAGACTCTTCTATAAAAGAACGAGGCTGAAATACTTTGGAGGGGGTATCTGTAGGCGTATAAAACTGCCTATGAGTCCCTTAGCACAGCTCGGCACGATGATTCGACAAACCAACGAACCATCAGGTGACGTATCTAAACACAATCGTTAGTCCACAACACCGAAGCCAAGTGACACGCGACGAAGTGGATTAACGAGGCGACGAGGTTAACGAACCGCACGCAAACAACGGAATAAATCCACTCGCGTGCGGAATCAAGCTAACGGTTCGGTGAGTCAACGAGTTATCCAACTGTAGAACGGATTCGAACTCGAACACCGAAGCACCAAGGTGGCCGGCCGAGCCACCAAGGTGGCCGGCCGAGCCACCAAGGTGGCCGGCCGAGCCACCAAGGTGGCCGGCCGAGCCACCAAGGTGGCCGGCCGAGCCACCAAGGTGGCCGGCCGAGCCACCTTTTGGTGGCTCGGTGGCCGAGCCACCTGGTGGCCGAGCCACCCCCCTCCCGAGCCGCGGATCTGGGCCCAGATCTGAGCCCAGATCCGCTTTCAGAAGCCTATAAATAGAGTGGGCATGGCTCATTTTTCAAGGGTTGGAATTTTGGAGCCGAAACTCTACCGGATTGAGAACTCACCCTCAAATTTTCAACTTAGAAGACTCGGACTCTCAGATCTGGTTCTTGACGATCATCCACGCCAAATAAGGAAGGAGCTCGAGAGAGATCAGATTTGAGATCTACACGGTTTTTCTCCGGATTAAAGCTTGGCCTGTTATCCCGAGAAGAGTCTCGATTTCGCTTGGTCGATTTTGATTACTAAAGGCTATTATTTCCTTGGCGAAATAGTACCTCCGGCTATTATTTCCTTCGTAAAATAGCCCCCGTCATATCGTGTAGATCCGACCGATCAAGATCGCGCGGTGGTCCACGGATTAACCCCGGCGCAGGCGAAGAACCCACACAAGCAAGAGACCGAAAAACAGGATCTTGCGATTTGTTCAAGGAAAGTTGTAATTTTTATTTTTTTTCCTTTGATTTTGTTATAACCGGATCTTATAAAAAGACCAGATCTTTTGTAATCGAAAAACTATTACTCAAGAAAGTAATGACATCAATGAAAGCAACTTTCACCGCGAAAAATCGGTATCAGAGCTTGGTGCTCTTTGATTTATGGTCTAATCGCCTTGAGTTAAAGATCCAAGTTATCTTTTTGTGCTAATCCAATTTTTGATTTTTGCATCTTGCTTGCATATATACATTATGGATATAAATGATGCATCTTGTTTAGGTTGCATCTTGCTTGCATATATACATTATGGATATAAATGATGCATCTTGTTTAGGTTATGCTATCAATATTACTCCTAGATTAGATAATTTCTCTTATGTCCAATGGTGTGTTAGATTTAAACTTTTTGTTCTATCTAAACACTTTGAGTTATGGGAAATTATAGATGATGCTTACATTGTGCCCACTTTGGAGAAATCCAAATGGAATAAGAATGATCATCGTATGTTTACAATGAACAATATTTTGTTAGAATATTTGCTAAATGTTTTTAATTCATCTATGTCTAACAAGTTTGTTCATTTTGATAGTGCTTATAAACTTTGAAAATTTATAGATTGTTCATTTTGATAGTGCTTATAAACTTTGAAAATTTATAGAAGCACATCAAGGGGACTTGGAGGCGATACGATAAGCTTTGTAGGATCCCGCTTCAAGTTCTAAAGGAGCTTCATGCACATGGCCACTAGGTGATAGCCCTAGTGAGGTTTGCGAGTTCGAAACCATTAATGATTTACCTAATGATAAACTTACTTGTGCCAGTAAAAAATTGTTGCATGCCTTTAACAAATTGCATAAATAATTTGTTGATTTACAATGCAAGCATGATAATTTAAAATCCGATCATGAGAAGCTAGTGTCCAAATTTGATGTCATTGAAAATAAAAATACTAAGCTTAAAGAAAGCAATGCCTTATTAAATTTGGAAAATAAAAATTTAATCTCATCTATTGCTAGCCTATCTCATGCTAAGATTGATGCCATGTTAGAAGTAGAGAGCATAAAGAATGATACAGCTTCCTTTATAAATGATTATTTATGTTCTACTTCTAAAAATGCATATGTGCCTAAAAATGAAGATTTGAATCTTATGAATAAAAGCATTTCATCTTTAGATTCAACTTTGAAAACATGCATTAATAATCATAAGAGGCTTATGGATATGTGTGCCAAATCTAAGTCATCATCTACTCATCATGCACACATATATAGCAAAATTTACAAATGCTCTATTTACGGCCGAAAGGGTCATTTATCTAAATTTTGCTATGATGCACACAAACATAAGAATTCTAATGCTCCTTGTGCATCTCATGTAGCTTCTTCATCTTTTACACTTACACATTCACATGCTCATTCTCACAAAGTTCATCATAAGCATGCTAGTGTGTTCAAGTGTGATCATTGTGGTTGTTTTGGTCATTTGGCCGAATATTGTTTTGATTTGAAAAGGAAATCTCATTTGCTAAATATTTCTAGTAGACCACAAGTTTTTAAATATGATGTTTGTGGTAGATTTGGCCATTTGGCGAAGTTTTGTTATGATTTGAAAAAATATTCAAACTTACCAAATTTCTCAAGTAAACCACCTTTGTTTAATGATGCTTCTCATTTGCTATATAATTTAAAAGAAAAATCTTTATTTGCAAATGATTCACGTGCACGAGCAAATGATCCACAAAAACAAATGGATCTCTTTCATTGCACAAATTGCAATCGGAAAGGTCATTTGAGTGAATATTGCTTTGACCGTGTTAGTGCACCATATGTGCCCAAGAGAGTTCATAACCCTAGGGCTTTGAGCTTTAATGATAGGGGTCATGTCCCTAAATTTTTTGGTACCAACATTACTTGGGTACCAAAACAAATTTGATTTTAAACCAAGAATTTTAGCATTTTTATTTTTCTTTGTCTTGGTTTTGAAAATTATGCTTTGAAATCCTTTTATATGAAAACAACTTTTAATTGATAATTTTTTTTTATTTTCATGATTATTGATCTTATTTTAATGAGATGTTTGTATTTATATAACCCTCCGGATTATTGGGTGTTTATTCCCAAATCTTGTTTACCGGGTGCTAAAATATTCATATGGGTTGATACTAGCTCAAGAGCTAGATATAGTTACCTCTCTTGATTTTTGAAAATCAATGATGGTTTGGTTTTATGTGATTGTGGTTGATTTATGATTTCATTTGGTTGATTTGTTTTCATTCGAAAACTCTTTTTGCATGATTCTTATGTTATTCTCTCATTTGTTTTCATAAACCTATTTTTACATAGTTTTTCTTTTTTTGTGTTAATGAGACACTATTTTCATATTGACATATTTATATGTGTTCTCGTTATCTTTTTGTATGTGAGTGATATTTAGCATATTCATGTATGCTTGCTCATATGTTTTGCCTTGATCTTTATTGCATATATTTTATATGGCATTTTGATAGGGGGGCTATTCCCTATTCTATGTTTGTTTTTATACTCACCTATGCTTATTGGTAGGGGGAGCTTTCGCTCTCTTAATTCTTTTGTCCCCTTTTTGATGTTGTCAAGGGGGGAGAAATATTGTGAGTATATTCTTTCTTGTTTATATGCATGTGAATTATAAATTATATATTCATTTCCTTCATGCATATATTTCTTTTTGTAAATTGTTTGTCATCATCAAAAAGGAGGAGACTGTTGGCCTTCTTGTTTTGATGATGTTTAACAAACAATTTACCACTAATGTTGTTTGTCTAGTATTTGTGTTTTCTTATTTATTATAGACAAATAACGTAGTTGGAGGATGGATGGAACAGAGCTTTAACGATCATATCCAATGGAGGTTGGCGGAATAGTGGAGTGAAGCCTTGTAATTCAAAGTTAAAGTTCAAATTCAAGCTTCATCCGGGAGATTACCAAGTCAAGCTTATTGAAAATCAAGATTGCTTGGGTAAATTAGTTTAGGGCTTATATTATGTGTGTTAATACTTCAAGCTCAATATCACACACACACACACACGTTTGGTTTGGTTTATTATCGTTTTGGATTATAGACTTAACGATATTATTTTATATCTTTTATTAAGTTTATAAATCTATTGGAAAGTTTTCAAAACTTTGTTTAAACTCATTTTGTCAAGATCAAGCTTTTACAAGTCCATACTTATGTGATTTTGTAAAATAATGAGATTCCACAATTAGGAAATGTAAATTGGAAAATTCTTTTTTGTAACATGTTCAAAATCACATTTTCAAACATTTCCCAAAGTTTCATCAAGTTTGAAATTGATTTGTTATGTTTAATTGAATTTACAAAATCATATTTTTCGTTCGTGCATGTTCGTGCATATTTTACAAAACAGATGAGTTTTCATAAATGGGAAGTGATATTTAAGAAATTCTTTCTTTTACATGTTTATCTACATGTTTAGAAACTTTTCTCAAAAGTTTACTATTTTTGGAGTTGATTTACTATGCCCAATTGATTTTACAAAATCGTGTATGTCAGCAGATTTTTAGAAACTGTATATCTGTGTTCAAATATTTATTTCTCTCAACTGGAAAATAATCTTTTAGAACTTCTTTCTCTAATATGTCATTCTACATGTTTAGAAACTTCCCACAACATTTCATAATTTTTTAAGCTGATTTACTATTTTTAATTGATTTTACAAAACCAGATACGCAAATTTCTAGAATGCTGAATTTTGGGGTATTTTGGTCTTTTCAGCCTATAACAGCTAGTAACGGCTAGTTTTTGATATTTTCGGTTTTTGGGGGTTTGTGGCTAGTTTAAGAGGCTATAAAAAGCCCTCAACTTTCATTGTTTCTTATGGATGTTTAAGAGAGTTTTAAAAAGAGTTTTACAAGTTTGTTGAAGGGTTTTTAAGTTTGTTTCATATATTGAGTTTAGATTTGATTTTATCTCATTATTGCACACACCCACTTGAGCTTATTGTATTTTCATACATAGTATATTTGGGTTGGTGAGAGTTGTAACAATTGAGTGTGAGCTTTCATTGCGTTCTCATCCATATAAGAGAACAATCATTTGATTTATATTGTGCTTATTGTGAGATATACTTTGTAATACACTTGTACACCGAGAGGAGTGTGTGGTGAGAGTCGGGGATCATCCCAAGAGGAGTGGCGTCGGTTGACGAACCTAGGGAGAGGTTGTAACCGAGCACTTGAGGGAGACACGGCTAGGTCCAACACTTGTGAGGGTGTAGAGTGGGTTTGCATAGTGTTTGTTGTGTGAGAGTTTTCGGTAAGCTTGTAAACCGAGTGTGTAGAAGTTCCAGCTTCCAAACCGGATTGTGATAGTGGATTTCTCCCCGGGAGTGGGGAGCGGAGACGTAGGACGGAAGGTCCGAACTCCGTGATCATATTGGTTGTTTGAGTTTGGCTTAGCACACTTATATTTGTTCATCTTTATAGCCTTTCTCTTATTGTTTATTTCATCCACTATATCATTTGTTTATGTTACCCTTGTGTTTACATATCCTTGCATATATCATATAGTATATCTCTTTGCTAGGATATATCACCTTGTGTATATTGCATATTCTTGCACATAACTCTTTGTATATCTATCTTGCAAGAATATATTTGTTAATTAATTTTAATTAGCATAAAATTGGATTAGATTAGCATAAGACCCTAATCACCCCCCTCTAGGGTCTAACACTAGTGACAGGAAAGCCAGGATGTGGTTATCACAGGAGAAATATGTTGAACGGTTACTTGATAGATTTAACATGAAAGATGCCAAGTCAGTTAGTACTCCTCTTGCAGGTCATTTGAAGCTTAGCAAAAAATTTTGCCCAACTACAGATGAGGAAAAGAGTGAGATGGAGAATATTCCTTGCTCTTCACCTGTAGGGAGTTTGATGTATGCCATGGTTTGCACTCGGTCAGATATAGCTCATGCGGTTGGCGTTGTGAGACGTTTTCTTTCTAATTCAGGAAAAGTTCATTGGGAATGTGTAAAATAGATCTTAAAATATTTAAAAGGCAGTTCCAGATGGTGTTTGAGTTTTGGAGGTTCGAAGGCAGCATTACATGGTTTTACAGATGCGGATATGACAGGTGATCTCGGTGACATGAAGTCTACCTCAGGTTGGTTGTTTACTTTTGTAGGGTTAGCAGTATCTTGGCAGTCCAGGTTGCTGAAGTGTGTTACTTTATTTACAACAAAGGCAGAATATATTGCAGCTGCAGAAGCCGGTAAAGAGATGATTTGGTTGAGAAGATTTCTGCAGGAGTTAGGCTTACAGTAGGACATTTATCAAATCTTTATTGATAGTCAAAGTGCTCTTGATTTGAGCAAGAATTCTACATTCCATTCCAGGACGAAACACATTAATGTGAGATATCATTGGCTTAGAGAAGTTGTTGAGAAAGAGGAGCTGAAGTTAAAGAAGATTCACATAGATGAAAATCCTGTAGATTTTTTAACGAAGACCGTTTTCAGAGAGAAGACCGAGTTGCAACGGCGATTGGCCGGCACGAACTCTCGTTGAGGAGTTACAGATTGGCGTACTCTCTCGTTAGGCTGGAGGAGGAGATTGTTGTGAGTCCAGCCCAAAATAAGGCCTACATGAGGAGGTCTAAATGAATTAGAATTCTATCTATAAGAAGTCTATATGAATTAGGATTCTATGTAGAAGAGAATTTGGAGGATCCATTTGAAATAAGTGTTGACCCTATAGTTTTGATGATGATTTGACAAACAATTTATTACTAATAAGTTTTCTAGTGTTTTGTGTTTATGTTCTTTTTTCAGGTATTTCAACACGCGTTAATCAAGTGTTAAAGATTCAAGTTCATTTGCGTGGATTTACCTAGGTATATGTTAGTTTACTTACATATATAGTATGATTATATCTAAGCTCAATATATATACACTTAACACGATTTTTGATATTTTCTATCTTATAGATGATTTTTCATTAAACATTGTTAAAATATCTTTATCTCATGTTTACAGCTCTTTCATACTTCACTATATACATATATTATATGCACAATATATATATGAATATTTACAAATCCTATATCAAAGTTCACTTTCATAAAATTACAGGTTTTCTAAGCATTCTTCAAAAATAGGTAGTTTTCAAAAACTAAAACTGATTTTCTAGAAATTCTCTTTCAAACATGTTTATTTTATCATTTAGAAACTTTCCCCAAAGTTTCATTATTTTTGAACTTGATTTGATATTTTTTCTGGATTTTCAAACTAACCCCAAAACCTGAACTTTTATTTATATCAGAATTCGGTCGACCGACAGTTGTTCCGTTTCTGAGTAAACTTCCAGAGAGCCCTCCGGTCGACCGGGATTTATATCGGACGACCGAAATTTCCAATTCGGTCGACTGCTTTTTCCGTCGGTCGACCGCCAGCTTTAATACTTCGTTTCTCTGGGTTTTTGAATTAATCGGTCGACCGAACCGGTCGACCGACGAGTTATCAGAATGAGCCTAACGGCTAGTTTTTCAAATGGACTTTTTGGTCTTTTACTTATTTCTAACTGTTGTATTGGGGTGCTATATATACTCCATTGCTGCTCTTCTTCTCCTAGAACTAAGAAATTCAAGTTTGTTGTTTAACAAAATATTAATCGCATTTAAGAGCTGTTTAAGAGTTGGTTTCGCTAATCAGTTTTTCAAGAGAAGTTTTCTACAACAAGAAGAGGCCTTCAAATCTTATTGAGATCACCATTTCCTCAACTCTTCTTGTTTATTGAGAAGTCTTCTAAACTCTTTCCTATATAGCTTATTATTTCACTTTCATTTGATTAAGCTATATTCATTGAGTTATATTTATTTTCATTCACTATTATCACACACACTTATTGAGCTTGATATTCTCATATTATATATTGTGGGTTGTAGTGTGGGATTTAGTGAGTGTGAGCTTTATTGTGTTCTCACTTGTCAATTGAGAACAAATCATTGTATTGAACCTTTATTTATGAGATTCACTTGTAACACACTTGTACACCGAGAGAAGTGTGAGGAGAGAGAGACGGGGTCAAATCCAATAGGAGTGGCGTCGATTGACGAACCTAGGGAGAGGTTGTAATCGAGCACTTGAGGAGGAGGACACGGGCTAGGTTCCTACACTTAGTGTGTAAAAGTGTGTTTGTTGGGTGATTGTGTAGTGTGAGAGTTTTCGGTGAACTTGTAAATTGAGTGTGTAGAAGTTCCGGCTTCCAAAGCGGATTGTGATAGTGGATATCTCCTCGAGGTGAGGAGCGAGGACGTAGGTCGTGGGGACCGAACCTCGTGAACATTTCGTGTGTCTGTGTTTTGTTTGGCGTACATATTATTCATCTTTATTGCTCATATTCATATCATATTTATTCTTGCTAGATCAAATTGATCAATAGAATTTTATTTGGTATTAATTGGGATTAGATTAGCATAAGACCCTAATCACCCCCCCTCTAGGGTCTAACAATAAGAATATGTTTGGAGAATTCTATATAAGAGAGCCCTCAGATCAACATTTAGTTGAACAGTTTTTTTGGGTGAATAGTTCTTTGGTGCTACAGTAATCAAGGCTTTGCTACAGTGTCGTTGGGAGAGAGAAAAGAGAGAGAAGAAAAAAGAGAGAGAAATTCAGATTTCGGATAGCTCGGGTGTCCGATTGCAATGATTAAAAAGCTGTTGTCTTCAGAACGATGACGCCGTCGAGGGTACGGTGCTGATTTCTCCACGGGAGTTAGAGATTTTTGGTGAGACGGGTTTTAGGGTTTTGGTACCCTAGAGGTAACACTGTATCTTTCTCTTGTGATTTAATTCTCAAGTTTAGGTGTAACTTGGAGGGATTGTACTCTTAATTCATAGCGAAATATTTCTTTCTGGATTGCCATGTGGACGTAGGCATGATTTGCCGAACCACGTTAAATCTTAATGTTTGATTGCTTGTGGTATTTTTTATTAGTACCGTTATTCGTTTAGTGTTTAATTCCGCAGATTAATCTCCATAAAATTCCCAACAAAATTTTCTCTTTGTCTTGCAGTTTGCTTTCTGCAGACGATTAACATCATAGGGCTTCTCCATGAGTCTATATTCTTGTATTATCCATTTGCCTTCAGTTAAAGTTTACACGAATTTTTTTATTTTTTTGGTCTTAGCGGTACGTATAGCTTCTCATTGCTACAGCGTAGGTAGTAACTTCTGAAATAAGTGTGTTTGCAATTCTTCTTTTTTTTCAAGGACAATTTGCAATGTCGACACCAATTGAGATAAAATTAGAGTAAAATAAAAATAGGAGAAAATAGTATGTAGCTTTGTCAAAGGAGCGGAAAAAAAATAAAATAACCAAAACATGAGAAAACTAAATGCAGCCTTGTTAGAGGAGCGAAAATAATGAAATAAAAAAAAAGCAAAGCAAAGCTTATCATTACAATAAAAAAGATCAAAAAAAAAGAAAAAAGAAAATAAATCATGTATTTTTAATGAGCTTACAAAACACCACCAAACAAATAGAGAGAAAATAAAAATATAACATCCCATGCAATATGAAGATGAACAACATAATATTATTAACAAATCGACTGTGCACATCTCAAACCAACAAACAAGTGAAACTAATATTTCATCAACTATGCGAAAACAAAATGAAAAAGCAAAGGGAAGCCTATTATTAAAATAAATGGCAAAAAGAAAGTAGAACGCTTAAAAAGCTTACAGAACAACCAAACAAATAGAGAAAGAAAGTAGAAATACACTAGTAAAAAGTGGTCCAGCCCGTTGGGGCTGACTTATTTTGTACTAGCGATATAAGAGAGCAATATTTGCAAGAAATACAATTTAAAGTTGAAGAAGTCATTATAGACTAATCAGCTATTCAAATGTCAGCCAACCAAATAAGTGAAACAGATAATCCACAAAGTATGCAAAAAGGACTAAATAAAGGAGGAAAGCATCATATAAAAATCGAAATCGCATGTGAACACTACTAATATAAGATAAGAGCAAAGGGTCATGTTACATGTTTAGTTTGCTCATTATTACGTAACTAGAACTTGCATGTTCATAAAGTTTTCTGTTCATATGCTTTATCACATCTAGACATGAAAATCAATCTATGTACACGATACATAATGTGAACCAACACCCATACATTAGATTTTAAAGCTATTGTATAGGGTTCTTAGTTACCCTTTTTATATTAATTTATATTGTCTTTATTCATTGCCACACATTGCTATCAAAATTGAAATATATTAGCATAAACATCCAAAAATAAAGAATCAGAAATTCTGGTCTGATCGGTAGCAGTCGTGTAAACACTGCCTTAGAAGATTAAAGATCTGTCTATCTCCCTGGCACAGATGGTCCTCTCTCCCCTACTGGTAAAAACCTCCAGAATTCGGCTGGTCTTTGTACTCGGGCGAGAGTGGCAGACCTTCTGCTCAGATGAAGAACGTTGCTGGGAAGCCTCTATTTATAGGAGTCAGAAGCAGTAGCCATTGCTGGATCGACGGAACGTTCTCCACATTTCGTGCACCCGTTACCCCGATACCGCGCACGTTCTTAGAGTCGTTACATACGTTCTCATGACCGAGTCAAAACTAGAAAAAATAAAGTTTTAAGAACCAAAAAATTGTGTGCGTGCGCGACGTGGCGCGGCGCGGGCAAAGCCCACACAATACAAAACCCAAAATACTACTCAAAGCCTAATAAGAGGTGTTCTAATATAAACCCCTTACTATTCCCATCACTATTCCATGTGAGACTATTCACAAAGGCAAAATTGTATTTTTATGAACAACATAGCTAACAGTTCCACCCAAAAGGCAATATTGACTGAAAACTCAAAAAAACATAAATAAATTAATAAATCATAAAACAAATATAGGTTGAGCAACCTTTCGTATCGTGAATTCGAGAGATGTAGCTTTCGGTTTTGAACCTTTCCTTAGTGAGTTCATCACCACCTGAGGGACATAATAGACTAGGCCTTGAATTAGGCTCATTATACCAGGTATTGACAAAAACACACACAATACGTCTTCATCTATTTAGCAAAGCGGTTTGAGCTTTAAAGGTCATGCTCACAATAAACCGACTCATGAGAGTTTCTAGGAGTTAGCTTAGCCCCCTACCCCCAACCGCGGCCATAACGATTCCTCTCACGTAGGTAAGTCCTCCAAGGGTACTATAGCTGGATATCATACCCTCCGTAATACATGCGTTAGACTTATTAAGAATAAAACTCAGCCTAACCATCTGTATCATAAGATCATCGTCACCATAGAGAAGGGGTAGTAGTAGATGCTACATAATGATATATGGATATATCTAGGTCGATGCTCCACACGAGTGTCACTAGTCCAGCTTGTTTCTATCACATTAAACCTACATTGGGACTAAGTCTCTAAATAAAAGTTGGGTTACCATTGTTAGTGACCTCACTTATGGGTTTAACCCCATCTCCCTCGATAAATCCAAAACCACACTCCTGGATAAAACCCTTAGTCAAAGGGTCAGCAAAATTCTTCTCAGACTTTACAAAGTCTAAAATCATAACTTTGCCTAGCAGGTGTTGTACAGATTTATATCCAATTTGAATATGCCTATCAATTTTTTATTTACATGCACTTGCTTTAGAAGCTCTATGCTGGATCTAGAAATTGGAGGAGAGTGTTTAGGGACCAAAGGAAGTTCAGAGAGTAGATCTTTTAACCATTCTGCTTCCGTGCAAGTGGTATCAAGAGCAATCAATTCAGATTTCATAGTGCTCCTGGCAATTGCTATTTGCTTACAGGATTTCTAAGATACAGCAGCACCACCAAAAAGGAATACATATCCAAATATAGACTTTACACTGTTAGAATTCGTGACCTAGTTAGCATCACTATACCCTTCTATAGCATCAGGGTACCCAGTGTAAGTCAAGCAATAGTCAACTGTGCCTTTTAAGTATTTAAATACTCTATCTAAGGCAGACCAATGATCTTTGCTAGGGTTGCTAGTTTACCGGCTCAGTCTCCCTACAGCATAAGCTATATCGGGTCTGGTTCGGTTGGATATATAAGAGAGATCCAATCAGCTGAGAATACTTCAACTGGAAGAAAGGTTCACCTTCATTCTTATTCAAAGATGTATAAGAATCATAAGGTGTGGAGACAGATTTAGAGTCATGAAAATTGAATTTGATTAGCATTTTCTCAATATTATGAGAAAGACTCAAGGATATTCCTCTAGTGTCTCTAGTGATTTTCATTCTAAGTATCATGTTGGCAAGACCTAAGTCTTTCATGTCAAAGTTCTTGGAGAGATAATCCTTAACCTTTAAAATTAATTCAAGCGTTATTCCAAAGATAAGGATATCATCAACATAGGGACAGAGGATGACATTCATTGTTTATCACTTTTGAATAAACACACTTATCATGTTCATTTACAGTTGTTGATGCTCAATATCAAACAACTGATTAATCCAGAAGAGGATTGTTGGGGGTGGTGAAGGATGATGGAGGGCCCATTCCCTTCTCCAGCTTTACGCTTAGTTCTTGAATGAGGGTCTGATGTCCATGCTGCATAGACAGAAATAACTCGTGAGAGGGCAGGGACCGGTTCCTCCATGGTTCCTCCGACGATCAAGTCAGTTGATAAACATGAGCTTGAGTGGAGTTTAGAACTATGCGTTCTCCATGGTTCCTCCGACGATCAAGTCAGTTGATAAACATGAGCTTGAGTGGAGTTTAGAACTATGCGTTCTTATGCTATGTGCAAACATGAGCTTGAGTGGAGTTTAGAACTATGCGTTCTTATGCTATGTGCATTAGAGATTATCATCTCTCATATTTGATCAGGAGGAAGATTTAAATTGCTCCGAGAGTTGTTTTTTAGGTTAGATTAGGTTACCTCCTTTTCCTCTCTCCTTTTCTTGGTGAATAGCATCCATCTATATAGTGGATGTCCATGACAGATTGGTCATTTTGGCCATACAGAATAGCGGTGACAAAGCATAAGCTGGAAGATGAGTCATCCCTCTCTTTACAAGTGTCGGCCGATGACTGGAAGAGAAGTCATCTCAGCGTGGGAGATCGCGTCTCCGTGATATTCAGGAAGTGATTTGTGAGCGTGGCAGAGGTCACATGGGCATACTGAGTCATCCCTCGCTTTATAGGTATCAAGTGGTGACTGGAGGGGAAGTTACTTCATTATGGGAGAATATACCTCCGTATTTTTCGGGAAGTGATTGAGCTGACAACTCATGAAGACTTATCAGGTCAAAATCAGGATAAGACTTGCTCGAGGTGGACTGTGATGTCGACATTTTCTCTGGGGGAGAGGCTTGTGGCCAGGGTCGAGTCCTCAACTTAGTCGACAATAGGAAACGTCGTCTAAGGAGTGTCGGTCTGTCCGACTAGGCGAAACGTCATCTTATCTCAGCTTAATAACCGTCTTTCGAGTCAGCTTAGAAGATGTCGACTCGTTCAGGAGTTCTGAATCTCTCGTACCGGTTAGTATCAACTTAGAAGATGTCGACTCGTCCGTGAGTTTTGAATCTCTCGTACCGGTTAGTATCGCCTCTTGTGTCGACACCAGGGTGCTGGCTTGATGAGTTGATGGGGCCGAGGTCTCTGTAATTGTGCCTTGGGTTTATACCTTGATAAGGTACCAAGGTTTTGTAATCTAGCCATGATGGTTGAGTTGTACTGGAGGAATCGACCATATGTGGTGCCTTAGGCTTATTTTGATAAAGAGCCAAAAACTTATTAGTCATCTTAGGAGTTGACCGTCTAGAACTCTTGGGAGCTGACTAGGACTCTTATTGCATTACATAGCAAATACTGTTGTAGGCATCAAAAAATGCTTATAGATGTCAGAACATAGCTCGAGATGATGAGCCATCGAAACAACAAAGCGGCGAATCACTAATAACATTGCAACAAGCCTGCACACTCATCAGCTAGCTCCAAGTGGCACGTGCACTCGTCAGCTGCCTCCTAGTTAACAAAACACATGAAGTGAATCGGTGAAGCGGACAAATCAACAAAACAACGAAATACGCGTAACAGCGAAACAAGTCTAACCCGAACGAACCGAAAAAGCCCCAGGTAGCTGAGTCGCGTCAAAACAACTCGGCCAAAGCTAATGGCTCAGCCTACGGCCGAGCCACCAAATGGTCCGCCGGTCCACGGACTAACGTGTCCCCGACACAGACAAAGATCCCACGCAAGCAGCTGGTGATAAACGTCCTCTGCGTGTGTTTGAAAAGAGTTGTAACCGTTTTATTTTTATTGTGTAAGAAAGTCTTATAAAAAGACTTACTTTTTGAACTTATTGTAAACGAATGAAGTTGTAATGTGTTCCGCAATAAAGAAAACAACTTTCAACACAAACAACTGTATCTTGGGTGAGTGAACACCATAACAATAGTGAAGCCATATTGTGTAATGACTCTGTCAAATTTCTGGTACCATTATTTAGGAGCTTGTTTATTACCATACAAAGATTTAACAAGTTTGCAGACTTTGTTTTCCTGACCCTTAGCAATGAAGCCTTCAGGTTGGTACATATAGATTTCTTCATCTAAATCACCATTCAAGAAAATATTTTTGATATCCATCTGATGTATGATCAGCTTATGGATAGTAGCAAAGGCTAATAATACTTGGATAGTTAAGATTCGGGCTACAGGAGAATATGTATCAAAGTAATCAATGCCCTTTTGCTAAGTATAGCCTTTACTACTAATCTAGCTTTATATTTATCAATGAAACAATCAGGTCTAAGTTTCTTCTTGAATATCCACTTACAACCAACATGTATACAACCTGAAGGTAAGTCGGTGAGTATCAAAGTATGGTTTTCCATGATAGATTTAATCTCATTATCAATGGCTTCTTTTTAGAAAGGTGATTCAGGTGAATCCATTGCTTCTTTGAATGAGCTTGGATCACCTTTAACAATAAATGTAAAAAAGTCTTCTCCAAAATCCTTTTGATTCTACCTCTTTTAGTTCTTCGAGGTTCAATATCGAGAGTCTAAGAAGAACTAGAAGATGGTAGATCAGAAGGAAGAGACGAATTAGGATTTTCTGAGATTTTGGATTTGAAAGGAAAGATGTTTTCAAAATAGACTGAATCTCTAGCTTCAAAGATAATGTTGTTGGATATGTCACTGATTTTAAAGTTAATAACTAGAAATCTGTTAACAATATTATCTAGTGCATATCTAATAAAAACAGCATCTACAGTCTTAGAATCAATTTTCCTCTTCTTAGATTCAGGAATAACTACCTTAGCCAAGCAACCCCAAACCCGGAAGAAGTTTAGATTATG
The DNA here is from genome assembly GCF_001876935.1 of Asparagus officinalis. NCBI lineage: Eukaryota > Viridiplantae > Streptophyta > Magnoliopsida > Asparagales > Asparagaceae > Asparagus > Asparagus officinalis. Next base: position 103,011,409 of record NC_033797.1, read on the forward strand.
AGTTCTCTCCTTCCAATATTCATAAGGGGTTATATTAGAATGTTTGTGGGGAATTCTATTGAGAATGAAGCAGGCAGAAAGAAAAGTCACCCCAAAGATTTTCAGGTGCTCCTGAACTGAGTAACATACAGTTCACCATGTCCATTAGGGTTCTGTTCTTACGTTCAGCTTCCCTGTTAGACTGTGGTGTACAGGGAGCAGTTACCTCATGAATAATACTGTGTTCTTGGTAATATTCAGTCATATCATTTGAGGTATACTCCCCCCCACGATCAGATCTTAGAATCTTGATCTTTCTGTCAAGTTGGTTCTCAGATTCAGCTCTATACACCTTAAACCTATCTAAAACTTCATCCCTAGTCTTTAAAAAGATTGGTGTAACAATATCTGGAGTGGTCGTCTATTAATGTCATAAAATATCTCTTACCCCTCGGGTGAGAATTCGCTTTGCGTCACACACATCACTATGAATTAATTCGAGATGTCCAGGGTTTCTAGTTATAGACTTGAAGGGTTTTTTAGTGTGTTTCCCTTGAACACAAATCTCACACTTAGATAAGGGATCATAAGATGATTTAGGAATAATTTTTAATTTAATCATTCTCTGTAAAGTTTAGAAATTGACATGTCCAAGTCGTCCATGCCAAACATCACAAGACTCAACAATTTGAGCAACATAAGACTCAGAAATTTCATTAGAACTAGAATTGATTACATTGAGCTTGAAAAGGCCATTACAAGTAAAACATTTTCCTATGAATACATTGTTCTTTGTAATCACAAATTTATTGGGTTATTTTACAATCCTATATCCAGCTCTAAGAAGAAGAGATTCACTAATCAGGTTGCAGCGGAGAGGTTACATTGAGCTTGAAAAGGCCATTACTAGTAAAACCTTTTCCTATGAATACATTGTTCTTTATAATCACAAATTTATTAGATTATTTTACAATCCTATATCCAGCTCTAAGAAGAAAAGATTCACTAATCAGGTTACAGCGGAGAGAAGGAACACTGAGCAATTAGTTGAGAGACAACACATGGATTTAACAACAATTGATGATAAATGTTTTTAATATTTTATCTCGAACTGAACAAAGAGTAAAACTTTTATACTTGCATTTACAATACATTAACCTGCACAAGGATCTTACAAACAATCCTTAGAAGCCCATCTACTTATCTTTCTGTGATAATCTCTCTGGCGTTAATACCTTACGTCAATCTCGATTGACTCTGAAAACATCGTTGTTTGGTAGTAACTTTTGCTACCTATGCTCCACTTTATACCTTTTTCATGTACAAACTACGAACTCGTCATCTTTAGATTATGTATTTAATTTAAAGTTTTCTTTGTTAATTTTTTAATCTTTCCGCTTTTTACTTCCATAAACTAGGTTTAGTCCCGTGAACAAGTGATTAGCTTGTACATAATTATATTTGATCCCTTACTCCTAGGGGGGGAAACTTAATTAAACTTTATTCCCCATGAATGGTGCTCCTACTATGAATGATGAAGTACTAATTCCATCGGTGTTGAAAGGCTAAGCGGCAAGAACAACTAAATGTGGCCCGCACGCCCTGATGCTTTAAGCTGGAATTTAACGCTAAGAAGCACATTACTGAAGGTATCATACATATGACAAAATTGGAACTTCTATAAGTGTGTAAAAATGAAAATTAGGGCAAACAAGAAGACGTAGTAACCCCACACCCCCCCCTAACCCCACCCCACCCACCCACCACACCACAGCAACACCTTGAACACTCACCATTAATGTTTAGGCTATGCTATCTACTAAGTGCTACATAATAGAAGGATCTTATCAACGTCAATGAATAGAATCATAGATCGGAACTGGCGAATTTAAAAAATTTGGGGTATTATCATAGTATCAGCCCTAAGTTCACGGGCTGGAGATAGCGGACTCCCCTTCCCTCATAACCCCCCCCCCCTCCCAACCCCATTTCATTGTTATCTGTAACAGGATTGATATACTAAAGACTTAATTTGGGAATTCTTTTACTAAATTCTATTTTATTTGTCAGATATAAAACCTATGGCGGTGTTTGGCAAGTTCATTAAACAATGCCAAGTGGAGACAATATTGGTCCAAACTTCTAGTCGTAGTTTGGGAAATTTTGGGCCAAATTTTGAACTAGTTTCGCTAAGCCTAATATTGGTCTTAAACTAATTCTTTTTTTTCATGCATCCCACCCTAATTTACTTTTGAACTAGTTAAGAAGAAAACTAGCTAGTTTATCTCCTTTTAGCCAAACTGAGCCTATCACTCGGCCGTGGACGCACTCGGCTAACATAAGCCCATTACAGATGAGAATGTTGAACTAAGCATTTGTTCAAGAGAAGACAGTGTGCTAATCTACATTTGCATCGTTTAAAGTAAAACAACATAATGTTAGAACAAAAAGGTAAAATTAAGGCATGAAATGTGTCATTTCCTGAAATTTTGCTATAGAAAACTAGTTTGAGTCACTGTGCGTCACTAAACTTAAGAGCTTGTTTGGATTGAGAGGAATAGGTAAAAACGAAAGTTAGGGGAACTATTCACCATATCGGGGAACATTTAGAAGGTAAAATTATTCATCATAATTGCCCTTAGCTCACCCCTTAATAACAAAAAAAAAAAAAATTATCCTCAAAATTGGGATGTAACCAAGAGAAGCCGTGGACGCCCTTAGCTCACTCCCTTCCCTCCCCTTCTCTCGAATAGTTTTCATCAACTTCCCTTAACCCCATTGAAATCCAAACATGCCCCAAAATAAAATTTGACCTAATCCGGTGTAAGAATCCTAATGCCAAATTGTTTCCACAAACAACAATTTTGAGTATAGAGCACCAAGCATACCTTTATTATCACCTTAATCAAGTTCACGCACTAGCCAACATTGATCAAGGACTACGACCTCCTCAATTTTAGGCATTCACCTACATTGATAAAGAACTATGAGCTCCTCAGTCTGGGACAGGATCGGACTCAAATGGGCACAACAATTTTGAGAAGAATAATTGTGAGAGCTAGAGCATGCTAACATGCGTGCTAAAGGCAAAGTGCACCTAAAAAAGCATCAATTGCATCATCATAACACCTAAGCCAAATTAGCCAGGACCCAAGCCCAAGTTCATGCTTATGGAGGATTATTAAATTAAGGTGTTGAGGCTTATTGGACGCAGTCCTTTAACCCTGGACCTATGTAGTTTGAAACTTTAGCTTATATTTAGAAAAAAAAACTTTATAAAAAATTGTTTACACACATGGTACAAGAAAATGTGCCAACAGTTTTGACACCTGAGGCGGAGGGGTTACTTTTTAAGAAGTATCGTTAGTTCGTCAAAATATGTAAACGAAAATTGACCAAGGGTAGACCAATTGACTCGAAGTCTACCTCCATGGTTAACTAAAGAGCATGAATCATTTAAGAACAATGTCCAAGCGTTGGGGAGGAGTTAAGCGTCCTAT
>NC_033797.1:103014898-103015339 GCF_001876935.1 Asparagus officinalis
CAAAAAAAAAGACCCCCCCCCCCCCAACCCCATCCCCAACCCCACACATCTGCCTTTAGCTAGGAAACCTAGCCCGACTTATTTTGCTTCACACACTCCCATCCCAATGCCATGATTCCACTCAACATCTAGATTCGCTTGCTCTCATGCCTAGTTAATGCCACCACCCTCAAAAATTGATGATGCGTTGAGTACATGAAAACTGTCGGCAACCACACTCGTTTTCTTCTGAATAATAAGACAATAAACTTTTAGGGCAGTCAAAATTAAGTGCTAATTGGAACAGCAGTCGGTGAATTTTTCAGCCTACCTAAATCTTTTTTCCACATTTTTATTGGTCAGACGTCTTCCGAGCCCTCCGCGACCCCAAAAAAACTCGTCTTTTTTCCACATTTTTATTGGTCAGACGTCTTCCGAGCCCTCCGCGACCCCAAAAAAACT
>NC_033797.1:103016647-103054779 GCF_001876935.1 Asparagus officinalis
GGTTTCGGGACCGCAGCGGAGATCAACGGTTGGGATGAGAGGATAGAAAAAGGGTGTGTTTGGGTTTCTTTGTAAATTTATTTATTTTTATTATTTACTGTGGTAAAGCATTTGTATGTTGCATACGGTCTATATATGTACTTATATAATAATGGAGACGAGCGAGGGATGCGGTTTTTACCTTTCTGGTTTCGGGACCGCAGCGGAGATCAACGGTTGGGATGAGAGGATAGAAAAAGGGTGTGTTTGGGTTTCTTTGTAAATTTATTTATTTTTATTATTTACTGTGGTAAAGCATTTGTATGTTGCATACGGTCTATATATGTACTTATATAATAATGGAGACGAGCGAGGGATGCGGTTTTTACCTTTCTTTTTCTTTTTCTTTTTCTTTTTCCGCAAGTACTTTATTACGTTTAATCGTTTATTGTCAATAAAATTTTGTTAGCTTCTAGGATTTGTAATCGTTACTGTTAACTAAGGTATCGTTTACAAAATGTTCGTCGACATTGGAATTAAAGCTCCATTTTATTTCTCTCTTTTTTTGTTAACCTAAATTCATTAGACAGTGACATGTTTTCCTTTATTCTAACTAAGATTAATGGTTACTATAGAGACACAACATATATGTTATATGCTATGATTGGTGTATGCGGGAAAATTGAAAGAAAATTGAGAAGTAAACTTGTATTAATCTTCCTAACTGACTTATGAAAATAATAAATACAATCTCTCTTTGTAACCTCTCTCTAACTGACTTAAAAAAAAGAAATTACAACTTTTCTTATTGGTTCTCCGATTTACAAAAAGAGAGAAGGAATCGATAAAGATCTTTCCCTTTGTTTTTAACCGGTTTCTTCCTGGTGGCGATGAGAGCTTAAATCTTGTATCCCATTGACGATCCGACCACCTCGCTGCGTGGAACGTTGTCTATTCCTCTTGACCTAACGTCGGAAAGAACTTGTAATGCCAGTTTAGAACTCTAAAAGAGTTTTATGAACTCTGTGAAAGAGTTAATTTTAGAAAAGATATCAATCCTTTTTAACTAAAATCAGAGAATAACTGATCCCACGGTTCTTCAACCGAAAACGGTTCAAAGAGCCAAGCCAAAAGCTTTAACAATGCTCCAATAAGAGCCTATAAAAGCCAACCCCTTTTTTTTAAGCTGTCAAACCTGCTACTTATGGGGTTTAAGGGGTGTGACTGACCCCTTAAATAGCTCCTTAATGTGGGCTTAATCTCCCCATTAAATAGGCAACCGTTCAAGTCATTTGACACGGTCAAAACGAGAGGTTCACGTTTAGCTTCAATACGCGGAGATGAGCCTCGCGTTTAGCTTTTGAACGCGGGGGTGACCTCCACGTTTTATTAAAGAAACGCAGAGGTTGCGTTTTGTTGATGAAACGCGAGGATCACGTTTATTGATGAAACGCGAAGGCCGTGTTTAGCTTCGGAGAAACAGAGATCGTCAAGTTGTAATCTCTGCGTCACCTCCACATCAAGTCTTCTCAGAATACAAAGGTTGTCATCTTGTAACCATTGTTCCTTGGCTTCTGAAGATGCGAGAGTTGTCAAGTTGTAACTCTCGTCCATTATTATTGAAGTTGTCAGATTGTAACTCTCATCGACAGTATCTTGTGAAGATCAGCTATCCCATTTCAATGGAAGAGGGATGGAACCTCCTGAGATCTGTAAGGATCCGTCTAAGCACCACCCACTTGCTAGGGTTTCAAGAAGACTATGGCTAGGATTTCCCCTAGGGCCTCTCTAGCTTTTCTCTTTGTTCGGGCTCCAGAAACCTCTCTAGGTTTTTTTTCCTAAGGACCTCTAGACGTTCTGACCTTTAGCTTCCTAAAAGGCTCTAAAGGTTCCCACCCAAAGGGGTCTAAAGGCTCCTCCTTCCAATTTCGCAAAGCTCTCAAAGCTCTTAAAAGCTCTCGAGGCAAATTCTCCAAAAGCCTCTTTAAGGGTGCCCTTCCTTTTTCAGCTGTAAACACAGCTATTTATAGGGTTTAAGAGGTGTACCTGACCCCTTAAATTGCTCCATAATGGGGGTTTAATCCCCTCATTACATGTAAAATGGTTTTGGAACTGTTCAAAATGTGTTTAAACTAGTCAAACGCGAGATTCGCGTTCTGGAGCGACATCCGCATCTAGCTTGCGAAACACGTAGATGATCCTCGCGTTTTGGGTCGGAACGCTGGCGTGAGCCCCGCGTTTTGATTTAGAACGCAGGGATGAGTCCTACGTTTTGAGTTGGAACGCAGGGGTGAGCCTTGTGTTTTGAGTTGGAACACGGGGGTGAGCCCCGCGTTTAGCTTTGAAGAGATCGTTAATTACAAAGATTGTCATTTTGTTATCTTTGTATTTGGCTTTTTACAGTATGAGAGTCGTCAACTTGTAACTCTCATTATTGAAAAACACAGGAATTATTGCCATTATGATGATCATGTTGTAATAATTTTTTGACAGCCTCCAGAACCGCCTCCAAAGTTTTCAAAAGTTCGTGGTTGAGTGGAAAAAATTTTCAAAATACTTTGGATTTCGATTTTGATCTTGTTTCTGTTGATTCATTGTCATAACGGAGTTGTTCACTCCATCCTCTTCGAAGTCATCATGAGCTTAGATGGAGGATTGCCACGCAAGACTCGTACGAGGGTGAGCACCATGGTTCTACTTCTGAAACACAGGGGGGGAGGGGAGCGGGCCCTCGTGTTCTGTTGCTTTGAAACGCGGAGGACCTTCGCGTTTTGATATCGTAACGTATGGGTGACCCTCGTGTTTGGAATTTAGAATGCGGGGATGACCCTCGCGCTTTGACAATGAACACTTGCTATTCCATTGAAAAAGAATTAACAAGTTCATAGGGGTTTGATTGTTAGATGTGTAATGTTAACATAACAACAATTTGTGGGCTTATCATCCTATTGACGAGGGTTGATAAATTGATATTATCATCAAAGGTGTAATGTTAACTTGACAAGATTGTTGGGGACTTATCGCTCTATTGAAGAGAGTCGATAAGTTGATTTTATCATTAGAGGTGTATTGTTAACATGATGGTTAGTGGACTTGTCATCATATTGAAGAGGAGTGACAAGTTGATTTTGTCGTTAGATGTGTGATGTTAACTGGAGGTGTATTGTGAACTTGACGGGATTTTTGACGACTTATCGCTCTATTGAAGAGATTTGATAAGTTAATTTTATCATCAGAGTTGTAATGTTTAACATGATGAGAGATTTTGAGAACTTATAGCCTTATTGAAGAGAGTCGATAAGTTGATTTTATCATTAAAGGTATAATGTTAACTTGATGATAATTTTTGGACCTGTCATCCGATTGAAGAGGATTGACAAGTTGATTTTGGTTTGGAAAAGCTTGCTACATTAGGAATGAGACAAGTTGAATTTGAACTCCGTGGGAATGTTAATCATCAGAAGTGTAATGTTAACTCGACGATGTTCGCGTGGAAAACTGTTGCTTTCTTCATTAATGAGATAATTGTCATCTTGGATTACAAAGATCCGGTCTTTTATAGATCCGGTTACAACTAAATCAAAGAAAGAAGAAAAAAAGTAAAAATTACAACTTTCCTCTTGTGAACAAATCGCGAGCTCCTGTTTTGCGGCCGCTCGCTTGTGTGGGTTCTTTGCCTGCGCCGGGGTTGTTTGCCGTGGACCACCGCGCGATCTAGATCCGGTCGGATCTACACGATTATGCGGGTATTATTCCACGAAGGGAATAATAGCCGGGAGGGATTAATCCACCAAGGGAATAATCGCTCGGATCTCGAGATCTAAGACCAAGCTTAGATCTGGAGTATGACCTCGTGTAGATCTCAGATCTGTTCTTTCTTCCTCTCGAGATCCTGCCTTTTCTGACGTGGATGATCGCCGAGGATCGGATCTGTACGTCCAAGTCTTCAAGTCTTTAAAACTCTGAGTTTGCTCTTCAATCCGGCAGAGTTTCGGCTCTTGAAAGTTCGACCTCTGAAAATGAACATTGCCTGGCCTATTTATAGGCTTTCTGAACTGTGTCCGCGCACAGAGATATGTCGGCCACTGTCGGCCACCTATGGGTGGCCGGCACTGTGCCGAGCCACCTTGAGGTGGCTCGGCTCTTGGCCAAGCCACCCCAAGGTGGCTACATGTCGGCCACTGTCGGCCACCTCTGGGTGGCCGACACTGTGCCGAGCCACCTATGGGTGTGGGTTTTCCGAGTTTTTGAGTTGTGTCCGTTTTCCGGTTTTGTCCGTGATTCGGTTGATTGAGACTCTGATTGGTTGATCTGATTTGGCAGTAAGTCGGATTCCTGATTTGGCAGTAAATCCGCTTCTGAGTTCGAGTCCGAAACTGATCTTGATTCGATCGTGATTCGTCCGAGTCTGTTCTCGGTTGGATGACTCGTTGATTCCTTAACACTTGGCTTGATTCCGAACGCGTATGGATGCATTCCGTCGCTTCCGTGCGATTCGTCGATCTCGTCGCCTCGTTGGTTCGTCGGTTTGTGCCGAGCTATGCTAGGGGACCTATAAGCAATTTTATATGCCTACAGACGATATACCGGTCAGGGATGATTTTTTGAATTTTATAGTTGACAGAGGTGTCTAGTTAAACATGCCGACTTTTTGGTGGTCTTATCATCTTTTTGGATAAGGTTGATAAGTTAATTTTGGTGGTGGTGCATGTTGAAGTGCTTATACTGTGAGAGGTGTTTTGTTAACTTGACAATTTTAAGAATTCGTTATTCTATTTTGGAAATAATGTAATCAACCCCCAGTCTTGACTGAGACTTAGAAGGGGAAGGAAAAAGGGTTAGATGGGGCACGTCGCCAAGTGAGCCACTATCCATCAAGTCATTCAGTGATATTGAAGTATAACAACTGATGCGGCACAAACATGTACCAAAAATGTTACAAGTGCACAATCGTGTCAAGTTATAGTATAAAGATATCGATCCCACGAGGAAGGTGTTTTGTAGGAGAAAATATAAAATCGGTTCTTATGTTGTGTGCGTGACAAATAGGAGTGATGAGTGAATATGATTGTGGAGAGATGGAGAGAATGAAAATGATTGTGTAAATGAATATATTTGAGAGTGGAAGTGATAATATAAATGTGATCAACAAGGCAAGAAGGAAAAATCAAGTACAAATAAAAATCAAGAATGAAAAATAAAATTCAAGAAAATAAAGATGGTGGATTCAATTAAAGATATGGGTAATCTAAAATTGAACTCACTTCTTATAAAAAGGTGATTCCCTAGAGGGTTCTAGCCTAAAGGCGAATCAAAGAAAATAAAAATAAACAAAAAGAAAAAGTAAACCCAAGAAGGTTCTAGCCTCAAGATGAATAGTGTAAGAAATTAAAATCTAACTACAAAATAAATTACAAAATCTAAACTACAAAATAAATTGTAAGAATTAAATGCAAGAAAATAAATCTACTCTATAAGCATAAAATAAATCTAATCTATAAGCATGAAATAAATCTAAGGCAAGAGGGTTCTAATCTCTTGGCTATTTAACAAGAAATAAAATCTAACTACAAGTATAGAAAATAAATCTAAGCTAATAAGCAATAAAAGTGAAATAAGAAAAACAAACCTTCAAATTAATCTACATCTTCATCTTCATCATCCAACAAAGAGAAGAAAAGAAAATTTTAAAGTGGTGAAAAAATTATTTTATTAATTGTAACAAAAAAGTTACAAATTTGGAAGGTCTTCTCAATTAAGAGTAGTCCTCCTCTCTAAAAGGAGTTACAAAAATTTTCACACCTCTAACCCTTCACTCTCAATCCCTATTTATAGTAAACATTAGTGAATGAGAGCCCTTGGATCAAACTTGAGCCCCAAGAATGTAATTTTGGCTGTTGATGAAATCTGGATGACTTCGCATTGATACAGGCATCGATGCCCGCATCGATGCTCCAATAAAAATTCTGACTTCACGGTTGGCTTCGTCTCGTCGAGATAGATGATTTTCATATATTATATGTTAAATTCTACCTTTCGGATTGTGAGATATCGTCGTTTCTTTGTGGCCAACTATCTTGAATATATTTTTTTCATATTTAATTTTTTTTATTTTCTCCGGCTTCTACAGGCTACTCGGCTTGATTCTGGGCTTGGGCTTTTTGACTCTTGCTTGTGTTCTTTATTTAATTCATGGGTTTTTGTTGAGATAAGATATCTTGGGCTTTATTCTTCATTAACCTGCAATTAAAGATAAAAACAATTATTAATGGCATAATTATTCATATAAAATAGATAATGAGGGTATAAAATTATAATAAAATATGATTATCAAATACCCCCACACCTAAACTTTTGCTAGTCCTTGTCACGCCCCGCTTCCCAAAATACACGGGAACCGGAACGTGAACAAGCCCGCGACGTATTAGATTGAGAAGAAATATACACTATCTTTTTTTCTTTCTTTCTTTTCTTCTCAACCCAATACGCTAAGCGTCTGGAAACAAATACAATACGAAGTCACAGGTCCCCGATCACACATAGCAAGAATATAAAGACAACCCAGAATAAAAATAGACATATCATCAATGGTAAATCATCCCAGACATAAAATATGGGTCAAACGTACCCTTATTACAACAACAGTTCAACTAGGAAATAAGAAATACATAGTCCATAAGAAAAGGAAATAAAATAATTAAATCTATCATCAAACTAAAGAAAAGTACGGTAAAAGAGTTTTAATTTCCAACTACTACTACAGGAGAAAATCACTACGCTTCAGTTGGTTCTTCTACTCCTTCTGCAAGACACCCCTGCTAAGAATCTTCTGGTTCCTGTACTATCCCGAACTGAGGTTGCTCATCTCCTAAATCTGACGTACATCCAGAAAATAGGAGTACGTCAGCGTGTGGAACACACGGCAAGATCCCCCAAGGCAGGAACAAATACAATAACAGTAATGATAATATATGCGTGGTCAATGCTATAACAGAAATAGAAATAGAAAATGTGATGATGGTAATAACGATAGAGGCGTGCAACTGGAATACTAATAATCTAAAATGTTTTGCTACTATAAAATAGAATAATCAGAATAAATTTAAGAAAATCAACCAAGTAACAAGATCATGCAGCTAGCCATCCTATAATCATCCACATAACAAGGTCATACAACTAGATGGAAGTAATATTTAAAGATCTACAACTCGAGACGTAGTACGTCGAGCGAAATAATCCAAACAAGGAAACCCTCATGTATATACCATATGTCTCAAATTATAGATAATTAAATATTAATCCCGATCTATGTATGAAAAGGAGTACAACCGGCCTATATCTCACAAGAATCATACTTAGCCAAGAATCGATGTCATGTAACTAACTATCACATCGCTCATCTCAAATAATCAACAATCTCAATATCCCTGCTCCTCAGACCCACCCCAGGCCGAAACAAGACACTGGCGCGAGCCTGGAAAACAAATAATAATCTCGATATCCCCTCACCTCAGACCCACCCCAGGCCGAAACAAGACGCTGGCGCGAGCCTGGAAAATACATCAACAATCTCATATCACGATACCTCAGACCCACCCCAGGCCGAAACAAGGCGCTGGCGTGAGCCTGGAAAATAATCAATAAACACAATATCACATCTCCTCGGACCCACCCCGGTGACTACACAAACTTCACCAGCGCGAGCCCGGAATATACATCAACAATCACAACCACTCACATGGACCAAGACTTCTCATCCCAATTCTCGTAATTCCAGGTCAACTACACACGAGATTCTAGATCCTAACTGTGTCATACAGGTCACTATAGTCATAAACTCCTAATGATTCACAATCACAACATGGAGCAATCAATCAATGCAACTAATCAAGTGTAATAATATCATAGCATATCAGATGATCAAAATAAGAATTATAAATCATAAACAACATTTACATAATTCAGAAAATAATATTTTTCTAAATTTATTTCATTTTAAATTATTTCGCTTAACAATTAATCTAAACTAATTCATTTTCCAAAATAAATTCTTTTAAATTATTATAATTATCCAAAAATGATTCTTTTGTCGAACTAAATTCTTTTAATTCCTTATAATTATTCTGAAAATGTCATTTATCACATATCCATTATGTAAATCAATATTGTTCACCAAACAACCCACGCAGATAAATACGTCACAATTAAACTATGCAATTAATTCATAAAAATGTAAATAATCAAACTACGAAACAGGAGAGCGGGATCTTGCCTACGAGACCAGGGGGTCAGATGATGGGCGGCGGTGCCGAGGTGTGGCAACAAGGAGACGGTGGACTGTCGGAGGGCAGCGACAGCAGCGTGAGTTGTAGTGGCTGAGGACTAGCAGATCAGGATGAGGGTTTCGAGGCGGCAGCGAGATGGTAGAGCTCGACGGAGGACAGCGACGATCGGAGCTTGGGTTCAGGCGGCGGGCACTGCTGACGGCATCGGGTGCAGGCGGCGGTCTCAGGGGGTGTCGAGTTCGTCGGAGGCGGAGCGGGTGGTCGAGGTTGGTGAGCGGAGCATGGTCGAGGTGCGGGTGATGGGCGGCGGAAGAGAAACGCGAGAGAGAGAGAAGCAGGTGATGATGGCGGCGGTGTTAACACGAGAGGGGAGGAGAGAGAACAAAGAAAACACACATATATATATAAGAAAATTAGGGTTTTGAGTTAGGTATTTAAACAAAAAAATAATTAAAATAATTAGTTATGAGTATTAAAAAATTAAACCAATTACGGAATAATTATCTACAATTAAAAACGTACATATTGAGCTAATACAACATTTGATACGAAACAGTTGAAAAATACCCATATTATATAATTAAATAAGAATAATTAATAATAAAAATATATTTACTTATTTTTAAAATCAAATAATTATGGAATAATTATCTATACAGTAAAACGTACAAGTTATACTAATACAACAGATAATATGTAACAATATAAATAATACAATAAATTATACCAAAAACACGTAATTAATAATACCATGTATTATATGAAATAATTTGTAATAATATTAATAATACAATATATTATTTAAAATATTACGTAATAGTACCGACAACACAACAAATTAATTCTAAAAATTTTTACCGCACAAAATAAATTTATAAATACCAAAATCATTTAAATAAATATATAATCATATTTTTAAATCATAGAAAATTGTAGAAAATCAAGAAAAATACAAATACTCTTTTATAAATAATAATTAAATATTTTAAAATGCTAGAAATTTATTTTAATTAATATCAAAATTTCATGGTCATTACAGTCCTCTAGCAAAGAAAGAAAAATAAAAAAAACCTAACTCACTTTCGCAGGAATCGCGGTTGTATTTAGAGCATACAACAAGCCTTTAAACCCATAAGTTACCATAGTGGACGAGTTGTAGTCTCATGAGGGTTTACAGTGAATACACCCATAAAATTCGGTCTACTTGCCAAATTAAAGAAGTCAGTAAATAACTAAATTCACTTGATAACTTTAGACAATCTAATTGAAGCTAGTTATCACTCAAGAAAACGTTTTTATAAATAACTTGAAGGTAAATTTCCTAGAAAATCTTCTCATTATAGCAATACAAAACCAAGCAAAACTTAGAAATTTAATTTAAAAGTTTTGAAAAGAACATGCTAACTCTTTGTTTAAAATAATATTCAAGTTGCTTGATCTAAAATATTTTTCAAGACCATATATACAAATATAACTATATATATATAATATTTATTAGTATTTTTATTTTTTATTTTTTATTTTTTTATATTATTATTATTATTATTATTATTTTTAACTCTTTCTTCCTTGGTGATTTTTATCTACTTTAACGGGCTTTCTAAGCGACCATTTAACGAGTTTTGGGCCAATGGATCCCAACCCAATTGGGCTTAGATCATTAAGTATGGAAATACTCATTGGGTTTAGTTACTCGGTCAACTTAGGCTTTATAAGATAGAATCACATTGAATTCAAGAGTTTTTTTTCTTTAGGTGCCCATTTTTCGCACTCTTCTTTTGTAATTTTTTTATATGTATATGTATATATATTCTAAAAATATGTAAGTCACGACACTTTGAAAAATTATTTTTAACTCTAAGCTAAGCATACATAAATTCTATTATTTCAAATAAAAATCTAAGTTAAGGCTTAAGTGAAGTATACTACTTTGAAAATCATTTCTTAAGAAATTTATTTAGAGTTATCATAAAAGGTAAACTTGAGTAAATAACAAACTAGAGATTAGAAAATTTAAAATTTATCAAATAAATCAATTATTACATAACTCTATCAATTTGGCAAGTGACGATATTTTTATAAAAAAAATTTTTTGAGGAAAAGGAAAAAAATAACAAAAATGCAACTAAAAATGTAAAATAAAGAGAGAAAAAATAACTAATTCACACACCCACATCTAAATTTTGTATTGTCCTTAATGCAAACTCTATGATGCACAAAGTAAAGCAGATAAGAAGTAAAGCACTTACATTTGGTCGGCTGATAAAAATCTGCAATTACCTTTGGTTTGAGGTGGATAGAATCAGAAATTTATTCTTCTTTTTTTTCTTTTTTTCTTCTTTTTTTTTACAACTGAACAAGAAACTCTCAAATAAGAGAAGAATAAATTCTTTTTGTTATTCTGAAATAAACAAAACAAACAATGTAGCATGAAGTGTTCAACATTCTTTTTGTTATTCTGAAATAAACAAAACAAACAATGTAGCATGAAGTGTTCAACATGAAGAGCTCGAATTCTACATTAAATCCTACCTTATTATTGAAAATTCTTTCCCGTATTTTAAATAAATTCAGAATGATATAATTAATAATGTGAAATTCCAAGCATTTCAGGGTGTTCAGTAATTCTTGCAACAAAGTAAGGTAGGTATTATTGGTGTCATGCATTTTGCATTTCTTAATGAACTTAGACTCTTGTACTGTGAATTTTTGTTTTCTAACAACCAATTCTTCTGTAGCATTTTCCTCAACCCTAAGATTCATGATTCAGTTCTGAAAATTTGGTTGTTGATTATTCTCCAAGAATCTAAATTCATCAAGAAAGAGTTCTTCAAAATTTAATTCAAAGCAGCAAATGTTTAACACAGTTTTATTATTCTCAAAGACCTGATCTGCTATTTCTAAAATTTCCAACTCCTCACCAAAAATTTCCTTAAAACTTAAATTAGACTCTTCTTCTTCTTCTTCTTCTTCTTTTTCTTATCTTTTCTAAATGTAATTTATTTCTAGAGGCTGATTATTTGGTTGGTCCCCTGGATTAAAAATGTTGAGATCAGTAGTCAAATTCCTAAAAGACAGCTTCATTTGACCAGTTTTACAGTTGATGAGAGCATTAGAAGTGGCTAAAAAAGATCGTCCTAAGATGACAGGTGTCTGTCCTTTAGGATTGGAAACAGGCTGTGTTTCCAAGACTACAAAATCTACTAAAAAAATAAAATCTCTAACCTTAATCAGAACATCCTCTAACTCATCCATAGAGACCTTAACAGATCTATCAGCCAACTGTAAAGGTGCATCTGGTTGGGTTTAGTACACCTAGACCCAATTGCTGGTAGACTGAATATGGAAGTAAATTGACAGATCTATCAGTCTAAAAATGCCTTATCAATGTGAGTATTACCAATGATACATGAAATGATAGGGGAACCTGGATCTTTACGTTTCAAAGGTATGAGATTTGATAGCATTTCACTGATATTGGCGGCTAAAAAGACTTTCTTTGGAACATTTATTCTCCTCTTCTTAGTGCATAATTCTTTTAAAAATTTAGCATAAGATGGAATTTGTTCAATTACATCTAAGAGAGGAATGTTGACCTTAACCTGCTTGAATGTTTCTAGGATCTTCTCCTCTTGAGGAGAGTGTTTCCTAGGCCCGAGTCTATCTGGAAAGGGAGCAACTGGTCTAAATCTATCAAAAGCAGGCTCAGGTTCGGGTTCAGGTTCTTGGTCATCTGAGGGGGGTGATTGTTGAATAGATTTATCAGAAGGAGAAGGAGAAGGAATTTATATTGGATCAAAAGTTTGACTTGGAAGAGTTCTCACTTGATTATCGACCTGTCTACCTGACCGAAGTGAATGGATTGCATTCACTTGAGCTTCATAGGATGAACTGCATCCTGTGTCTTTAGGGTTGACCATGGGTTGACTCAGAAATTTTTCTCTCTCTCTTTCACTCACGGTACTAGCTAGTTGACCAAGTTGAGATTCTAATCTAGCTATAGCTTGAGTGTTGGAGTTGAGCATTTGTCCAGTTGATTGCATGAAGGAATTCAGAGTGCTAGACGTTTGAGTCAACATATTCATGGTTTGAATGGAGGCCTTAATTATGGTTTCCAAACCTCTTTCCAAGACATTGAGACGGTTATCCTGATCTGGATTGTGATGACTCTGAATTACAGCTTGATGAAGAGGAGACTGATTTTGATACGGCAGATTGGGTTGTTAAAATTATGGATGAGAATTGAAAGGAACTGTGTTTTCCCTAGGAAAATGTTAGGTCGAAGCGGGAGTGAAGTTTTGAGTTCCGGGAGAATTTCCTTGATTCCATGCAAAGTTAGGATGATTTCTCCAACTTGGATTGTAGGCTGGACAAAATGGATTATTTTTAGGGCACTGAAATGCAGCGTTCATCTGTTCTAATACATGGTTGTTTCCTAGGAGAGGACATTCCTCTGAAACGTGGGTAGGAGACTGACAA
This sequence comes from Asparagus officinalis, assembly GCF_001876935.1. Classification (NCBI taxonomy): domain Eukaryota; kingdom Viridiplantae; phylum Streptophyta; class Magnoliopsida; order Asparagales; family Asparagaceae; genus Asparagus; species Asparagus officinalis. The sequence goes on from NC_033797.1 coordinate 103,029,391, forward strand.
TTATGATATCCTGGGGCAGAAACATGATTGATTTGAGCTAGAACTTGTTCCTTAATTTCTAAAGCTTCTAACCTCCGCAGAATTGTCGCCATCTTCGCTTCAGAAGTAATGTTTGACTCCAAGGAAAGACCACTAGACTTAGAATGGGGAACTGATGAAACCCTGTCATCACAGTGTTCCCATTGCATTGTTTTCTCGGATAGACTCTCTAGAAATTCCCAAGCTTTGTCGGTATTTTTTCTCATAAAATCCATATGGCACATTGATTCTAAGGAAGTTTTTGCAGAATAATCTAATCCCTCATAAATTATTTGGCACAATCGCTATTTTTTTAAACCGTGATGAGGACATTGGATGAGAAGATCTTTAAATCGGTCAAAATACTTCCAAAAAGGTTCTCCTGGGATAGTTTTAAAATTCATGATGCTATTTCTTAGCTTCACCGTTTTATGGATAGGAAAAAATTTCTTAAGAAAAACAGTGATAAATTTCTCCCAAGTAGTGATGGAATTTATGGGTAAGCTATACAGCCATTTTTTTGCTTTGTCTTTAAGAGCAAATGGAATAAATCTGAGTTTGATCGCATCTTCTGTTAATTCTCTCAATACACACTTCCTCAAATTCCGAGATAAAAATATATGCATCTTCTGTTTCATTTCCAAGAAATTTGGGAAGCATGTTTATGTAATGCGGTCTAAGCTCAAAATTTATTCCATTTGTTTCGGGGAGCCTAATACAAGAGGGGATTGCATTCCTAATGGGATAGCACATATCTTGAAGAACGGGTGGATTAGGATACACCATTTCTATGATTGGTTCAAAGCGAATTAATCGATGTGTATTATCCCTAATCCACGGTTGCATACACCAAAACTATTCCTTTTTTATACTTTTTTTATTATAAAAGTTAGTTTTCTTTTAATGAGGAGAGAATGGAAAAAGAGGAAAATCCTAACTAAACAAATCAAAATTAATCACTTTTCACTCACTCTAACTCTAGGGTTAAGCCTAACTCAACTAGACCAGCTCTTAATCAAAAACTCCTAATGTGAAAAGATTAAAGTTTTACCTGTGTAGTTAGCTAGGTAAGGATAGTACTAGAGGGTGATCAGAGATCAATTAAACACCTCGTTCCTTGCGGAGCGCTTTACGTAATCCCTAAACCTTGCCTTAGACACCAACAAATCCAAGAAAACTTAAACCGGTTCACTTAAGGATTCTTTGTTCCTTATTGAGCTTGAATCCTTAGGGCCAACGTCTAATGAGTTTTATTAGGCTTGGGTGGTGTAGTGAGGAATTAGTGATTTTTGGGCTAAGGGAAGGGTGATGAAATCCCTCACCTTATCTTGAATATGGGGTTTTGCCCTTAAAAATATTTTTAAGTGTGTGCTAAATCAAGATGCTCAAATCACTTGGTGAATTCCTACTAACAATATGAAGTGTAACCCTATGAATTAAAAGCAACTAAAAAGGATGGAAAAGAAAAAATCTTTTTTTTAATTAGGGTTAACAATCAAACAAATGAGAAGGGAGAAATTATTTGAATTTATTATCTTGTTAGTAAATGTCAAAGTGGAGGGTGAATTTTATTATGGTCAACAAAAATAAAATCTCTTTTTTTTTAAGTCCTAGTTGTCTCTAATTGTGAAGAAGTAGCTAAAGGGTGGAATTAAAAATTCTAGAAAGAAGAATTACCTACAAGCAAATCTTAAAATCATAGTTCTCCAATCCGTGATCTTCAAGCTCCAAGCATTTCCTTCACAATAAACACACAAGTTAAAGAACCAAAATAATTAAAACATACTTAAGCACCCTCCCCGGCAACGGCGCAAAAACTTAATGCGGCATAAACATGTACCAAAAATGTTGTAAGTGCACAACTGTGTCAAGGTATAATATAAAGATATCAATCCCACGAGGAAGGTGTTTTGTAGGAGAAAATATAAAATCGGTTCTTATGTTGTGTGCGTGACAAATAGGAGTGATGAGTGAATGTGATTATGGAGAGATGGGGAGAATGAAAATGATTGTGTAAATGAATATATTTGAGAGTGGAAGTGATAATATAAATGTGATCAACAAGGCAAGAAGGAAAAATCAAGAACAAATAAAATTCAAGAATAAAAAATAAAATTCAAGAAAGTAAAGATGGTGGATTCAATTAAAGATATGGGTAATCTAAAATTGAACCCACTTCTTAGAAAAAGGTGATTCCCTAGAGGGTTCTAGCCTAAAGGCGAATCAAAAAAAATAAAAATAAACAAAAAGAAAAACTAAAACCAAGAGGGTTCTAGCCTCAAGGTGAATAGTACAAGAAATTAAAATCTAACTACAAAATAAATTATAAAATCTAAACTACAAAATAATTTATAAGAATTAAATGTAAGAAAATAAATCTACTCTATAAGCATAAAATAAATCTAATCTATAAGTATAAAATAAATCTAAGGCAAGAGGGTTCTAGCCTCTTGGCTATTTAACAAGAAAATAAAATCTAACTACAAGAATAGAAAATAAATCTAAACTAATAAGCAATAAAAGAGAAATAAAAATAACAAACCTTCAAATTAATAAATTTGGAAGGCCTTCTCTATTAAGAGTAGTCCTCCTCTCCAAAAGGAGTTATAAAAATTTTCACATCTCTAACCCCTCACTCTCAACCCCTATTTATAATAAACATCAGTGAATGAGAGCCTTTGGATCAAACTTGAGCCCCAAGAATGCAATTTCGGCCGTTGATAAAATCTAGATGACTTCGCATCGATACAGGCATCGATGCCCGCATCGATGCTAGAATCGATGCTCTAATAAAAATTTTGACTTCACGGTTGGCTTCGTATCGTCGAGATAGGTGATTTTCATATATTATATGTTAAATTCCGCCTTTCGGATTGGGAGATATCGCTGTTTCTTTGCGGTCAACTATCTTGAATACATTTTTTTCATATTTAATTTTTTATTTTATCCGGCTTCTATAGGCTACTCGGCTTGATTCTGGGCTTGGTCTTTTTGACTCTTGTTTGTATTCTTCATTTAATTCATGGGTTTTTGTTGAGATAAGAGATCTTGGGCTTTATTCTTCACTAACCTGCAATTAAAGATAAAAACAATTATTAATGGCATATTTTGCAATTAAAGATAAAAACAATTATTAATGGCATATTTATTCATATAAAATAGATAATGAGGGTATAAATTGTAATAAAATGTGATTATCAACAACTATGACCGGAATAGAGACACGTCACATGGTAGGCCACTATCATTGAACAATGTTATTTGCAGGAATGACGATTTGAAAGTAATCAAGTCATTCAGTGACATGGAAATATGACGATTGTGATTAGAATAGAGGCACATCATATGGTAGACCACTATTTGTCATAAGTGGTTGGAGAGTCGACTATAAGAGGTAACTATTAACGTGATAGTTTTGTGAACAAGCCATCCTATTGAAGAGGATTAGTGAGAAAATTTGGAGGAAATAGACTATCACAGGTGTTTTGTTAACTTGATAGTTATGTGGACCCGCCATCCTATTAAAGAGGATTGGTAGGAGAATTTGGAGGAAATAGTCTATTAGAGGTGTATTGTTAACTTGATAGTTTTGTGGACACGCCATCCTATTGAAGAGGATTGGTTGGAGAATTTAGGGGAAATAGACTATCAGAGGTGTATTGTTAACTTGATAGTTTTGTGGACCCGCTATCCTATTGAAGAGGATTGGTAGGAGAATTCAGAGGAAATAGACTATAAGAGGTGTATTGTTAACTTGATAGTTTTATGAATTCGTTATTCTGTTTGAGAAATAACAAATAATCAACCCCCAGTCTTGACTAAGACTTAGCAGAGAGCTTCATGATTTTCATGGGTAATATTTCTTGAGAAATTTTCCGTTAATTGACATCATGAGCCTATCACCTTTTTTATTAATGAAACAACAATCTCCACTCGAGTAGACTGACCCTAATACGAAGGGTCCTTCCCATTTGGGATTAACTCCACTGGAAAAGGTTTTTACAGTTAACAGATGTGTTTTGTTGAACATGACAACTTAAAAGATTCGTTACTCTTAATCTAACGGATTCCAAGTAATCAACCCCTAGTCTAAAGCGAGTTCAATTTCTCTTTTTAGACTTAGCGGGGAGAAAAAGAAAGGGGGTCTCATGATTTTTGTGGGCAATATTTCTTGAGAAATTTCTCGTTAATTAGTATCATGAGCCTATCACCTTTTTGATTTATGAGACCGTAAGCTACGTTCGAGTAGACTGACTCTACTACGAAGGGTCTGTCTCATTTGAGATAGAATTTCCCTTTTGTCTTATGTGTCATGACCATAGGTCGTCTGACTATTTAGACAAAGTCACCTTTCTTGAAGATCCTTTCCTTGACCTTTCTGTTGTAGGCTTTTGAGATTCGATCTTGGTATAACTCGATCTGTTATTGAGCTTGAAGTAGCTTGCGAGACCATTAGTTTAGCGGATAATATGTCGTTGATGCGACAATCTGGCTTCTGAACTTGTTGCAGAATTTTTGGAAACTATGGCTGATGAATTGAGTTCCATTATCATGTAGTATTTGTTGTGGTACGCCAAAATGATAGATGACGTGATATTTGATCATGTTTAAAGTCTTGACTTCTTTTAAAGGAATTGCTTTTGCTCACTTGGTGAAGTAACCAGTTACTGCCAAAATGAACTGATGTCATTTGGATGTTGACGGGGAGATGAGTCCAACGATATCCATCCCCACCTCTCGAATGTTCAAGAATCCACATCAGAGGGCTTTCTGTTTGACGGCAGCCGTTTTGGGATCGTCGGGTAGTATGACATACAAGACATAATCGACGAGCTGGGAATCACCGTAAGCTTCAAGGTGTCAAATATAGATTTTCTTGGCCAATTGTATTCCTGGGTGCATGGCTCAGTTAAGGAGAATCCTTTTGGAATCACATATCCATTTGGGGATGTGTAAAGCTTGATTATCAGAGGTATATTGTTAACTTGATAGTGTTGTGGCCATGACAACTCCAATGAATTCTAAATAACCAACCCCCATTCCAGAAGGATGAGGTGCTCGCATGATATCAAACATCTTTGCCTATTATAGGTGTATTATTAACTTGATAGTGTTGTGGCCTTATCATCTTTAGTCTTGACCTTGCTTACTTTTGTAGGCGTATAAAATTGCCTATAGGTCCTTTAGCACAGCTCGACGCCGATTTAACAAACAGACCACCGGGCGACGTATCCAAACAAGACCGTTAGCTCGCCAACGCTGAAGCCAAGCTATACGCAACGGAGCAGGTTAACGAGGCGACAAATCGCACCCAAGCATTGGAATGCATCCACTCGCACGCGGAATCAAACCAATGTTTAGGTGAATCACCGAGTCATCTAAACAAGAGCGAACTCGGATGAATCACGATCAAATCAACATCAATTCCGGACTCAAATTCAGAAGTTGGTTTACTGCCATATCAGGAACCCGACTCACTGCCATATCTGGAATCAAGTCAACAAGTCGTTGCCAAGTCAATCAACCACACAAGAGAACCAGAACCGGAAACAAAGGACGAAACGGACAAACACCCGGGGACTCGGCCGAAACCGAACCACCCCAGGGTGGCTCGGCCCAAGCCGAGCCACCCTGAGGTGGCTCGGTGGCCGAGCCACCCCAGGGTGGCTCGGCCAAGGCCGAGCCACCCTGAGGTGGCTCGGCCAAAGCCGAGCCACCCCAGGGTGGCTCGGCCAAGGCCGAGCCACCCTGAGGTGGCTCGGCCAAGGCCGAGCCACCCATGGGTGGCTAGGCTCAGAACTGTGCAAATGCACAGTTCTGAGTGCCTATAAATAGGCCTTGTGCTCATTTGTTTCAGAGGTTGGAAATTTTGGAGAGAGGCGAAGCCCTGCTGGATTGAAGACTCAGATCTAAAAAAGATCACAACTTTGAAGGCTTGGAGACTTGGACTTTCAGATCCGGTGCTCGGCGATCACCAACGCCAAATAAGGCAGGAGTTCGAGAGGATTGGATTTGAGATCTACACGATCACACTCCGGATCTAAGCTTGGTTCTTAGATCCCGAGATTCGAGCGGTTGTTTCCTTGGTGAAACAATCCCTCCCGGCTATTATTCCCTTGGTGGAATATTACCCGTCATATCGTGTAGATCCGACCGGATCGAGATCACGCGGTGGTCCACGGCAAATAACCCCGGCGCAGGCAAAGAACCCACCAAAGCGAGCGACCGCAAAACAGGAGCTCGCGATTAGTTCGACAAATAAGGAAAATTGTAATCTTTACTTTGTTTTCTTTGATTTTTCATTGTAACCGGATCTTATAAAAAGACCGGATCTTTGTAACGCATAAAGTTGTTAACTGAGATAGCAATGATATCAACAATGAAGAAAGCTACGATTTTTCCCGCGAACAATCTGGCGACCACAGTGGGAGCCAACAGCTTTACTGCCGAAGCTGTCGCGTCGCAGCCGCGGATCCCGATCCCGGTCGAGGAGGAGGTCGAGTACGAATTCGACCAACAAAAGTTCGAGGAGTATCTGTCATCCTCGTCCGAATCCACCTCCCCTCGCAAGTCCAAGTCTCCAAAGCTCTCTTCCAAGAGAAAACTTCGTTGGTACGAAGAAGTTGAAGCTGCCAACGAAGATCTCGCCCCGTTTGATGCCGAAGCTGCATCGGGTGAGATCTCTCCTTCCAACCAGGTCAGATCTGCTCTGGCCGAATCTTCCGTTGCCGAGGGCGTAGTGACTCTCTCAAAGAGAGCCCGCCAAAGGCAACGTCAGCGCCTTGCGAAACAAATCGCAAAGGCAATGGAATCTGTGGACGGGATCCGTTACAACACGGATCTGAAGAACAGAAGAGGCGAACGACCTCAACAACCAATGAATGGCAACTCCTCCAAGCCACCAACGAACGAATGGATCCGTGTCAAACGGAACCGTTCAACGCTGGAGGATCGCATTCAGAAGCGCCGCGCACTCTCAGCACAAGCACGAGCTCAAGTTCAAGAAGCCCGTAGAAGGTGGCAGAATGGAGTAGCCAAGAAATCACCACTAACTCACAAAATATGGAGGCCAAAGTCCAAAGTGGTGAGTCAGGCCGAGGATCGACCTTTACAGCCTTCAAAACGAGTTCAACCTCCCGAACCATCCCGAGGAAGGAGGTCAATCTTGGAGCGCCTCGGTCCAATTCCCGACGAGCGCAACGAAGTCCATGAACGCTCGGGCCCGATGAAGAGGCTCCGAACTAATCAACATGCTGGGGGTCGACACAACCCTCAACATGACAAAGAGTTTACGGCACCCAAGCGCACTACCTTGCGCATCGAAGTTCGGGAGCCCGCTGAGAATTCATGTCTACAAAGGCGTGTTTCGAGGCGAGTGACTCTCGGAAGTCCAAATAAGGCAGTTTGCTCTCAGAAGGAAACGTTGTCATCCGAGGATGATAACGTTATACCTGGGAAATCATGCCAACACGCGATAGGTTACTCCGATCAAATGGACGAGTTGTACTATCGTGCTGGGGGTACGAACAAAACAAGAAAAAGAAGCCCTCAAGGGCTCGAAACTCAGTGCCCATGTGCCAAGCTCATTCGGGTAGTACTGTCTCAATGCAACTGCATCAAGGGAGTCCCCGAGAGAATTTCAGTGTTCGAAAGGCTCGGCACCGAAACGCCAAAACCAAGGCATAGGCGCTTCCGGCAAAGAAGAACAGTGGTTAAGGATGGAGAATTTCCGAAGGTCACCGCCAACATGACCAGCAAAGAGACATCGACACAGATTGATCTCAAATCGTTTCTGGAAGCGTCCCGGCGTGTAACCCGTCTGCAGTCCGGAGCCATCGCACGAGGAACTTATGGTAGGGTTCGGATAAGATTGCCTTCGGAAGATGAAGAATCGGATTCCTGCTCTGCTGTCGCATCGGACAATACAGTGTCCAGCGAAGGACAACCCCGCGAGTCATTCATGATAGGCGCGGAAGAAATGGCCAAAATGCTTGAAGACGCTTTGGCTAAGCAGAAAGAAAGTTTTAAATTCGAGATGGAGACGGCCATGCAGCAGATGAGAGAGATGCATGAACAGCAAATCCAAGCATTCAGGAACCAACAAGGTGAACCAAGCCACCGTAACCAGGTTGCTCAGGAAAAGGAGCACGCGGATGGGGATGAAGCTCACAATGCCAATAACCCTCCCATCAATGCAGGGGGTGGTAGTGAGGATGCCAACGGGGATACAAGTGAAGACTTGAAGATCAAAAGCCTCGAGAGTAAAATCAATACGTTGCTGTCTGCTCAAGAGGTAAAGAAAACGGGCATTCCTTGTCCATACCCGAGGGAATGGGAATCAATCCCCTATCCGGCGAAGTTTAGTCTAATCAACTTCACGCCGTTCGATGGAAGGGGTTCCCCCACCCAGCATTTGATTTATTTCAAATCGCACCTGGGTGCTATCTCTGGGAACGAGCCTCTGATGGTGCGGTCATTCGTCGGCACTCTTCGCGGAGCTGCCTTCGATTGGTATCGTCGCCTCAAGCCAGGAAGCGTGAACAGCTGGGATGACATGGAGACGAAGTTCCTTGCAAATTTCTTCGACGACGACACCGAGATCTCTATCGGATCGTTGCTCGACGAGAAACAAAAAGACGGGGAGTTAGTCGACACCTTCGTCAAAAGGTTCCGGAACAAGGCGATGAATTGCCGGGACCCGATCACCGAGGAATTCATTCTCCAGACTTGCCACAACAACCTCGCATTGGACGTATTGGAGGCAATGGGGACAGCACCGTCTGACACTTGGAAGGATCTGAAGGTGCGCGGTGAACAAGCCGAACGCTTCCTTAAAAGGAAGAAGGCCGAAAGGAACCAACCGACGGTTAATCTGCTGGACTCAAACTTCGCTTCCCGTGGTAAGGGCAAAGCACCTGCAGCTGCTGGTGGTGCTAATCAAGCGTCACAACAGCAATCCCGAAGGCAGCAGAAGACTTCGGGTCCGAGACTCCAGAGAGAGTATTCCTTCAAGGACGAAGACGTTCCAACCATCTTCGAATCGCTCCTCGAAGGCAACAAGATCAAGCTACCACCTATCACGAATCAGGAGGAAGCTGATAACACTACGGACCCAAAGTACTGTGCATACCACAGAAGGGTTGTTCATCCCACCAAGGATTGCTTTGCTCTCAGGAATAGCATTCAGACCTTGGTCGAAGCCGGCGTTATAACGCTAAGGTAAGCCAAATAAAAACGGCAAAACTCCGACCGGTATAAGAGTATAAACTGCTTCCTGACACTCCAAAGAGTATACGAGTATAAACTGTTTCTCAATCCTCCGACCGGTATAAGAGGTTAAACTACTCCCTGATACTCCAATAGGTATATGAGTCTAAACTGTTTCCCCACTTTTGACGGGAAGTTCCTGGAGAATATTAAGCTAATATTCTTAAGGATAACCCGGTTAGTTAACTGATAATAATGTCCGAACCAGTTCCGCAGAGGAAACTGGGGGTGGACGATTTATGTAACGGGAAGTTCCCAAAACCACAGCAATGTAATGAATAAGGACTCCCATTCAAGTTCTCACTGTGTCTGTGCACTCAACACTCTCTCTGTTAGAGTCTGGACGTAAAGTTCCTGATTGGTCAAACCTTCTTACAGTTAGGACCACAGTCAAAATCCCCTCTCGATTCTCCCAATGAACGAGAGGTCCACAAATCAAGCGATCAAACCTTCCTACAGTTAGGATCGTCTTAAACCTTCCATTCGGTCAAACCTTTCTACAGTTAGGACCAAAACCAAAAACCCCTCTCGATTCCTCCAATGAACGAGAGGTCCACTTTCAAATCGAGTGATCAAACCTTCCTACAGTTAGGGTCACCTCAAACCTCCCACTTGGTCAAACCTTCCTACAGTTAGGACCAAAACCACGATTCATTCTCGATAAACGAGAAATTCATCTTTAGTTCGATAATCAAACCTTCCGACAGTTAGGGTTATCCGAATCTTTTTGATTCTCGGAGTGGAGATCCCACTCTTAGTTTCACCTTTCCGGATTCTGGGGGTGGAGATCCCACCTCGAGTCTCCTTTCCTTCTTTGTTCGGGGAATAGAATATAAAATTCTTCCTTCCCCATACCAATCCTTTTCGAAGAATTCAGGATTCATCCTAGGAAGTTTATCCCGAATCCTAAGCAGGGATAAGTCTGCGCCTAACACGCGCTGCCGGTTTAGTCTTTTTTCTGCACAAAAAGACACCAGAGTTCGATTCTGGGGTATTCTATCCTGAAACCTAAGCAAGGATAAGTCTGCGCCTGACACGCGCTGCCGGTCAGTTCTTAACCGTTTAAAAAGAACACCCGTTCACATATTCAACATTGTGACAGGTTGTTATTAATAACACCAAAATCCATGCCTTACACGCATGGGGAATTTCATCCTGAATCCTAAGAAAGGATATGCCGACGCCTAACACGCGTCGCCGGTTTAGTCTTTCCCCGTAGAAAAAGACACCAGAGTTCGATTCTGGGGTATTTTATCCCGAAGCCTAAGGAGGGATAAGTCAACGTTTAATACACGTTGCTGGGTAGCCTATTCCCATGACAACGGCGAAGTCTATGTATTCAAAGTCATAGCAACAAGTCTTAGAGGATTCAGTCTCTAAGCACAACGTTACATGCGGAACGGATTTAGACAATTCGCATGCTAGCCCGACTCAAACGGTAGTCGGTAAAGGTTAATCAAATCCGTTAAAGGCTTGGGGTTAGCCAAAAATCCTAAAGTCAGCGCCTAACACGCGTCGCCGGGTAGTCTATTCCCGTGAGAAAGACGAAGTCTACGTATTCGAAGTCGTAGCATCAAGTCTAAGGGAGTTCATTCCTTTAGCACAACGTCACATGCGGAACGGACTTAAGACAATCCGCATGTAAGCCCGATTCAAACGGTAATCGGTAAAAGCATGACAAATCCGTTGAGGGCTGAGGATTTGCCAAAAATCCTAAGTCAACGTCTGATACACGTTGCTGTTTAGTCTTTTCACAGGAGAAAGACGAAGTCTACGTATTCAATATCGTAGCACTAAAAGAGTTAACTCTTTTAGCATAACGTCACATGCGGAACGGACTTAAAACAATCCGCATGCTAGCCCGACTCAAACGGTAGTCGGTAAAGGCGCATCAAACCCGTTGATGGCTGAGGATTTGCCAAAAATCCTATAAATATGCGAGTCATTGACGCATCAACTTTATGAGTTGGTCTCGTGACTCGAGCATCCAACGACCTTGGGATAAGATCCATGCTCCAATTCCTTAAGAGCTTAAACCGTGTGTACTCCAGCAGACGTACGAGTATAAACTGTGTCAAATGCCGAACAGTGCATCATAATGAAGCCTGGACGCCGGACAACGCGTCGCAATGAAGCTCAAACGCCAGACAACGCGTTATAGATGAAGATTCAACGCAGTCAATCGATGATAAGTTCTGTGTTGAAGCAGCAAACTCGAGCCAAAAAGTCAAGAAATCAAGAATCGACTTCAAGTTCAAATTCCAACAACGGTCAGACAATAAATGCAGCACCGGAACCCCTACAGGCATTCTACAAAGCACTGAATAGCCTGAAGGAATTGAAGGAATCCAGAACAGAAGTCATTCCAGAGTCCCGTTACACCGACTGAAGGTTGGGACAATCACATCCAAAGTATTCCAGACTCTTCTATAAAAGAATGAGACTGAAATACTTTGGAGGGGGTATCTGTAGGCGTATAAAATTGCCTATAGGTCCCTTAGCACAGCTCGACGCCGATTTAACAAACGGACCACCGGGCGACGTATCCAAACAAGACCGTTAGCTCGCCAACGCTGAAGCCAAGCTATACGCAACGGAGCAGGTTAACGAGGCGACAAATCGCACCCAAGCATTGGAATGCATCCACTCGCACGCGGAATCAAACCAATGTTTAGGTGAATCACCGAGTCATCTAAACAAGAGCGAACTCGGATGAATCACGATCAAATCAACATCAATTCCGGACTCAAATTCAGAAGTTGGTTTACTGCCATATCAGGAACCCGACTCACTGCCATATCTGGAATCAAGTCAACAAGTCGTTGCCAAGTCAATCAACCACACAAGAGAACCAGAACCGGAAACAAAGGACGAAACGGACAAACACCCGGGGACTCGGCCGAAACCGAACCACCCCAGGGTGGCTCGGCCCAAGCCGAGCCACCCTGAGGTGGCTCGGTGGCCGAGCCACCCCAGGGTGGCTCGGCCAAGGCCGAGCCACCCTGAGGTGGCTCGGCCAAAGCCGAGCCACCCCAGGGTGGCTCGGCCAAGGCCGAGCCACCCTGAGGTGGCTCGGCCAAGGCCGAGCCACCCATGGGTGGCTAGGCTCAGAACTGTGCAAATGCACAGTTCTGAGTGCCTATAAATAGGCCTTGTGCTCATTTGTTTCAGAGGTTGGAAATTTTGGAGAGAGGCGAAGCCCTGCTGGATTGAAGACTCAGATCTAAAAAAGATCACAACTTTGAAGGCTTGGAGACTTGGACTTTCAGATCCGGTGCTCGGCGATCACCAACGCCAAATAAGGCAGGAGTTCGAGAGGATTGGATTTGAGATCTACACGATCACACTCCGGATCTAAGCTTGGTTCTTAGATCCCGAGATTCGAGCGGTTGTTTCCTTGGTGAAACAATCCCTCCCGGCTATTATTCCCTTGGTGGAATATTACCCGTCATATCGTGTAGATCCGACCGGATCGAGATCACGCGGTGGTCCACGGCAAATAACCCCGGCGCAGGCAAAGAACCCACCAAAGCGAGCGACCGCAAAACAGGAGCTCGCGATTAGTTCGACAAATAAGGAAAATTGTAATCTTTACTTTGTTTTCTTTGATTTTTCATTGTAACCGGATCTTATAAAAAGACCGGATCTTTGTAACGCATAAAGTTGTTAACTGAGATAGCAATGATATCAACAATGAAGAAAGCTACGATTTTTCCCGCGAACAACTTTCTTCTTCAGCTTTGAGCCTGGCAACAATCTCTTGAGGTTGTTAACCTTGGGAAACTACTTGTCTCCAGGAATGACACTCTGCAACTCCCATTTGGGCCAGGAGGTTGGTCTGCAGGTTGTGCCGATAGGTTTTCACTAATGTAGACTATTTCATACCCGTCGGATATCGAAGAGCCATGCTTCAGAATCTCTCGACAAAGGCTTTGATATGCTCTCCCTTCTTTTGCTTAGTAGCAAGAAGGATAGGGATGGAGACTTTTATGTCATCTTCAAAGAATCTTGACAGTAAGAATCTCTCTAGATCTGTTTACTTTTGGATACATCCCACAGGCAGTTTCATGAACCATTCAAAGACAACCCCCTTGAGGGTGCCAATGAACAAACGAGCCAGTATGGCATCATTTGAGATCAAATCCCCAGTCTGTGACTTAAAATAGTAGATATGTTAGTTCGGTGACCCCGTGCCATCAAAAGCTTGTAGGGTCAGGACTTCAAACTTCGGAGGATTATGGGTTGCATTGCATTCGGCAGGATAGGGCCTAACAACTCCCTCATCTTGAAACTCACTTATGTTGGCAATGACATTGAGGTGGGCTTCCAATTCTTCTATTTTAGCAGACTAAGGATTCTTCTCATCCTTGGTCTTTCTTCCTTCTTCAAAGGAGGATTGGTCAGAAGCAACATTATCAACCACTTTTTCCTTTCCCTTGCTTGTGAAAGATTAAGATGAAGGTGATCCTACTCTTCAGGAAGATTCACACCGAGGTGGCAAATCTGTTGTCTGGAACTTAGTCCTGTCTACGATAATTTGAGTCATCAGGATCCGAAGTTAATTGATGGCATCCTGTTGTGATTTAAGCATGGCTTGCTGCTCATCAAGTCTTTTCACCAGATCATCAAGGTGTCCTGCCATATAAATGGAGCTCTCGTGTTCTACGAAAGAGCTAGAGGATTGAGATTCTACGATGGCTGAGTGTTCATCATCAGATTCAATTCCTTTGGCCAACTTTCAGTAGTTGACAAGAGAGATTACTCCCTTTTAAGTTCTAGTGTGTTGATAGATTCCATCAGACTCACTCAGAATTTCTTTCAAGGTAGAGGACCGATCCGTCTCTGCCTCATTGGAGCTAAGGAATGATGATCTCCCTATACTCACTAGGTTAGAAGTAACTTCAAAGTACTCTTCTTTCAAAGTCATCTTCTTGTGGGAACGTCGTCGTTTACTAGGTAAAGCGATGTTTGTTAATCGGTCGAACACTGATGGTTTAGCTGCATATGAGCAACATTGACATCCCAAGAGGACAACAGAAATTACTCGTTCACATAGGCATGAACGAGCGACCTATTGTACTGGTCTTTCTCTTGATATGAACTCTCTCAAGTCTATTGCAGAGGCTCGGGATGAGTTACTCATTGAATGTGAGGTTTGAATTAAAAACCCCTATCTTTGACGACAGGACTGGTTCTTGATAAACATGGATTTTGTTGAGATGTCTTGAATTTCGTAGACTTCTTATGGCCATCAGTCTAGTCGTGCTACGAATAAACCAGTACGGTGGTCTCGCTACCTGGTCAACGAACCAGGGGTCCAGGGGGCGGTGTGCCTCTGCCTAGGGGGTTCGGGGGGAGTAGACGACCCCTCGACGAGGTTCGGGGCAGCGCCCCAAAAGTCCACAGTATATATCAGGTTCTGTATTAGGTTTTATTACTTGGCCCCAAATCTGTTGTTTGAAATCCATGTCGGTCACCCTGAATACAACTTGACACATCACGCAAGAGTCACGTTTTAACACTGAAATGCGAGGGTCGCATTTAGGTAAGTGAACGCAAGGGTCGCGTTTGGACAACTGAACGCGAAAGTCGCATTTGGACAACAGACCGCGAGAGCCACATTTGAGAGTGGGGATGCGAGGGTCATGTTTGGGCACATAAACACGAGGCTCGTGCTCTAAAGTAGAAACACGGAGCTCAGGATCGCATTGAGGCTTAGAAACGCAAAGTTCGCATTGGTTGGTGGTATGAGGAACCTTAGTCACCTTGGAGACTTTGTGGATCTTACACATAGCCTTGGGGATAATATATCCAGAGGAGAGGAACTCCTCATATTTGGCTTGGTCGAATTCTATAGTAAGAGTTTCGATCGTCGTTCTAGCGAGTTTGGTATCGGATTGCACCATCACTTCATCATCAGTGAAAAAAAGCTATGTGACGCTCCTGTTTTCACACATGTTGTAGTCCAAGATAAATCCAGAGATGTCAAACCTGCAATTACCCACACTGTGCAATAACACGTTTCACCAATCAAAGTAATATCCTCTAGTGGAATCAAAATAAGTGTATGTACAAAACAGGCAAAATAAAGAAATAAACGTAATAGACATGATATGGAAAGAGATATCTCATAAATATAATCATGTCTCAACTGAAATACATCTGATATATGGAATAATAAAAATGTCTCGATATGAATCAACTAAAAATCATACTAAGACACACTTCCTTTACAATATAAAAATAAAACTCTAATGTCAGAATGAAACTACAAAACTATGGTGGAGCCTCTAATAGTAAAATCATGCGACGATGACTATGCTAGAACTCTATCATCCTACGGCTCTCTAAAGCTCTAAAAAAAACAACAACAAGAGCGTCAGAGCGCTAAAGCAAGATTGTAAGGAGCATGAATTTTGATACTAGTTAAAATGATTTTTTAGTATTTTAAAATATTTAATTATGATTTTTAAAAGAGTATTTGTATTTTTCTTGAATTTCTACAATTTTCTATAATTTAAAGTCTAAGTTTTATATTTATTTAAATGATATTAATATTTAAAAATTAATTTTATGCAGTGAAAATTTATAGAATTTATCTGTTGCGTTATCAATGCTGTTACATATTATTTTGAATAATACGTTGTATTAATTTTATTATTACGTATATTTTTCGTATAATACGTTATATTATTAATTATGTATAATTTGTATAATTTACTGTATTATTTCTATTGTTACATATTATCTGTCGTATTAATATAACTTGTACGTTTTACTATGTATATAATTATCCCATAATTGTTTGATTTTAAATATAAGTAAATATATTTTATTTATTAATTATTCTCGTATCAACTGTTGTATTAGCACAACATGTACGTTTTTATTTGTAGATAATAGATAATTATTATATAATTAGTTTAATATTTAAATTCCCATAATTATTTATTCTAATTATTTTGTTTTAAACCTTAACCCTAAACCCTAATATAAATATATATATATATATATATATATATATATATATATATATATATATATACATATATATTAGTATATACTATATATCATATATAATAGTATCATATAAGCAAGACATCCTATCAAACTTAAGGGGATAGGGAATAGTTGTCCACACAAACCTACTATCACACACCCACATATATATAAAAAGTCAACTTCATATCATAGCAAGATCCCTAGGAAACATCTAATGGTTAAGAAGTTTGGTGGAGACGTGTCAACTTAAAAGTGACAACAAGCTTTTGCTACTATATATATACTATACAATATAATAATATATATATAAGTAATAATATATATATATATATATATATATATATATATATAGTATATATATATATATTTATATATATATATATATAATAATAGTATATATATATATATATATATATTATATATATATATATTCTTCTCTATCTCCTCTTACTCGTATTCATCTCTTCGCGCCACCCCTCTCTTCTCATCTCAAGCTTCTCTCCCCTCAACCTCCGACCCCGACGCCAGCCANTGCTGCCGTTGTACTACAGTAGCTACGCCGATATCCCCACGCCGTCGAACCCGTCGCCGATGTCTTCGTCCAACTCCACAAGTCAACTGTCAGATCCGTCGTCGTTACCTCCTCTTGCTAACGTCACAACACCCTTAGTCCAGATCCGTCTCCACAGCGCCGCCACCACATCGTCGACAGGCCCCATTGGCCTCGTAGGTAAGATCCCGTTACTCAGCTTGTCGTTCTTTACATTTTCAGATCTATTATGAGTTGTCTGTATATATTAGTTTGTAATATAATTACCTGTGTGGATTGTTGATGAAGAATATTAAAATATATTAGAGTAATATGATAAATAGCATTTGTAGAATAATTATAAGGAATTAAAAGAATTTAGTTCGGCAAAAGAATCATTTTTAGATAATTATAATAATTTAAAAGAATTTATTTTGGAAAATGAATTAGTTTAGATTAATTGTTAAGCGATTTAATTTAAAATGAATTAATTTAGAAAAAGATTATTTTCTGAATTATGTAGATGTTGTTTATGATTTATAATTCTTATTTTGATTATCTGATATGCTATGATATTATTGCACATGATTAGTTGATTGTTCCATGTTGTGATTGAGAATTATTAGGAGTTTATGACTATAGTGACCTGTGTCACATGAATAAGATCTAGAGGCTTGTGTACTGTTGATTTAGAAAAACGAGAGGAGTTAGGATATTTGTGATTGTGGTTATATCCCGGGCTCGCGCCGGTGAAGTTTGTGTAGTCACCGGGGTGAGTCCGAGGAGTTGTGATATGTGGTATTGTTGATTATTTTTAGGCTCGCACCAGCGATATTCCTGTGTAGCACTGGGGTGGGTCTGAGGTGTCGTGATATGTGATTGTTGATTATTTCCAGGCTCGCACCAACGATATTCCTGTGTAGCATTGGGGTGGGTCTAAGGTGCAGTGATATGTGATTATTGATTATTTTCATGCTCACACCAGTGAAATTCCTGTGTAGCACTGGGGTGGGTCTGAGGGGGGCAGTGAAACATTGTGCGTAGATGATTTTGTGAACAACTGGTTATCCGATAATGTGAACTTTAACTCTAGTGAGACGTGGACCAGGGAGATGACATTGGATGGCTAGTTACATGACCTTGTTATTTAGATGATTTTAGATTCTTGTGAGATGTAGGCCAGTTGTGTTTCTTTCATACATAGATCGGGATTAATATTTAATTATCTATAATTTGCGACATATGGTATATACATGAGGGTTTCCTTGTTTGGATTATTTCGCTCGATGTATTACGTCTCATGTTGTAGATTTTTAAGTATTAATTTCATCTAGTGTATGCCTCTGTTACTTGGATGATTAGTCTGATCGCTAGCTGCATGATCTCGTTACCTGATTGATTTTGGATGCTTTATGTCTATCATGTTTTAGTAGTGAATTTGTATGTTGATTTTGTTGGATTTCCAGTTGCACGTTTTCTTGTCATTTCTGTTATCGTATCGTTTCTCGCTTTGGTTTTCGTTCGCTCTATTTGTTTTGTGGGGTCTTGCCGTGTGTCATGCACGCTGACGTACACCTGTTTTCTCTGGTGTATGTCAAAATTAGAGGAAGAACAGGTTCAACAGGAGCTAGAGGATTCTCAGCAGGAGTGCCTAGCGGACGGAGTAGAAGAAGAAGCCAAACCGTAGTTATTGGTCCTCAAATTTCTCTTGTACTACCTTTTATTTCCATTTGATCAGTGTATTTTTATATTCTCCAGTATTTCATTTAGATAGTTTTGTATAAGGGCATGTTGACCCGTATTTTTATGTCTTGGATGATATTCATATGTAATATGTATTATTTTATTCTGAGTCTATCTATTATATTCTTGCTGATTGTGATCGGGGACCTGTGACTTTGCATTGTATTTATTTCCAGACGCTTAGCGTATTGGATTGAGAAGAAAAGAAAAGAAAGAAAAAAATGGCAGTGTATATTTCTTCTCAATCTATTACGTCGCAGGCTTGTTCACGTTCTGATCTCCGAGTATTTTGGGAAGCGGGACGTGACAGGTTTTAGTGGTGGCCCATGTAGGTCACGGTCCTGATCACGGTCCTAGTCACGGTCCCGAGTCCTTACTAGTAAGAATATAATGGACAATTTAGATGCATATCATATTTCATCCGTGAGACTATTCTTGAGCCATTATCCTATTTTCTTGATAGATTTCGTTTCGTCCCTATCTTATCCCTCTTTGATTCTGGAGTTTTCCATGGTTCTTGTCCCATCGCTTCGCGATTACCTTCTCTTTGTATCTTTCATCTATCATCGTTCCGGTCATTATTTTTTGTGTTATTATTTTTACAACTACATTTTCTTTGATTTGACTATATATATTGTTTAATTGTATTGATTTCTGTATTATTTATTATATTATTTTATGTATCATACACAGTGTTATATTGTGTGTTTTCAACATTATTTATATATTTTCAATTGTTCAAACCATGTTATTAAGTGTTTTGCATTGCTCTAGACTCCATATATACATTACATAGTATATCTGATATTCAGATTTTTTTTTGTATTTAAAATATATTTTTTCATATCTATATTGTGTATGTGTGCGTTTTCTGTCATACCATCTATCTTTCACTTATGTTCTAAATTATTGTATATTGTTCGTATATTTAGTGATATACATTAATATGTTCATGATTTTAATATTCTACATATGCACTATATTCTTATCGTCTACATTTTCAGTGTATAGTTTCTTATCAGTAAGTTTCGTCTTGTTAGATTATTTTATTATGTTCGCATTGGTTTTGTTATTTTTAAGAGCCATGTATTTTGATATTTAAGCAATTATTCATATTGTTAAGTTTAGAGTTGAGTTACTAATTATATAGTTATTTTGTTACATTAATTATTATCCTTTTATAACTAATAAAAAAGATTATTCTAAATAGCATTTATGAGTATGTAAAGTATTTATTCATGGTTTGCTATAGTGTATTTGTATATTTTTTGTTGTTTGCTTCATTTTTGATATGTATTGTTTTGTCATTGAAACAAAATACATTGTATACGTGTGTTTTTTTAGTATTTATTTTATGATATTTTTAGATATTACGTCTTTTATTGTGTTATTAGTTGTTGTTCATTCTCTATTTATTATTTTTGCTTACTTGTGTTGTGCTTTACTTTTTATTCTTTTATAATTACTATTCTCTTTTCATTATAGTGTATTCACTTAGATTATTATATTTACAATGTTATTGATTTGTAGTCATTCATTATTTCTAGTATCAACTGTGTAACTATATTTATCTACGATGTATCAATGTTTTTATTATACAGAATTATGCTCTTCTTATGTTTTTATTTGCTTATATACTTATTTTACCTTTTATAGTTTTTGTTTTTATATATTATACTTCTTTATCTAGTGGTATGTTTGTGAGTTTCAGTATTGTTAGTAAGCATTTATGTTTAGTGTATTCTACGATCTTGTATGAGTTAATTTATTGGAGTTCTATGCTGTTAATTTATTCGTTACTTATGTGAATGCATTGAGCTTTGTTATGTTTTCTCGTCAGAATTGTATTTTTATTATTTTGACACGTATTGTTTTATATCGTGCTACTCTTCCATTTTGTTTCTTTTATTTTTGTATCTTCGTAGATCATATTATGTCAATATCGTTGTATTCTTATATTTTCTTGATTAAGTGTTGCTATTTTGCCGTGTAAGGGTGTGGTGTTCTGACTTTATAGTTGTGTATACGGTTGTTACCATGTGTGTGTTGTTTAGTTTTGATTTTTGTGATTTACATATTGTATTTTAGTTACGTATTTAGTCATAATATTTTTATAGTTGGCGTGTTTTGTGTGTTATTACATAATTTTGGTCACATTGTACTTTTCATGTATGTGTATGGCGTGTTTTGTGTGTTATTACATAATTTTGGTCACATTGTACTTTTCATGTATGTGTATTATGTTATCGTTATTGTTTGGTTGGTCACATTGTACTTTTCATGTATGTGTATTATGTTATCGTTATTGTTTGGTTATTTATCAAGTTATATATTTCTTGTATGTGTTTTATGTTATTTTTAATTTAAGTGATTAGTTTAACTGTGTTATTCGGGATTATGTTGTTATTTAGTTACAGCTTTTGCATATTGTCAGTGATTTGTTTATTAGTTGTTTTTTTTATTTTGTTGGATTGCGTATATTTTACTTTAATAAGTGAATTCTATTGCTTGTTCATTAATTATTTCAATTGTTGTATTATACCTAGTTATTCATGTTCCTTAGTATTTCATTTTCATGCGTCCCGTTATTTTACGCTTACGAATGTGTTTTCGTTATCTGCTATTCGTTGCATGAACATGTTAAATTATTGTTCTATATGTAAAATGTCACATCTTATATCTTACCTTGCGTTGTTATTGTTTTACATTCTCCTCTGCATACGTAGTTCCATATCTCCGTCCTTGGGTTTTTGTACGTTACTTTTATATTGATTCCGAGGACGGAATTTGTTTTAAGGGGGGTAGAATGTAAGGACCATGAATTTTGATACTAGTTTAAATAAATTTTTTAGTATTTTAAAATATTTAATTATGATTTTTAAAAGAGTATTTGTATTTTTTTTTAATTTCTACAATTTTCTATGATTTAAAGTCTAAGTTTTATATTTATTTAAATGATATTAATATTTATAAATTAATTTTATGCAGTAAAAATTTATAGAATTTATCTATTGTGTTATCGATACTGTTACATATCATTTCGAATAATACGTTGTATTATTTTTATTATTACGTATATTTTTCGTATAATATGTTATATTATTAATTACGTATTATTTGTATAATTTGCTGTATTATTTCTACTGTTACATATTATCTGTCGTATTAGTATAACTTGTACGTTTTATTGTATATATAATTATCCCATAATTGTTTGATTTTAAATATAAGTAAATATATTTTATTTATTAATTATTCTCGTTTAATTGTATAATATGTGTATATTTTGACTATTTCATATCAACTGTTGTATTAGCACAACATGTACGTTTTTATTTGTAGATAATTATTATATAATTAGTTTAATTTTTAAATTCGCATAATTATTTATTGTAATTAATTTTGTTTTAAACCTTAACCCTAAACCCTAATATATATATATATATATATATATATATATATATTATAATTATATATATATATATATAATCTTTCTTCTATTCTCTCGTCGTATTCATCTCTTACCAGCCGCCATCCCTCTCTCTCATATCAACTTCTCTCCCCTTACCTCTGAACACTGACAAACACATCTCCTCCGCCGCTTACTTCAACTCCGGACCATCTCTCGTCCCTCCGCCTTGTGTCACAACGCAACTTTGAGGCACCGCAGTAGACGAGCCGAAACTTCTCGCCCAACCCCCTCATCTCAGCTTGAGCGCCGCTCGCGACACCTCAGCCTCTGCCCACCGAGCTCCACACCCGAACATCCTCGAGTCGACAGCATGGGGACGCCCCTGGCTAGCGCCGCCTTGGCCGCCCGTGCTCCTCCTTCTCGTCACCCCAACACCCGCCCAGCCTCTCGTTGCGCGCTCTCTCCGCCTGTGCGCCGGCTTAGACGCGATGACATCCACCAGAAGCCTCAGCGCCTCCGCCCACACCCCAGATTACCGCTGTCCTCTCCCTCGATCCTCGCCCCCTCCAGCCCGCAGCAAACCAACCTCAGGCCCGCCGGCTAAGCGATCTCGGTCTGCCTTCGCTGTGCCGCCTGGCCCGCTGACCCATGTCGCGACGAACTCATGTCACCATCAATCCAGCCGCTCGTCGGTCATGTTGTGCTGCCGTGTGTACTACAGTAGCTATGTTCGGATCCCGTGCCGTGATACGCCGTCGCCCAATGACGGTCGTCAAAACTCCAAATCATCCGTTCAGATCCGTCGTCGTTACTCCTCTTGCTGACTCGCAACCCCCTTCAGTCCAGATACCCCGTCTCCGTAGCACCGCCACCCATCGTCGATAGCCATTAATAGCCTCATAGGCAAGATCCTGTTACTTCAGCTGTCGTTCTTTAACATTTTCAGAATCTATTTATAAGTTGTCTATATATATTAGTTTGTAATGATAATTACCTGGTGGATGTTAATGAAGATATTAAAATATATTATAGTATATGTAAATAGCATTTTCAGATAATTATAAGGAATTTAAAAGAATTTAGTCGCAAAAAAGAATCATTTTTAGATAATTATAATAATTTAAGAAGAATTTATTTTGAAAATGAATTAGTTTAGATTTTAAATGTTAAGGCGAAAATAATTTTAAAATGAATTAATTTAGAAAAGATTATTTTCTGAATTATGTAGATGTTGTTTAATGATTTATAATTCTTATTTTGATTATCTGATATGCTATGATATTATTGGGCCACATGATTATGTTGCATTGATTGTTCCATGTTGTAATTGAGAATCATTAAGAGTTTATACTATAGTGACGCTGTGCACTATGAATAAGATCTAAGGCTTGTGTACTGTTGATTTAGAAAAACGAAGGAGTTAGGCATATTTTGTGAATTGGTGGTTATAATCCCAGGCTGCACCCGGTGAAGTTCGGTAATCAGGGTGGGTCGAGAGGTTGTGATATGTGTATTATGATTATTTCCAGGCTCGCACCAGTGAATATTCCTGTGTAGCGCTGGGGTGGGTCTGAGGTGTCGTGAATTGTGATTTAGTTGATTATATTCTAGGTCTCGCACCAACGATATTCCTGTGTAAGCAATTGGAGTGGGTCTGAGTGCAGTGATATGTGATTATTGAATTATTTTCAGGCTCAGCACCAAAAAGTGAAATTCCTGTGTAGCATTGGGGTAGTCTGAGGGGGCAGTGAACATTGTCGTAGTATGATTTTGTAACAACCGGTACGATAATGTAAGCTTTAAAACTCGTAGTGAGATGTTGTGACGTCCCTGATATACACAAGGCTGGCAGTCTCAAGGTGAAAACAAGAATGTCAAAGGCTGCCATGACACTACACACCCGTGCAATAACAATGTTTTACCATCATAATTTACTATCTCTCTAGTGTGTCAGATAACCAGGTGTAATACAAAAGCAGTAAAAAGATAATGACAAGAGTCAACTGATAAATAATAGAGATCAAATAATATTCACCAATCTAACATACTAAAATAACAAGTCAATGTCTGAAATGAATAAATTAGGACTTCTCAAAATAGTCTCAATACAAATATCTGAATAAAAGGAATAAGGCTCACAACCCTTTACAACTTTAGAATACAACTCTCAGACGTCTACAAAAGTCTACAGTGGGTTCAAAAAGAAAAAATATAACTATAATTGAACAGCTGAAGCTAAAGTGCCTCGCCATCAACCGCTGGACTCTCGGGCTGACGGGCTCGTACCTCTGAAAGGGGAAGGACAACAAGCATCAAAGTGCAGTGAGCAACATCACAACCAACCCCAAGGAAACGGCTCGTTGTATACAGAAAATACAGTTATAATAATATACGGAAATCACAACTCTATTTATAATTAACAACATGAGCATAAGTACGTCAAGAAAATAATCCAAACAAGAAACCTCAATAGTATAATACCATGTAGCTCAGATTGTAATACTAGGTAAAGAGGAATTTAGTATTTAGGAAGGTTACAACACGAGCGTAGGTATGTTGAGCGAATAATGCCAAACATGGAAACACCTCATGTATATACCATGTAGCTCAATTGTAAATCCCTAAAAATACAAAGCCCAAAATCTAGATGGCAAGAACAAATAATTAAAAGAATAAAAACCCATCTCTACTTCCAAACATAGTGTCATGTCGAACTAACATCAGGTGTCAGTAGAAAAAAAAAGATTAAGTTGCCAACACATGAGACTACATAGATTAAATGTCCAACAATGGACTGCATGAAGTAAACATCCATCACATGGACTGAAAGTAATGATGTCCAACGCATGACTGAATATAACGATGTCCAACCATGGACTGAAAATATAACCAATGTCCAAACGCATGACTAAAATATACACCGAATGTACAATGCGCATTGGACTGAAATATAACCAATGTCCAACACGGGGATGAGTAAAATGTATGTCTATACACGAGGACTAAAAGGTAATGCATATCCAACACGAGGACTAGTAAAATGTACGTCCAACACGAGGACTAAAAGTAAATGCCAAATGTCCAACACTGAGGCACCGAGTAAAATGTAATGTCCAACACGAGACTAAAAGGTTAATCAAAGTGTAAGTGTCGATGATACTATATACACAAAAGATACAATAAGACCTATGTCGGGCTGTGTCTGCGTGTGCGGATCGTACTTGCTGTCAAAAAGATCAACTAACACGTAACAAGAAGTAAATCACAACATTATGAAACTAGTGTCAGATAACGCGAGGCACCGTCCCGAAAAGCAATCTAAAACAGATCAATGAAACGGGAAGAATACAAAAGGAAAACTCCTCATTATTGACGTCATTTCGTCCGACTCATAAATCGACCCAAGACAACCAAAACT
>NC_033797.1:103054804-103092789 GCF_001876935.1 Asparagus officinalis
ATAATTGTTTGATTTTAAATATACATTAAATTATATTTTTATTTAATTAATTATTCTCGTATCACTGTTTGTATTAGCACAACATGGTACGTTCTTTATTTGTAGATGAATAGAGTAACTTTTTTTCATAATTAGTTTAATATTTAAAATTCCCATAATCTATTTTTCTAATTCATTTTGTTTTAAACCTTACCCTACACTAATACTAAATATATATATATAAGATATATATGGATTTTACGCATATCATGATATATATTTCATAGTATAGTATAATATATTTAAACTATTATTATATTATATGTATTTATATATAAGCAAGACTTGCTATCAAACTTAGGGGATAGGGAATAGTTGTCCACAATGTTCTATCCACACACACAGTATATGTAAAGCACTTCACTATCATGCAAGGATCCCTAGGAAACATCTAATGGTTAAGAAGTTTGAGTGGATGTAACTTAAGTGACACAACAGGTTTTCTTTTTTTTTTTTTTTTTTTTTTCTATTAAATATTATATATAATATTATAATATTTATATTATATATATATATTATATTTACTATATATACTCTTTATATATACATCTTTATATAGTTAGTTATATATTTACGTAATGATATATATATTTATTATATTTGAATGTTTCCTTCTTGACTCGGTTCCCCTTGTTGTCTTCATCTCAGTTCTCTCCCCTCACCTCCGACCCGACGAACCCATACTCCTCCGTCGGTAACTTACTTCAATCTGACGCATCTCACTCTCTCGCCTTGTCGTCGCCACATCCGGCACGGCATCGCAGTCGATCGAGCCGAACTCCTCCCCAACCCCCTTCATCAGGTCGAGCGTGGCCGCTGCGACCACCTTAACCCTGCTCCACGAGGCTCCAGGCCGAAGCACCATGAGTTGACCCAGCGCCGCCCTTGGGCCCGCCCGCTTCCTCCTCTACTCAGTCACACGCCCGAACACCGCCTCAGCCGACTGCTACGGTGCGCCTTCTTCTTTGGCTGAGCAATTGGCCTTAGACCACAGACGACATCCACCAGACGCTCAGCGCCTCCCCCACACCCAGATCTGCGGGTCCTCCCCTTTCCCCACCTCTCCTCC
Source organism: Asparagus officinalis (assembly GCF_001876935.1). NCBI lineage: Eukaryota > Viridiplantae > Streptophyta > Magnoliopsida > Asparagales > Asparagaceae > Asparagus > Asparagus officinalis. Next base: position 103,055,913 of record NC_033797.1, read on the forward strand.
GCAGCACCGCGCAAACCACCTCCTTAGGCCCCGCCCTAGCCCTGCCGTCGCCTTCCGCTGCTGCCGACCTGCTCCGACGTTGACCCGATGTCCGACGAACTCAGTCACCATCCAACAGCCCCTCGTCGTCATCGTTGCTGCCGTTGTACTACAGTAGCTATGTCGAGATCCCCGTGCCGTTGAACCCGTCGCCAATGACGTCGTCAAACTCCACAAGTCAACCGTCAGATCCGTCGTCGTTACCTCCTCTTGCTGACGTCGCAACCCCCTTCAGTCCAGATCCGTCTCCGTAGCACCGCCACCACATCGTCGATAGGCCCCATTAGCCTCATAGGCAAGATCCTGTTACTCAGCTTGTCGTTCTTTACATTTTCAGATCTATTATAAGTTGTCTATATATATTAGTTTGTAATATAATTACCTGTGTGGATTGTTAATGAAGAATATTAAAATATATTATAGTAATATGATAAATAGCATTTTCAGAATAATTATAAGGAATTAAAAGAATTTAGTTCGGCAAAAGAATCATTTTTAGATAATTATAATAATTTAAAAGAATTTATTTTGGAAAATGAATTAGTTTAGATTAATTGTTAAGCGAAATAATTTAAAATGAATTAATTTAGAAAAAGATTATTTTCTGAATTATGTAGATGTTGTTTATGATTTATAATTCTTATTTTGATTATCTGATATGCTATGATATTATTGCACATGATTAGTTGCATTGATTGTTCCATGTTGTAATTGAGAATCATTAAGAGTTTATGACTATAGTGACCTGTGTCACATGAATAAGATCTAGAGGCTTGTGTACTGTTGATTTAGAAAAACGAGAGGAGTTAGGATATTTGTGATTGTGGTTATATCCCAGGCTCACGCCGGTGAAGTTCGTGTAGTCACCGGGGTGGGTTCGAGGAGTTGTGATATGTGGTATTATTGATTATTTCCAGGCTCGCACCAGTGATATTCCTGTGTAGCGCTGGGGTGGGTCTGAGGTGTCGTGATATGTGATTGTTGATTATTTCTAGGCTCGCACCAACGATATTCCTGTGTAGCATTGGAGTGGGTCTGAGGTGCAGTGATATGTGATTATTGATTATTTTCAGGCTCACACCAGTGAAATTCCTGTGTAGCATTGGGGTAGGTCTGAGGGGGGCAGTGAAACATTGTGCGTAGATGATTTTGTGAACAACCGATTATCCGATAATGTAAACTTTAACTCTAGTGAGATGTTGTGACGTCCCTGGATTCACACAAGGCTGCAGTCCAAGGTGAAACCAAGAATGTCAAACCTGCCATGCACTACACCGTGCAATAACATGTTTTACCATCATAATTACTATCTCTCTAGTGGAGTCAATAACAGGTGTAAGTACAAAAGCAAGTAAAAGATAATACAAGAGTCAACTGATGAAATAATAGAGATCGTACCCTATAATTTTGATCAAATTTTGCAAATAAGCCCTTTTGCAGAATTTGGTCAATTTTACATAAAAGCCCCTCCAAATATTTAGGGTTTGTTTTGCAAATAAACCCCTCAAACAGTTCTTTAACCCTCTTACACAAAGCACCCCCATTTCTTGAAGCAACTGATGAAATAATAGAGATCAAATTAATATTTCATCATCTAACATACTAAAATACAAGTCAATGTCTGAAATGAATAAATTGGAACTTCTCAAATAGTCTCAAATACAAATATCTGAATAAAAAGGAGATAAGGCTCACAACCTTTACAACTTCTAGAATAAACTCTCAGACGTCTACAAAAGTCTACAGTGGAGTTCAAAAGAAAAATATAACTATAATGAACAGCTGAAGCTAAAGTGCCTCGCCATCAACCTGCGACTCTCCGGGCTACGGGCTCGTTACCTGAAAGGGGGAGGGACAACAAGCATCAAAGTGCTAGTGAGCAACATCACAACCAACCCCAAGGAAACGGGCTCGTTGTATACAGAAAATACAGTTATAATATATATACGAAATCACAAATCCTATTTAGATAATTACAACATGAGCATAAGTACGTCAAGGGAAATAATCCAAACAAGAAAATCCTCATGTATATACCATGTAGCTCAGATTGTAAGTACCTAGGTATAAGAGGATTTTAGTATTTAGGAAGTTACAACACGAGCGTAGGTATGTTGAGCGAAATAATCCAAACATGGAAACCCTCATGTATATACCATGTAGCTCAAATTGTAAATCCCTAAATACCAAACCCAAAATCTAATGCAAGAACAAATAACTTAAAAGAATACAAAACCCATCTCTACTTCCAAACATAGTGTCATGTCGAACTAACATAGGTGTCATGTGAGAAAAAAAGATTAAGTGTCCAACACATAGACTACATAGATTAAATGTCCAACACATGGACTGCATGAAGTAAACATCCATCACATGGACTGAAAGTAATGAGTGTCCAACGCATGGACTGAATATAACCGATGTCCAACGCATGGACTGAATATAACCAATGTCCAACGCATGGACTAAATATAACCGATGTCCAACGCATGGACTGAATATAACCAATGTCCAACACGGGGACTGAGTAAAATGTATGTCTAACACGAGGACTAAAAGGTAATGCATATCCAACACGAGGACTGAGTAAAATGTATGTCCAACACGAGGACTAAAAGGTAATGCATGTCCAACACGAGGACCGAGTAAAATGTATGTCCAACACGAGGACTAAAAGGTAATGCAAAGTGTAAGTGTCGATGATACATATATACACAAAAGATACACATAGACTCATGTCGCATGTGTCTCGGTGTGCGGATCGGTACTTGTGTCAAAAGTCAACTAACACGTACAGATAAATCACTAACATTATAAACTAGTGTCAGATAACCGAGGCGACCCCGAAAAGCAACTAAAACAGATCAAAACGGAAGAAATACAAAAGAGGAAAACTCCTCATTAGTTGACTCATCTGTCGACTCATAAATCGACCAGACAAAACACAAAACTGAAATTCTCCCCCATCAGTCGACTCTTTGGTCGACTCATCGGTCGACTCATGAGTCGACTCATGAGTCGACTCATTGGTCGACTGAGCAGAAAATCTCTAGTTTTCTGCTTTCGCTAATTATATGCAAAAACGTTAACTAAAGTTCTCTTTAATCATGGCCAGCAATGTATATTCAATTCTAACACATGTATATCAACAGAAAAGAAAGATTTGCATGTATTATTTTGCATTAAAACCCTAAACATATATCTTCATGTTCAAAAACGTATTGAAACCATTAAATCACAATAAAAATCATGTTTACACAAATTCCAGATCTGGATCTAAATTTACAAATTCGTTTGTGAGCTTTTTTTAAACTGAAAACATTCGATTTTCGCATCATATGCTATAAAGATCTATTTTTATACACAAATAGTGATTTAGGCTCAATAAAAACGAAATAAAACTAAATAAAATCATACAAACAGTGGGTGTAGGGTTGAGCGAGATGTTACTCGCCTCTGATATGATGTACAAACTATTAGATCTGCCAAAGCACGATCTCCTCCGCTGTACTGCATGGAATCCCATGGAAACTCCTTCGAGAACTCCTCTAATACGTCAAATCCGAGCTAGGGTTTGAGAGGGAGAGATGGGGGCTAGGGTTTTTGAGTTCTGAAGGTGCTCTCGGGTAGAAGATATCATATATGAGTAGTCAAACCCGATACAAAACCGAACAGACCCGCAAACTAAAAGAAAACCCGAAATCAGCCCATTAGTCGACCCATTGGTCGACTTATCAGTCGACTCATTAGTCGACTCATGAGTCGATTGAGCAGATATAAATTTCCAGATTCATGCATGCTTGTTATTCAGCCAAAACCAATGCACGAAACACTATTAAACCCTTACTCATACATCTCTAATAGCTTGTTATCAAGAATATCCATGACCTCAAGCTATTTATCACAATAAAAATTATTTATCACCAATAAATTCACATATCTTCATAACCAAAAATACGGGGTTTTACATTCTTCCCCCCTTAAAAGAATTTCGTCCTCGAAATTCAGAAAGCATATTCAAACAAATAGTATTACTTTAGACAAGCATATAATGATATTTATATATAACAATCCAGGATGACTATATTCCCACTCAACCCTTGATCGAATGGAACTAGTACGTCGGGTGAAAAATCAAAACAAGGAATCCCCCATATATATACCATGTGTTCCAAAAGATTAAGAGTTAAGCGGAAATATCCTCATTCTAGCGTTAAATTTAAATATAATCACACAAATAATCACACACATAAATCAATCTACTTCCTCAATAGGTGCAGGAAGTCGCGCAGCATAATATCTTCGCGCTCTCGAAAATCATCTTCGGTGTCTACACTTAACCACCTAAAATGTAAATACCCCCACTTATCCCCTAACTAAATGGAACAAGTACATCGAGCGAAAAATCCAAACAAGGAACCCCTCATATATATACCATATGTTCCAAGTACTTAGGAGATAAGTGTTAATACCCTCATTTTAGTGTTAAGTATAAACATCGCCATACATGTAACCATAAGCCATAAATAAGCCATACATAAATTTAATTTACTTGATCAAACAGGTGTGGGTAGTGGCAATGTACATCCTCCTCGCGCTCCCAAGAAACCTCCTCAACTCCTTTTCGGTTCTACTAAATTTTCTACCAAAGGAAAACAAATTGATTCTAAATTTCTTGTCTTCTCTAGCAAATATATACAAACTGAGATTTCAATCATAGACAAAATATCCTGAAGTTAAATCTTCGGTGCTTTAAACATTCGTTGTTGCTCTTCATCATATAGGTGCTTCTTAAGCATAGAAACATGGAACATGAATTACTTATGTACACTAGACATTGATGCTGGAAGGTCTAGTCTATATGTAACAGATCCAATGAGCTCCAAAGTCTGGAATGGTCCAACATATCTCAGCTCAAGTTTTCTCCGCCTTCCGAATCGTCGAACGTCTTTCACAGACGATACTTTCAGCATAACTATCTCTTCAAAATTTGAAACTCCAAAGGTCTTCACCTCTCATCTGCATAGCTCTTTTGCCGACTCTGAGCGGCTAGAATCTATCCCCTGATCAATGTTACTTTCTCAGTAATCTGTCTCATAAGGTTTGGCCCAAGTATTAATTATCCTCCGGCTCTATCCAATATAGATGATCTGCAAGGCCTCCCGTACGATGCTTCATATGGAGCCATGCCAATTGTCGCTTGATAACTGTTGTTACAAGCGAACTCTATTAGCAGAAAATGATCTTCCCAACTACCTTGATAGTCAATGACACAAGCCCGCAACATGTCTTCCAACATCTGATTTACTCTCTCCGTCTGACCATTTGTCTGCGGGTGGAAATACATTACTGTAAGATAAATCTGTTGCCAACAAATCCTAGAAACTCTTCCAAAAATGCGAAATGAACTCTGAACCTCGATCCAATACCATCGTATCTGGAATTTCATGGAGCCAAATTATCTACTGAATAAATATCCTCGCCTACACCTCAGCTGTATAGTTAGTGTTCACTGGAAATAAAATGTGCTGACTTCACTAGTCTATCCACTATCACCCAAATAGAATCATTTCTTCCTTTGACTTCGACAACCCTACGATAAAGTCTATAGAAATATCCGCCCACTTCTACTTCGAAATGGGTAAAGGCTGAAGTGTTCCTGCCGTTCTCTAATGTTTTGCCTTCACTCACTGACAGGTAAGATACTTAGTTATATACTCTGAAATCTTCTTACGCATATCACTCCATCAAAAGTATCTCTTTAGGTCCTCGTACATCTTAGTGGTCCCTGGATGTACTGTGTACCGAGTACGATATGCTTCATCTAGCAACTCCCTCTTAAACTCTGTATTGGCTGGCATAACACATCTATCCTTCATCCGTAAACCTCCATCTGTTTCAATGGCCTAATTAGCCTTAGGCTATTTGGTAGTCTCCTTCTTTCAGATTTGAATCCAAGAGTCCTCCAACTGAGCTATGACAACTCCGTTACTCCAAGAGGGCTGCACTGACACAGCTCCCAACAATGCACTGGCTCCATAAATCTCTGGTCTAAAAAAAATCAAACTGGCTAAGAGTGAGAAGATCTTTATGAAATGAGCATCTCGAAACTGAAACCCGATGTCGACGCTTCCTGCTTAAAACATCTGCTACGATGTTCGCCTTCCCCAGATGATACTGAATCGCAAACTCGAAATCCTTGATAAACTCAATCCACCTCCTCTGTCTCTGGTTGAGTTCCTTCTGAGAGAAAGATACTTCAGACTCTGATGGTCTGTGAACAATTCAAACTACACCCCATTCAAGTAGTGTCTCCATGCCTTTAGCGCGAATACTACCGCTGCTAACTCCAAATTGTGAGTGAGGTAGTTCTGCTCATGCACTCTTAATTACCGCGAGATATACGCTACTACCCTATGATTCTACATCAAGAAGCTTCCTAAATCTACCAATGATGCATCTGCATAGACCACAAATGTCCTGGATTATCTTCCTGTAAATCCGGCTAAACCTAAAAAGTTTCGAATCTCTATCATCGTCTTTGGCGTTCCCAATCAAGAACTACTACAACTTTAGCCGGATCCACTATTATGCCCTATCTGTTGATGACGTGGCCGAGAAATTTGACTTCTGAAAAACAAAACTCGCATTTGCTGAACTTGACATATAACTGATGCTCCTGTAGAGTCTACAAAGAAAATCCGAAAATGCTATTCGCGTTTTGTCTCCGATCTCGAATATATGATAAAGACGGCTACAAACTAGTCCAAGAAGGAATGGAAAAACTCGGTTCATCAAATCCATGAATACCACGGGTGCATGAGACAATCCAAACGGCATAACCAGAAACTCAAAAGATTCATATCGAATCAGGAAAAACGGCTTTGGGAAAAATAAATCCATCTCCCGAACTCGCAACTACAATAACCCAAATCAAAGATCAAACTTCGATAAAATATTGTGCTTCACGCAGCTGATCGAACGAGTCATAAATCCTATCAAATCCGGATAGTGAACTTGTTCACATTATAAAAATCTACACATAATCATAAGTTACCGTCCTCATTCTCCCGAAGAAGATTAGTTTTCCCATAAATAAAAAGATACTCTAGCGAGTAATACTCTAAAAATGATAACTCATCTATCTAATTCTATCTGTAGCTCCCTCATCTCAGCAAGTGTCGTACGATAGGGTGCTCAGGATATCGGTACTGTGCTCAGCTGCAACTCTATGTAGGAAACAACCTCTCTCACTGGAGGAAATCTAGGCATGTCCTGGAAGACATCTTGATACTCCGAGACAACTTCGGTCTCGCACACATCAGCACTCCGATCCCTCAGCATCACCTACTCGACGTATACCAGAAATGACTTCACATTTTGGTCACCCTGTAAGGTTGCTACTATCTATACAAATCCAACGAATGCTCACAAGCTGACTGTTTTAGTAGAACAGTCGATACTAATATGGTATTATGATAGATAATGCATACCAAGAATGACATCAAACTCGGACACATGCAACACTATCAAATCTATGATAAACTCTGACTCATATAGACTAATAATACACCTCCTACAAATGCTCTCCAGAAGTGATACCTCACCTAAAGGGATGAAAAAACTGATAATGAAATGTCTAGAGGATGAGCTATGATTTGGAGTCTAGTCATAAAAGCATACGGAATGAAAGAACACGAAGCTCCCGAATCGAAAAGAATACGGGCGGGAAAAGGATTCATGAGGAACGTACCCTCCACAACTGCTCCGCTAGCTCCATGATCATGCAGAACCACTACATACACTCTGCCGGAGGCTAAAAACTACTCTGCCGTTGGTGTTGGAGAATATGGGACAATCTGCCCCTGGGGAACCTCCTGAACTACTAGAACCTGCTCCTCAGTCTTCTTCTGCTGCTAATTCAGACTATTTCCCTTCTGAGCTCTTGTTGGTGCACTGCGGCACTCTAATGCCTTGTGCCCGACCTTGTGACAGTTAAAACAAGTTCCTCAGAACTTGCGCTGTTGACGTGCTCTCTGATCCTGTTGGGATCCCTTCTTATGAGGGCCCTGCTGTTGCTGTTGAGGTCCAGACAAGGGTCTCTTGTTCGTACCCTTGTCTCCGGTGTGCCCTCTCTTAGCACTCCCTTCCTTTTCCTTCTGAAACTTACCCGTCTTATTTTCCTGAGAAATGACGGTTTCAGCTACTGGTGGTGGTGTAATATGATTTTCCACCAACTCCTCGATTGCTGCTATCCTAGCGACTAGGGGAGCCATAAGATCTATCAGGTACTAGGGAGCCTGCTGCGGCTCAGGTGGTGCCTGATGTAGCTCGGGTGGAGTTTGCTGTAGATCAGCTTGTCCAGATCTCTAATTATGTGGCATACAATACTCTAACATCTGAGCATATAACAAAAAGAGTTCATGGGTCAAAATAGATTTATATACATAAATAACGTATCACCATACAATTTTCACAACATACAGTATTCACACAAATACTTTAAACAAAAATAGTTATAAAAAAAATTCTTAAAATTTTGAGATATACGCATATATCGTCCTCACTCATACTAGGAAATTCTTATCAGACTCTATACATGGAGATATACGCATATATCGTCCTCACTCATACTAGGAAATTCTTATCAGACTCTATACATGAATCCTAAGAAACTCTATCCTAGCTCCACGACTCGACACAGGATGATCCAAAGGATACTGGAACTAGAGCTCTGATACCAACTGTGACGCCCCTGGGTTCACACAAGGCTGCACTCCCAAGAATGTCAAACCTGCCATGCACTACACTGTGCAATAACATGTTTCACCATCACAATTACTATCTCTCTAGTAGAGTTAATAACAGGTGTAGCTACAAAAGCAAGTAAAAGATAATACAAGAGTCAACTGATGAAATAATAGAGATCAAATTAATATTTTATCATCTAACATACTAAAATACAAGTCAATGTCTGAAATGAATAAACTGGAACTTCTCAAATAGTCTCAAATAAAAATGTCTGAATAAAAAGGAGATAAGGCACACAACCTTTACATCTTCTAGAATAAACTCTCAAACGTCTAACAAAAGTCTACAGTGGAGTTCAAAAGAAAAATATAACTATAATGAACGGCTGAAGCTAAAGTGCCTTACCATCAACCTGCGACTCTCCGGGCTCTGGGCTCGTTACCTGAAAGGGGGAGGGACAACGAGCGTCAAAGCGCTGGCGAGCAACATCACAACCAACCCCAAGGAAAAGGGCTTGTTGTATACAGAAAATACAATTATAATATATATACGAAATCACAAATCCTATTTAGGTAATTACAACATGAGCATAAGTATGTCAAGCGAAATAATCCAAACAAGAAAACCCTAATGTATATACCATGTAGCTCAGATTGTAAGTACCTAGGTATAAGAGGATTTTAGTATTTAGGAAGTTACAACACGAGTGTAGGTACATCGAGCAAAATAATCCAAACAAGAAAACCCTCATGTATATACCATGTAGCTCAAATTGTAAATCCCTAAATACCAAACCCAAAATCTAATGCAAGAACAAATAAGTTAAAAGAATACAAAACCCATTTCTACTTCTAAACATAGTGTCATGTCGAACTCACATAGGTGTAATGTGAGAAAAACGATTAAGTGTCCAACACATGGACTGCATGAAGTAAACATCCATCACATGGACTGAAAGTAACGAGTGTCCAACGTATGGACTGAATATAACCAATGTCCAACGCATGGACTGAATATAACCAATGTCCAACGCATGGACTAAATATAACCAATGTCTAACGCATGGACTGAATATAACCAATGTCCAACACGGGGACTGAGTAAAATGTATGTCCAACACGAGGACTAAAAGTTAATGCATGTCCAACACGAGGACTGAGTAAAATGTATGTCCAACACGAAGACTAAAAGGTAATGCATGTCTAACACGAGGACTAAAAGGTAATGCATGTCCAACACGAGGACTGAGTAAAATATATGTCCAACATGAGGACTAAAAGGTAGTGCAAAGTGTAAGTGTCGATGATACATATATACATAAAAGATACACATAGACTCATGTCGCACGTGCCTCGGTGTGCGGATCGATACTTGTGTCAAAAGTCAACTCACATGTACAGATAAATCACTAACATTATAAACTAGTGTCAGATAACCGAGGCGACCCCGAAAAGAAACTCAAACAGATCAAAACGGAAGAAATACAAAAGAGGAAAACTCCTCATTAGTCGACTCATTGGTCGACTCATCAGTCGACTCATAAGTCGACTCATATGTCGACCAGACAAAACACAAAACTGAAATTCTTCCCCATCAATCGACTCTTTGGTCGACTCATAAGTCGACTCATGAGTCGACTCATTGGTCGACTGAGCAGAAAATCTCCAGTTTTTTGCTTTCGATGATTATATGCAAAAACATTAACTAAAGTTCTCTTTAATCATGTCCAGTAATGTATATTCAATTCTAACACATGTATATCAACAGAAAAGAAAGATTTGCATGTATTATTTTGCATTAAAACCCTAAACATATTTCTTCATGTTTAAAAACGTACTGAAACCATTAAATCACAATAAAAATCATGTTTACACAAACTCCAGATCTAGATCTAAATTTACAAATTCGTTTGTGAGCTTTTATAAACTGAAAACATTCGATTTTCGCATCAAATGCTATAAAGATCTATTTTTATACAAAAATAATGATTTAGGCTCAATAAAAACGAAATAAAACCAAATAAAATCAAACAAACAGTGGGTGTAGTGTTGGGTGAGATGTTACTCGCCTTTGATATGATGTACAAACTCGTGGATCTGCCAAAGCACGATCTCCTCCGCTGTACTGCACGGAATCCCGTGGAAACTCCTTCGAGAATTCCTCTAATACGTCAAATCCGAGCTAGGGTTTGAGAGGGAGAGATGGGGGCTAGGGTTTTTGAGTTTTGAAGGTGTTCTCGGGTAGAAGATATCATATATGAGCGGTCAAACCCGATACAAAACCGAACAGACCCGCTAACTAAAAGAAAACCTGAAATCAGCCCGTCAGTCGACCCATTGGTCGACTCATCAGTCGACTCATTAGTCGACTCATGAGTCGACTCATTAGTCGACTCATGAGTCAACTCATAAGTCGACTGAGCAGATATAAATTTCTAGATTCGTGCATGCTTTGTTATTCAGCCAAAACCTATGCACGAAACTCTATGAAACCACACTCATACATCTCTAATAGCTTGTTATCAAGAATATCCATGACCTCAAGCTATTTATCACAATAAAAATTATTTATCACCAATAAACTCACATATCTTCGTAACAAAAAATACGGGGTTTTATAGACGTGGACCAGGGAGATGACATTGGATGGCTAGTTACATGACCTTGTTATTTTGATGATTTTAGATTCTTGTGAGATGTAGGCCAGTTGTGTTTTTTTAATACATAGATCAGGATTAATATTTAATTATCTATAATTTGAGACATATGGAATATACATGAGGGTTTCCTTGTTTGGATTATTTTGCTCGACGTACTACGTCTCATGTTGTAGATTTTTAAGTATTAATTCCATCTAGTGTATGCCCCTGTTACTTGGATGATTAGTCTGATCGCTAGCTACATGATCTTGTTACCTGATTGATTTTGGATGCTTTATGTCTATCGTGTTTTAGTAGTGAATTTGTATGTTGATTTTGTTGGATTTCCAGTTGCATGTTTTCTTGTCATTTCTGTTATCGTATCGTTTCTCGCTTTGGTTTTTGTTCGCTCTATTTATTTTGTGGGGTCTTGCCGTGTTCCATGCACGCTGACGTACACCTATTTTCTCTGGTGTACGTCAAACTTAGAGGAAGAACAGGTTCACAGGAGCTAGAGGATTCTCAGTAGAAGTGCCTAGCGGACGGAGTAGAAGAAGAAGCCAAAGTTTAGTTATTGGTCTTCAGTTTTCTCTTGTACTACCTTTTATTTCCATTTGATCAGTGTATTTTTATATTCTCTAGTATTTCATTTAGATAGTTTTGTATAAGGGCATGTTGACCCGTATTTTTATGTCTTGGATGATATTCATCTGTGATATGTATTATTTTATTCTGAGTCTGTCTATTATATTCTTGTTGATTATGATCGGGGACCTGTGATTTAGTATTGTATTTATTTCTAGATGCTTACTGTATTAGATTGAGAAGAAAAGAAAAAAAAGAAAAAAAATGGTAGTGTATATTTCTTCTCAATCTAATACGTCACAGGCTTATTCACGTTCCGATTCCCGAGTATTTTGGGAAGCGGGGCGTGACAAAGATTATCTCCAACACCACCCAGGGGAAGGGCTGCTAGATGAAGTAGAGGATCTATCTATTAAGCATAGTCTACCTAGATCATTTTTCCCATATCTAATAGATATTTAGACAGCTACAATGCGAGACGTAGTTCGTCGAGCGAAATCATCCAAACAAGGAAACCCTCATATATATACCATATGTCTCAAATCGTAGATATCTAAATATTAATACCAAACTAAAAATAGATAACCTAAATAAAATCAATAGTTAGTAACCGACAACATGAGACTGGTACGTCGAGCAAAATAATCCAAATAGAGAAACACTTATATATATACTATATGTCTCAAATTGTGAATCACTAATCATTGATCCCAACCTAAGAATAAAATAAAACAGTACAGAAGGTAAAAACATTCATAATAATTATAAGATTTATAATATCTTCCACTATCACTGGGAAGATAAGATAAATACCAGCATATATTGTCGCGTACTTTCAAGTGTAAAGTATCTCGGTCATATATCTCAATAATGAGTCATATATAGAACTGGCATCTGCCAAAAACTCAGGCTATCAATAGTCATTACAATGAAAATCCTTGCAAGATATGATTTATCGCATTATCATGCAGGACGGACTACCCTGTAGTTATCTTAAATAGTGTACACGGCTCATTAGTCTCATCGCGATCTCAGTGCGTAACATGAGTGCGGGACGGCCTACCATATAGGTATCCTAAAAGACGACTCATAAGCCTCATTGCACCCTCGTGAGGACGGAGTGCTAGACAAAGCATCCAAACCCAACTTAATGGCCTGTACAAATAGAATATCGGCGCACTACCCCATGTAGTACTGAACTGAGCTCATCAACGATATCCATCTCGTATATAAACTGTGTAATCAACCTCTTTCTCGAGTGTAAACAGATCAAACTCATATTAATCCTCTTCGGGATACCCATGTGTGTGTAACGACACTGTACTTATGTTTTCCTGAATGTACGTATGCGAACGTATGGCTCGAATCTCGTGAACGCATCTCAAAACGGTGCAAAAACAAAACTCAGGTAAATTTGGAAAAAACAACCCGTAAGTCGACTTATGCCTAGCATAAGTCGAATTATGGCAAGTCGACTTATAAGTCGACTTAGTCGACTCCCAAGTTGATGTTTCGATATTTTTTGCGCTATTTCTCAATCAAAACTCGTTCTAATTAACATGAAACATAAGAAACATGTTATAAACTTTTATAATTAATTAACAGAGATCAGTTTACATAATCCAACACTTGGAATAAGACTAATTAGGGTTAGATACAAGATTAGCCAAAAATTTCTCAATGAACTCATATATTACCAACATGATTATCATAGCATGACCAATTATAAACATGAACAGAGGTAGAAAAATTGTTTAAACATACATATATTACTCAGGTATCATCAACCTAGGGTTTAAGCATAATTAATCTACATGTATATCTTAATTAAACAACAAATTAGGGTTAAAGCATGAGTTGTAACTTATGACTTACACAAAATTGAGCCTAAGTCGTACTTGCACTATACATGAAATAAGTCTAAATTTATAAAGAAATTCAAAATCTCTAAGTCATATTTTAAAAATATTAGAAACTCGTAAAAAGCATTATAATTAATATAAATTTTAAAATATAAAAATGCATTAAAATAATGAAATGGTATTAAATGGAATTAAAATTTTTTTAAACACGTTTATTTAGAAAAAATCAAAACCCAATTTTTATAGAAAATATTTTCTCATAAAACATGATTTAAAATAAATAGTTTACAGAATTTTTTTGTATTTTTCACTAAAATATTGAAAATTTAAAAAAATTTAACTTTTTAAAATAAAGAAATATTATATATTAAAAACTTTAATATTTTGAAATTATAAGCAGAACTCATACTTTCAATTTGATAGGTGAAATTCATGTGCAATGCATATGGTCAATATCTTGATTCATATATGTACATCGCGTTGAACGATTTCTTTTAACAGAAAAATTTGAACAGAAAAAATCAGATAGCTATAGAAAATGTTAAGCACTTGACCAACTATTTTCCGACAAGTGCAAATTGATTTGGCCTACATCTCATGTACTTGATTTTTTTCCTTGGCCTTTCTCCTAAGGGTCCGTTTGTTTGCATGGAAGTAACTGTGAAATAGCAGAAGTAGAGGAAGTAGAGACTACTTCTGCTACTTCTAGGTAAAAATGTATGTTTGTTTCTCTTAAAAATCTACTTCCGCTACTTCCTTAAATGATGACATGGCGTCTACGTGGCACCTCTATTTCATTGATATTTTTCCGCCTTCAAATGCACTGAAATACGACGGAAGTTGATGTAGGATGGGGTCCACATGGAAAAAAAGATTCTCAAAACTATTACGTGAACCGGGAATGGAGGTTTAAGAGTTTGTTTCCATTCTGTCTGTTAGCCATATCTTTTTGTGCTCTCGCAGCTTGTGACCTTATTTAAATTGTTGGCATTTATCTGCACCCATCCTCTTTCTATTACATGAACTGGGAATGGAGGTTTAAGAGTTTGTTTCCATTCTGTCTGTGAACACTGCTTCTCGTATCCCTTTGCTCGGCCCTTATATTCTTTTAGTCATTCTATTATACTTGTACTCTTCAAATCATATGTTGATCTCTTGTTATTTCTGCATGCCTTCTTCAGTTTCAAGATGGGGATGCTTAAAAAACCACAACGTTCACTCCTTGAGGCGGCAACAATGGAAGATATCATTGCTGATGTTGATGTAGAGATGGTGGATTCTGGGTCCGAAAGTGAGGATGAAGAGGTAGCTCTCACGGAGCCTTCAAAAACTGCCATCCACAACAAAGAAGGCCTTCTCGAGAAACTAGAAGATATAGCTTAGCCAGAGAATGCTGATTGGATCGATAAACTTAGCATCGACTATGATTTGCCTGCAGCGATTGACGTGAATGACGACTTGGCACGTGAGATGGCCTTTTACACCCAAGCTTTAGATGCCACTCGACAAGCATTTTGAGAAGTTGCAAGCAATGGGACTGCCATTTCTTAGGCCACCAGATTACTATGCTGAGATGGTCAAGTAAGATTCTCACATGTTAAAGATCAAAGGAAAACTTTTAGTGGAGAAGAAGAAGATTGAGGAGGTGGAAGAGAGGAAGAAGGCGAGAGAGTCCAAAAAGATTGCTAAGGAGGCCCAATCTCAGAAGGACAAAGAGAGGGTGAAGCGGAAGAAAGAGGACATCGAGTCTGTTTAGAAGTGGAGGAGGTAGAGACAACAGAGTGAGTTTCCTAAAGGAAAAGGCTATTTCATGATTTTATCCTAGTAATATTTCTAAATATTATCCAAACAAAAAAAAGTAAATGAAGAGTAAGAAGTTCTACTTTCATTACTTCTAAAAATATATGAAACAAACAAAAAAATGCTATTTCTGCTGCTTCCTATTTCATAATTTTAGAAGTTACTTCTATAACCTACTTCTTACTTCAAATACTTTCATTATCCAAACGGGCCCTAATCCTGGATAGAAAAATAACATATTACGACGATAATAAGTAATAAAAAAAGGCAAGAGAAATAAAATAAATAAGCTTCTCATTTGCTAGAAAACGCTAAAGAAAACAAGTCATGCGTTATCTACTTCAGTAATAGAATCAATCTAAACTATCAACAAATGGACATCATTAAAATAAAAAATAAACAATCCCCCCCCCCCCCAGTCACTCTTTAATTTTGAGATGGGGCATCTCATCAACCTAAATAATTATCGGCATTCTCTATAATGTAGGATGTAGAGAATCTCTTCTATTTAGTTGACAGCCAATTCTAATTAAATCAGTTTTTTTATTAACTAGCGGTTAAATTGAGAGAGCTTTAATTCAAAAGTTCAAATTTGACTTAACAGCTTTAGTTGGCAATTAATCATAATTAGAAAAAGAATGTTAATATTAAAAAAGGAGTAAAACTAATCAAGGAAAAAATTTTCGGAACTCCCACTTTAAAAAAGAATAATATTTAACGTAACAAGTTACAACTGAAAATTACAAGTAGAACAAAGTAGCCACAACGTCAACTTGTAAAATTTTAAATTTGATACAAACAGTTTAACTACAGTTGGCAACGTTCCCGTCACATTGCAACTACATTGTAGGCTATCAAACTCATATCCTTTGCATTCAAAAATTAGCAGATATGCAAATATCAACCAAGAATTCTGCCTCATTAACTAGTTAAAAATTAAATTGATCTTTCAAAGAGCTCATCGCAACAGCTAGCTTCAACATGCCTAGGCTCCGGACATGACGAGGAGTAAAAATGGTTCTCCCAACGAATTCAACATTTCTGGAGGAAAGCGGCAGTGTGAACTCTGTTTCCGTACCTTAAAACATTCGAGGAGGAAAACTCCAGTTTTGACTGAAAGAGGTCAGCAGCTAGTAGAATGATGAAGCTACGTACGACTAGAAACTTCCACGACCGACAATCTAAAATATGAAGTGAGAGAGATGACAAGAGAACCGTGTTAATAATTCAAGGCACATGACATGTCTCAGAGAGAAAGATGCGAGAGCTTGAGAATACAGCTGCCCTGAAAAGGACACCTTTCCTCGCCCCTTTCTGCTGCGGAATTTTCCAGCACCTTGCTACATCGCAAGCTCCCATGCGATTGTTATCTCCAGCCTTGATATGCGGGTCTCCATATTTAATTAGTCTCCGACCTCTCCTGCGATTTGTTTTGACTTGTCTCTCTTGTCGTCGATTTCTAGACAGATCATAACAGGTGGGTAGTGAAATTATTCTTCTTCGCAAGGGAAACTAGGGTCTTGCTCCCTATTATTATATATGTATTACTGTTCTTAAGAAACGGGATCCTTTTCGTCCCATTTGTTGGCGTTCAGTCTCCGAGCGTCACAAACTCAACAAATTACAACAAATGTCCCACACATTACGAAGCTTTAAACAATTATGAAAAAGAAAAATTTGGAAAACATCAACCGGAAAATGTAATCCAAGGATTCGTTTGGATAAAATAGTGTTTTTGCTAAAAGCAAAACACCATGCGTTTGAAAACCATGGTGTTTTTTGAGCTAAATTATCCTCAAACAAAAAAAAAACCCACTTATTTTAAAACACCTTTTAGATGTTTTAAGTTTGGTGTTTTGGTTTTGAATTTGAGTAGGGTGTTAATATAATATCTAACATAATATATTAAATCTAATTAATATAGAGTTTTTTTATCAGCATGCTTATTATACTATACTATACTATACTATACTATACAATACTATATCATAGTTAATCCTAATATATTAGTAATATTTATTGAATAATATAAAAATATAATAAAATAAAATATCTTATAAAATAATATAATAACTATTATTGTGTTTTCAATCGCTAAAGTGTAACCTTTTGCTAGTAACGAACATGTGTACTTCTGCATGCAATGCCTTAATTAAATTGTCGGCCAAGACCAACAAGGGTTCCAACTTAGCCGACTCGTCGAGTCGACATTCCTTCATGTCAACTCGAATGGCGGTACTAGTCGACCCTCTTGTAGAAGACGACTCGCAACGAGCCCACTCGATCTGCTATTCGACACCTCACGACGATGACTTCAGCCTCGATCGTCCCCCGCTGACACAACGTCGACGTCGTACTTAATGCTTTCAAGCGCCATCCTACCTCTAACCTAGATAGCCTTCATGACTTATCGGACCACGTCGGCATTGTCATGCGTCAGATCGCTTAACATTTAATGTTGAGGTGATCTGCTCTCTAGTCGCCAGCTGACACCTATAAAGCAAGAGTTGACTCAGCCGCCAGCTCATGCTTCTCGACCACTATCTTGTGCTCGGTCGAAATGACAATTCTACCCTTTCAGCACCGCTATAAATATAGGTACTATTCTAACATAAAAAAGGTTCCAAAATCTGATCTTCTAAGATAGGTTCGCAAATTATACTGCACACACAAGAACTCTCCAAATTCTTCACTTTCTCAACTCAAGTTCACCAGCTAACTTGATCATTGGAGGAACCACGGGGGAACCAGCCCCCGTCCTCTCAGGGGTTTTTATATGTGCAGACTTCTGCCACTTAAGTCAGAACTGGATATTCGAGGTAGGAAGTGGCCTCTCATTAACTTCACTCCCATCTAACCATGGATATGATTGAATGTGTGATCACTTAACTTTAACAGTTTGGCGCCCACCGTGAGGCTACTTTCTTATTCAAGAAAGCATGTCTACTTCTGAGGATAGGGCTGATTGGTTTCACCTTATAGAATCACACCAGAGCTATGTTACTTGAGCATGGCTTAAAGAAACAGCTCAAAAGATATCCCAATCTCTCTAAGAGCAATTCTCTACCTTTACTAGCAAACTTCTGAACCGGCTTCCACAGCCACAGTAAACTACCTCAGCCATTCCCCTACCTTCTAGAGAACTGCGATCAGAGACTGACCCTCCTTCCGGAGCACAGCAAGTAGTCCTGCCTTAGACTCCTCATGCTGCTGCCAAGTAGTTGGGGGATCGCATTGAATACGCGACCTCGTTACCTCGTTGGTCGATTCGCCCTGGAGAGCCTCGCCGGCATCTTCTCTCTCATTAGGAAATCATCGGCGAGAATCCTGGCCCTAGTCACCTTAGGGATCACACTAGGGGAGTGGTCTCTATGACTCTCCTCCATCACCATACCTCTCCAACCCCCTCTGGTACTATAAGGGCCTCCGGCTATGATCGGGTGTATAGACCGATCGCACAAACCATCAAGGGGAACACCCCTCTTTCAGATGATCTTATGAATGTCCCATGTGAGAAGTTTAAGATGCCTCACGTAGAGAAGTATAAAGGCGAGGAAGACCCGTCTGAACATGTTCATAACTACTATGAAGTGATGAGCATGCTCCAAGCATCAGAGGCAGTTATTTGCTAATGCTTCCCCATCACTCTTTTAGGGAGTGCCAAGCTCTGGTGGAATGCTCTTGAGACGAAGTCCATCGACGAAGGCTGCAGAGACTTTCACAGCCACAAATTCAGCATCACCAGTAGCACCAATTGCCACGTTAACACCAGCAACAGTGTCGTCAATAGTGCTGACACCAGAGTCGGTTAGAGGCTCCCCTATAAGGTAGGAGTGGCTAAGATACCCTTCAAGAGTCAGTCGACTCCCGCTCTAATCGGTCCAATAGGAGGGACCGATAGAGGAATACAACACCAAAGTCTACCCACATAGTCTTCAACACCTCCCTCACTAATGCTCTCTCCATGGTCCAAAAGGAAGGACAACTCAACGATCCTTCTCCTCAGATGAGGTCGAATCCACAGAACAGGGGTACCAGGCAGTTTTACCGTTACCACAAGAATCACGGCCACCTCACTAATTGATACGAGTCGCCGTGCGAGCACTCTTGATCGCAGAATTATCAAGAGTGGGTAAAGAAGAAAACAACTGAAGAACACAAGAGTTATAATTAGGGCGAAGGAAAATACCTTCTCTAGATTATGATAATCAATTGGATTTACAAAATCTCTCTCTCACAATCTCTCTAGATCAAAGAACAACCTCCCTGATCTCTTTTCTCATTACAATCTGAGTTTTCCACCCTAGAAAAGTCGTGTTTCTATTTATAGTAAACAGAAATCCCAACTGGAGCAGGAAACAAACCCAGGCCCGGAACCGCTACGCGGTCGACCGCAGTGCCCAAGGCGGTCGACCGGTCAGAACGTCGAAATCTGGGAAATCGATTACAGGGTTTTCTGGTCGACCGTAGCGCCACCTTCGGTCGACCGCTCTCAGTCCCGAGACATAGTCTGGGTCTGTGCACTAAGCGGTCGACCGCCGCGACCAAGCCGGTCGACCGGCCAGAGCCCAACTGTAATTCCTGCAGTTTTGACGAATCCTTCGACTTCGTTGCTTCCAATGGCCTCTTCCACGACTCCTCTACTCTATTCTCAAGATACCATGAGAATCATCTATCCTCAAGCTCCCATGAGGATCGCTAAGCTCCCGAAGAGAAGATACACGCGTATCATGGGTCCCCCTTTAGGAACTTGAAGTCCCATTCAAGTTAGAACTTTAGCTGAGGGAACTCGCGAACCCCTCCTTCTCTATTGAACCACTTGGCCTTGCTAGGGACCTGACCTTGACGTCCAATGAGAAACAACTCCTTCGTCCCCCGCCTCGTCTTGGTCGTCTTCCGTTCCAAAATGCAATCTTCTTTCAGTGGCTCCTCTCTATCAAACCACAAGTCTTCAACATGCGGTAAGATCATCTTGTTATCACCTTCATCATCCAATAATGGAGGCTCAAACAACTTCAAGTCCTCGGCATTGATCACCGAATACATGCCTAAGTAAGGTGGCAAATCTAAACGAAAAGCGTTGTCGCCAATCTGATCGATAATCCGAAATGGGCCATAACGAATAGGCTTCAACTTCTTCCCTTCTCCTTTGAGCCCCTCCTTACTCAATTTTAGCCATAGCATATCGCCTTTACCAAAGTTACAAGGAACCCGATGTTGATCATGCTTCGCCTTGTACTTAGCTTGCGATTTCTTCAATTGAGCTTCAACCGTGGCATGAATATTTGCAATCTTCTCGAGAAATCGCTAAGAACGTTGTCTTTCACTCCCCTCCTTGCCGTCCACTGTGGCTTCACTTGAAAACACAAGATCGAACGGGCTCGGCGGTAAAAATCCATAACAAGTCTCAAACGGTGACTTTCCGGAAGATCCATGAATTGCCCGATTAAAAGCAAACTGCAAATATGGTAAACTCTCATCCCAAGTCTTTGGATGCCTGGAATTATACCCCCGCAACATATGCACCATAGTCCGGTTGACTACCTCTGTTTGTCCGTCTGTTTGTGGATGAAAGGTCGTGCTCTTCTTCAATTTAGTGTCCATCAAACTCCACAAAGAATCCCAAAAATACCTGAGAAAACGGCTATCCTGATCCGAAATAATCGAACTCGGCAACCCAAAGTGCTTCCACACATGCTCAAAGAACAATTGTGCTGCACCCGCTCCCGTCACAGTCTTCTTACAAGGAATCAATATCACCATCTTGCTGAACCGGTCCACCACAACGTACAAATAGTCATGCCCGCGCTTCGTAGTTGGCAACCCTCCTAGAAAATCCATAGAAATGCTCTCCCACGGCCTAGAAGGAACTGGTAATGGTAGGTACAATCCCCTCTTTCTATTAGAAGGCTTCGAAATACAACATAACTTACACCCTCTAACATACTTGGTCACATCATCAAGCATCCGTGGCCAAAATACATGTCATCGTAGATTGAGAAGCGTTTTCTGAATGCCAAAATGCCCTTGCACACGCGAGGTATGCGCTTCCCGAATCCACTGCAACCTATCACCATCTTCCGGAATGCATAGTGATGTCCCACGATACAACAAGCCATCTTCTCCAAGTGCATACTCCCCCCTTCGACCAGCCTTCGCCTGCTCAAACACACTACCGAAGTCCCCACTGGATGCATACAGCTGTACATACTCTAAAGGAACCAAGGGCTGAATACGCGTCGCCACCAATAAAGACCTTATCGGCGGACGAGATAACATATCGGCCAACTTGTTCGTCGCCCATTTCTTGTACCTAATAATGATGTAGAAAGCCATCAAATAGGACATCCACTTCATGTGCCGTTCCTGCTGTAGCTTTGTCTGGGCATGTAAGAACTCTAACGGCTTGTGATCCGAATGCACGACCACCTCCTTCCCTAACAAGTACACCCTCCAATGCTTAATTGCTTGATATAGTGTGTAGAACTCCTTGTCGTAGGTTGGGTAGTTCGCAATAGCAACCGAAAACTTCTCAGAATGGTATTCCACCGGTTTCCCATCCTGAATCAACACCGCGCCCATCGCATAATTAGACGCGTCGGTCTCTACCTCGAAAGTCCGCTGCAAATTCAGCAACGCCAACACCGGTGCCTCCGAGATCTTCCTTTTTAGCAACTGAAAAGCCTCCTCATGCGTCCTTCAGCAACGCCAACACCGGTGCCTCCGAGATCTTCCTTTTTAGCAACTGAAAAGCCTCCTCATGCGTCCTTTCCCACTCAAACTAAACTTTATCCTTTGTAAGGCTATGTAACGGTGCCGCATAAGCCGAAAAATGTCGAATGAACTTGCGCAAATACTGGCAAGCCCCCATGAAGCTCCTCACCTCAGTCACTGTCTTCGGTGTCGGCCACTTTGTGATCACCTCCACCTTGCCTGGATCTATCCTCCGCTGGCCCTTCCCTACGATGAAACCGAGATACACCAACTCATCCTTCCCGAACTTACACTTTTTCCCGTTGAGCTTCAGCTATCCGTCCTGCAACACTTCAAATACCTTCTCAACATGAACGAGATGCTCCTCCCAAGTCCTATTGTACACCAAGATATCATCAAGGTAAACTATCACAAAATCCCCTATAAAGGGTCGCAACAAATCATTCATAAGCCTCATAAAGGTAGCCAGAGCATTGCACAATCCAAACGGCATCACCAACCACTCGAACAGGCCTTGCTTGGTCTTGAACGCAGTCTTCCAAGTGTCTTCCTCCCGAATCCTCACCTGATGGTAACCAGACTTCAAATCCAGCTTCGTGAAAAACCTCGCTCCCTCCAACTGGTTCATAAGATCATCGATCCGCGGTAATGGGTAGCGATTCTTGATGGTTATCTTGTTGAGCGCCCGGTAATCCACGCACATGCGCCAGCCTCTATCCTTTTTGGGCACCAACAACACTGGTGACCCGCAAGGTGAACAACTCGGCATAATCACTCCCGCCTCCAAGAGCTCCTGAACCTGCTTCTTTATCTCCTCGGACTCCAGTACTGATGTGCAGTATAGGCCTATGTTAGGTAAGGTACTCTCCCCGATCAACATAATCTCATGCTCTACACCTCGACGTGGTGGTAGTCTCGTGATCTCCGAAAACAAGTCTGCATACTTGACCTTCAACCTGTCAAGATCTCCCTCTTGGAGCTTGCTCAAGGTGGACAAGCACATCCTACTCAGCTGCTCTTCATACGGCCGAATGAAAAATAAAACGAACTTCCTTCCCACGTTCACCAACCTCTTAGCCTGAGTCACTGTCACCAAGCTCGTCTCCTGTGGAAGAGATGCTGAACGAAAAATGAATTGCTCGCTATCCTTGTTGAACATGTACTTTTGGGCTCGCCGATCATATACTGCATATCTATCCCACAAATAAGGATTGCCTAAAATAACTTGGCAAACATCCAACGGTACCACGTCGCATGTGACCTCGTCAATATATGACTCATGGAGTGCAAATATGAATGAACACTAGTTCACCACACTCAATCTCGCCTCCTTCTGAATCCACCCTAATGGATAGGGCTTCGGATGCTTCACCTTCTTCAATCCTAGCTTCTGTACTAATGCCTTAGATATCAGATTTTTCTGACTCCCTGGATCTACAATAGCATCCACTAAACTGGTCTTGACCTGTAATTTCAGAACAAAGAGCTGCTCCCTCGAGTCGTCATCTTCTTTGGTGGCCTGCTTTCCCGCCATAAGGTTGAGACTGCTATTGGGTTCGGTCATCCCGGGAACCTCCTTCAGACCCTGTGCTATCACGTACGCCTTCTTCTCCTCCTTCTTCTTCAATCCTTTTGGCTTCAGATGAGGATACTTATCCCAACAACGATCAGCCACATGCCCTGTCTGCTTGCAGTGATTGCATGTCAATCCTGCTTTCCCCGAGTCAACCTTCTTCTTCTCATCCTTAGACTAAGAGCCACCCGTCTTGCTCCCCGATGGTTTAGAATCCCCCTTTGTCTCGTTTCCCTTCTTCTGCCGGCCCTCAATGGCAATGGCCTTCACGCTCGCCTCTGCGATTGTCTTTGTCTCGTTTCCCTTCTTCTGCCGGCCCTCAATGGCAATGGCCTTCACGCTCGCCTCTGCGATTGTCACCACTGAAAATAGCTTCATCTCCTTCCAGATGTAATCATTCAGACCCGCCATGTACTTCATGAAGATGAGGTACTCGGACGTTGCGATGTTTAGGACCATCGCCTGTTGCTGGAACTCCGTCGTGTACTCTTGAACGGTCTGATTAAATTTTTGGCGCAAGTCATACCACTTGTACCAACGCTCCTCAAGGAACCCCACTGGATAAAATTGCTTCCGAAGTAGCTCCTTGAACTTGTTCCACGACGTCGCTTTCTTCTCCTGTTTGCAATAGGATTTCCACCACGTCAACGTGTGCCCTGAAAGCTTCAATGTCGCGAACACTATTTTCTCCTTGGACGAATATCCATAGAGAGTAAAGTACATCTCCATGCGTTCGATCCAATCATCAAGCTTCTCCACATTAATACTTCCATCATAAACAGGAATCTTAACCTTGAAGTCAATATTCAGATTCTGGTAATGATTCTTACCCCCTTGATGTCCAGCAGTCTTGACAATCTCCGTCTCCCCCTCTGAATCAGCTTTCTCGCTCTCCTCATCGGATTTGAAGAGTCCCTTCTTACCCTTCGAAGAAGATTCCTCCTTTTTGTCTCCTCCGTTAATGAGGCCCACGAGTTGGGTAAGATTCGTTCCGATCGTCTCAATCTGCTTCTCCATGGCATCAAGTCTTGTTGAATTATCTGCTTCAGACATCTTCTCCTTTCTTAATTTCTAGACCCCCTCCGAGGAATTAAGGATCTCGCCAAGCTTCTTATACTATGAGCGAGTAAGGACCATACACAGTTCCCCCCTTCACAGGATCTAGTGCTCTGATACCAACTTGATACGAGTCGCCGTGCGAGCACTCTTGATCGCGGAATTATCAAGAGTGGGTAAAGAAGAAAACGACTGAAGAACACAAGAGTTATAATTAGGGCGAAGGAAAATACATTCTCTAGATTATGAGAATCAATTGGATTTACAAAATCTCTCTCTCTCACAATCTCTCTAGATCAAAGAACAACCTCCCTGATCTCTTTTCTGATTGCAATCTGAGTTCTAAACCCTAGAAAAGTTGTGTTTCTATTTATACTAAACAGAAATCCCAACTAGAGCAGGAAACAGACCTAAGCCCAGAACCGCTACGCGGTCGATTGCAGTGCCCAAGGCAGTCGACCGGTCAGAACGTCGAAAACTGGAAAAATTAATTACAGTGTTTCCAGTCGACCGCAGCGCCACCATCGGTCGACCGCTCTCAGTCCCGAGACATAGTCTCCTTTCCTGCAGTTTTGACGAATCCTTCGACTTCGTCGTCTCCAATGACCTCGTCCATGACTCCTCTACTCTATTCTCAAGATACCATGAGAATCATCTATCCTCAAGCTCCCATGAGGATCGCTAAGCTCCCGAAGAGAAGATACACCCGTATCACTAATGACTGTCGTATCCTAAAGAGAGACATTGAAGATCTGATCGAGAGAGGGGACTTAAAGAATCTCAGCTCATAGAGAGGCCACTGGGGACCTTCTCTAACCAAGGTTGATAGGAGATCTTGCTCGCGTTGTCTCGTTCTCAACCGTACCAAGATAGCCTACCCCCGGAGCCTAGTCATAATTAGGTTACCAACATGATTAGTGGTGGTCCAACTACTGGATGGTTGTCTAGCAATGCCCAGAAGAGATATTCTAAAAGGGCATTGCGGATCGACCAAGGTGACAAGAGGACGAAGGCGAAGGAGCCCATATCTTTTGGAGATCCTGACCAGCAAGGCGTTGAGATGCCTCATGACGATCCTATCATCATCACATCAGGGATCGATGGCTACCAGATGAAGCAGATCATGGTTGACACAAGGATCTTGATGGACATCTTGTATGTTGACGCCTTCAACCAGATGGGCATCGAAAATGCTCGCCTACTCCCCTGTAGAGGCCTCATCATCAAATTCACTGACCACTCTCTTTTGCTAAAAGGGATGATTACTCTCCCCATAACCCTTGGAGACCCTAGGCAAACCACCATCCAAGTCTAGTTCATGGCGATGAACCTCAAGTCAACCCACAATGTTATTTTTGGCCGACTGCCCTTCATCTTCTGTGAGTCGTTCCTTCAGCTTATCACCAGATAATGAAGTTCCTAACTTTTAATGGAGTCAGAGTTGTCAGGAGAAACCAGTGAGAAGTCAAGTCCTGCTACCTTCTCTTGACCAAGGGTAAGGGCACGTAAGATGCATTACCTATTAAGAAAGTCTGCCTATAGTTAGGGAAAGTAACAGAGCGACAGAGGATGACACCGGTGGAAGAGCTTCAAGAGATACCAATCGACCAAGAAGTAATAAAGACAATCAAGATTGGGTCCAGCCTAGTCGAGCCCTTGTGAAGAGCATTGATAGAGTTCTTGTAGGTCAACTCTGATGTGTTTGCCTACGGACCCAAAGATATACTGAAGGTTCCCCCCAAAGTGATAAGTCACAAGCTAGCTATCGACAGGCACACTAAGCCTATTCGACAAAAGAAGAGAAATCTTGGCCCAGAACATCAAAAGGTGGCGCCCGACAAAGTCAAGCGACTTCTTAGAGATGGTTTCATCCAGGAAGTCTAATTCCTAGAGTTGCTGGATAATATAGTGTTGGTGAAGACGGCGTTGAACAAATGGAGGATGTGCGTGGACTTCACAGACCTCAACAAATCTTGTCCCAAGGATAGCTATCCCTTACCTCGAATTGATCAGGTAGTCGATGAGAGTGCCAGACATGAGTTGCTCATCTTCATGGACACCTTATCCAGCTACAGCTAGATCTTCATAGCAGAACATGATCAGGAGAAGACCTCCTTCATCACCGACCTGGGGACATACTGTTACAAGATAATACCGTTCAGACTAAAGAACAATGGAGCCACTTATCGGAGACTTGTCAACAAGGTCTTTAAGCACCAGATTCGCTGCAATCTAGAAGGTTATGTGGATGACTTAATAGTGAAGTCGAAGCAAGCGTCGGCACACATATCAGACCTAGATAGACCTTCTACACTCTTCGACGCAACCGAATAAAGCTCAATCCCACCAAGTGTGCCTTTGGAGTGCAATTAGGAAAGATCTTGTGGTTTATAATCACCTAGAAAAGTATAGAGATCAACCCCGAGAAGATGGTTGCCATAAAGAGATTGCCCCAGCTGCGCACCTTGAACGGTATTCAGAAGCTAAATGGAAAGATAATGGCATTGGGTCACTTTG
Organism: Asparagus officinalis; assembly: GCF_001876935.1. Taxonomy (NCBI): domain Eukaryota; kingdom Viridiplantae; phylum Streptophyta; class Magnoliopsida; order Asparagales; family Asparagaceae; genus Asparagus; species Asparagus officinalis. The sequence goes on from NC_033797.1 coordinate 103,083,448, forward strand.
TCTCCAAATCTACCGAGAGGTGCCTCACATTCTTCAAAACTCTAAGGGGAAGCAAGAACCTGAAGGAGAACATGACATGGATGGCTAAATGTAGCACAACTTTTCAAGATCTCAAGGCTTACATGAGTAGACATTGTACCTATACATGGTCATCTCCTCCGAAGCCGTCAGCTATGTCCTTGTTCGGGGAGAGGAAAACATTCAGAAGGCCAGTTACTATGTGACTTAAATCCTCAAAGTGGGTGAGCTCAACTACCCCCTCATAGAGAATGCTTCTTTTGCCCTCATCACCACTGCGAGGAGACTCCGCCCTTACTTTCAGGCCCATGTCATCATTGCGTGGACAAGTCTACCTCTGAAGAAAGCATTGGACAGCTCCATAACCTCTAGGAGGATGGTCACCTAGGAAGTCAAACTCAATGAGCATGATGTGCAATTTGAATACACAATAACAATCAAAGCTCAAACCTTGGCTGACTTCCTGACTGAGTCGACCTCCCCAAGCGACGAGTCGGATGAACCTTTGTCACTCATTCAGCTAGCACCTCCAGCACCTCCAGCAGTCCAAGCATTAGCTCTGTAGATCTGACACAGTCTAGAACATGATTCACCTAAATTCACCTCTTGGTGGTTGTTAAAGGTGGACGGGTTCTCCGGTGAAGCAAACAGTAGGGCAGGAGTGGTCCTGTACAGCCCTAATAGGTCGACGCACGAGCACTCCATTTCTTTTGACTTTCTGGCCTTAAACAATGAAGCCGAATAAAAGGATCTTCTCGTTGGCCTTCGAGCCGGCACAAGCACTGAAGGCAAATTGCCTCAACATTTTAGCCGACTCGCAGTTGGTCGTCTATCAAGTGCATGGACAATATACAACTAAAGATCCTAGGATGGCCTTGTATCTCAAAGCTGCTAAGGAGCTTTTGACCAATTTCTTGGATTACAAGATAGATCAAGTCCCCCATATGCTCAACGCTAGGGTGAACGCCCTCTCCAAGCTCAGGTCGACAAGCTCAAGGATCAGCTTAGGGCTTGTCAATACCAACACCATCGAGAGGCCTAGCATCTCTAAGTCACCAGAGACCATCACGGAGACCGAGATGCCTGTTATACTCTATTAGTTAGATCCTATTATTCTCTATCTAACACAAGGTACATTTCCTGAAGATCCTACCAAAGTCAGGTGTCTCCAAAGGAACTCCCGCTCCTATCTCATGATCGATGGACAGCTCTATCGGAGGTCATACTTGAGTAGTAGTCTAGGACCCTATTTCTGGTACCTTCGTCCGCCAGAGGCTAGCTATGTTCACAAGGAGTTTCATGAGAGCACATGTGGAATCCATCCTAGGGCCCGAACCATCACGTAGAAATTCATCCGCCAAGGGTGCTACTGGCCCACTATATTGGCCGAGTCAAAATGACTCGTCTCTTGATGTAAGAAGTGCCAGTTCTTCTCGTCCATCTCGCAAGTAGTGGCCACTGAGCTAACTTCCATTCTGATTCCCGTACAATTTATGCAATAGGGGCTAGATTTGTTGGGTTCTCTCCCCTTAGCTTTGGGACAGAGAAAGTTTTTCATTGTGGCGATTGACTACTTCACCAAATGGGTTGAAGCTGAACCATTGGCCAAGATTGGTGAGAGTAACATCACAAGTTTTGTATGGAAGTCCATTGTTTACCATTTTGGCAAGTCCTAGTTCTTTATGACTAACAATGACACCCAGTTCGATAGCAGAGGCTTTCATAGTTTTGGCAAGTAATACAACATTCACCTCAAGTTCTCCTCAGTCACCCACCTAAAATCCAATAGACTTTAAGAGGCAGCCGATAAATGCATCCTCCAAGCATTAAAGAAAAAGGTGGACGTTGTAGTAGGAAACTGGGTTGAAGAGTTGCTTAGTATCCTTTGGTCTTACCTCATGATCTATAAGAACTTAACCGGGGAGACTCCATTCAAGCTAGCTTATGGTGCTGAGCCAGTAACTCTAGTCGAAGTTGGCATGCCAACCATTCAACTACAACACTTTGATGAGGACATGAACTCAGTAAGGCTTCGAGTTGGGCTCGATCTCCTAGATGAGACCCGAGAGAAAGCACTCCAGAATCAGGTCATAAATCAGCAACGAATCCCCCGTTGCTATAACAGTAAGATCCGACCAAGGAGATTCAACGCTGGCGAACTCATCCTTATCAAAGCTGCTTTTGACAAAGACACTCGAAGAGGAAAGCTAGCTCCTAACTAGAAAGGCACATACACAGTCCTAGAAGAGCAACGAGCAAGCACCTATTAGTTAAGATCCTGAGACGGGAGAGTCCTACAACATCCATGGAATGTTGAGCACTTGAGGCGATATTTTTCAATAATTCTATAAATTTCATTTAGTATTAACAGAATTATTATTAAAAGTGACTCGACTCCTATTTCACACTCCTATAGTGCCAAATCTATGCAGGAATTATTAAGCCCTTGGTGCCTTCTCGGGGTAAACCGAAGGCATATTTACTATATGGTCAACTCCCACAGTTGCCACTAAACCATTATGGCAAGGCCAAAAGATACAGGCATCTACATAAGTCTTGGGCACCCAACCTCTAAAGACTAAGGTATTTATATAAGTCTTGGGCACCTAACCTCAAGGTTATCACTTTATCGAAAAGACTCAGGCACTTATGTAAATCCTGGGCACCTAACCTCAGGGTTGTCACTTTGCTGAAAAGACCCAGGCATCTACGTAAGTCTTGAGCACCCAACCTCATGGTTGTCACTTTGCCAAAAGACCTAGGCGTCTACATAAGTCCTGGGTACCCAACCTCAAGGTTGTCACTTTGCCTAAAAGGCCCAGGCATCTACATAAGTCCTAGGCACCTAACCTCAGGCTTGCAACATTACCAAAAAGACTTTGGCGCCCTCATTAAGTCCAAGGCACGTACCCTAAGCCCTTGATGTCATCATGAGTAAACCAAATGCATGAAGTTTAATTGTTCGGTCGTCTTCTACAAAAAGACAAAGGTACTTCAACTTACTAGTCTTCGTCAACAAAAGACCCAGACATCTCTCCAACAAGAGGCGTAAAATGAGCCACTCGTCTCGACCCCTCAACACTCAGGTTATCCCAACACGGGCGACTCACAATAATCAACACTTAGTTCTCTTAATCAGAACAAAGCTACAAGCAAACAAAGCAAAAGAACAAGGAATAATTGAAGGTAGACTTTATAATGAGAGCAAAGTCAATCTTTATTCCAACTCTTTTACTTTATTACAAGTCCATTATAATATCCATGTCAATATTTACAAAAGGCATGTCGATATTTATAAAAAAAAGAGATACAAGCCCTCAGATCTCTCGACCAGATCTGAGAGTAGGGCTTGTGAGGTCCTCTACGAGAGCGGTAGGGATAGGAGCAGCAAATGAGGAAGATGGATGGTTCTCTCTAGGGGCATCCTTTGACTCGTCATCACCGTCGTCCAACACCAGTTTCAACCACCCTCCGATCACCTCGATCTCCTTTAGGAGGTCGAGACAGCAAGAGACATAGGGAAGGTAAAGATGATCAGGCGTGGGATGAGAGCCAAGAGGGAGCAACGAGGCTAGGTAGTCAACACCAGCCTTACAAGCCAGAGCCACCCCAGATTTACCCAAGGGGCCCTAACACCAATCGTAGACCATCTTTGCCCTATATTGCTCTGAGCCTAGGTGAGCAAGCTAATCCTCTAGGTCCTGTCTTAGTTGATCAGCCAAGAGACGACTCGATCGAGCGTCCTCCTCAACCATGTCCTTGAGGTGCCTCTTGAACATGATCTCCCCCCTCTAGAGAAGAGAGGTGGTCGTCCCGCTCGGAGAGTCCTTGCTACAAACAGCCGACTTCCCCCTTAGTTTTTCATTCTTAATGGTTTAAAAACCTAATTTGATGAATAAGATCTATAGATCTGAATACTAAATGAAGAAAAGATAGGATTTTAATGAGTAGAATCCTAATTAATCAACTAAAAACTTGTTTAAGTGATGTTTAGGGAGATTAGATCCCAAAAATCATGTTTTGATGATGAATAAGTGTTTGGCAAAACCTCCACTATGTTAAACACGAGATTTAAACATGTTTTCACACCCATATAAAGTTTTACAAGTTCTTTTTGAGAAACATCGAATTAATTTCTTGAAAACCAAGTTTCTACTCCTGTACTTTGGTCGGTCGACCGATTTGATCCTGACAATTGTATAACTTTCCTATGGACAGTCGATTGATAAGAATTATCAGTTAACCGACCGAAGATTGTTATTTATGCACGTTCACTTCAGTTAACTAATGAGATAAATCAGTTGACTGATTCACTATTGGTCGACTGATTTCAAGAATCAGTCAACTAATCTGGAGCCATTTTGCAAATAATGATTTTCTACGTACGTTTGGCCATGAACACGAAGAATAGGACTGCACATTGATACACATGCACATCCATAGCAGGGTACTACGAGATAGGTTATGAGCCGAACAAGATTATGATGAACCACAGGATACTACGTGTACCTATGCTTCGCATTATACCTCTTTATGGATGTCCAAGTTCGGTTGTGATACGCATGAGATTGCGATGAACCACATAATGCTGTGAGTACCGAGACTCCGCATCCTTTTTGTTTGCATTGTGTTCCGGATTAGGCTGATATGCCTATACTCCGCAGGGTGTTCGAGTTAGGTAGTAAGCCACAAGATATCACGATGAGCCATGGGATATTGTGAGCACCTATACTCCACACAATTTTAGTTGAAGAGAATTACACATGATTGTGTATTTGCTCCCGTGTTATCTACCCCGAGGGTAGTGTGTGTAATATTGTGTTTAGACATGCACGATGTGTCCTTGATGAGGTATCTCTCAGGTTTGTATTTTCGTTTCGTGCCACCTACCCAAGGGTAGTGTGAGATGTTATTATATGACATGTATGATGTATTTCTGGATGAGGTGTTGGTGATGTGTTTTCTTTTGTTTCTTGTCTACTTATAGGATTTTGGAGTTGATATTTAGTGACTCACAATTTGAGATATATGGTATATATAAGAGAGTTTCCTTGTTTAGATTATTCCCTCGACATACTCATCTCGTATTGTGGATTTCTAAATCTTAACTTCCCTTAGTACAGGGAAAATGATATACGTAGATTATGCATGTTATAGGTAGAGCCTCCATTATACACATTTAACCCTTCCCCTGAGGGTGGGCAGAGTTGTTCTTGCTAGCACTCTGACGCTGTTGTATTCCCCTCTTTTTAGGTGATATGTCAAAGTTCCGGAGAGTCGCAGGTTGACAGGGATTCAACATAGTCATTGTTATTCATAGGTAGTTGTTTAGTGCTTCACGGTGGATTATCTATGATTTTAGTTTTATTTTAGAGATGCATTTCAGTTTGGAGAGCCTATGTACTTTTTAGTTGACTCTTATGTATTAGAGATTTGATGTTCTTATTCCAGTTTATGAGATGTAATTTTGGAGAAATATAAGAACTATATCTTGAGTTTAAATAATATGATGCCCCTGGTTTTACACATGGTTGCAGTCTAATGTGAACCCAAAGATGTCAAACCTGCCATGCACCCAACACTGTGATGCACCCAACAATGTGCACAAACATGTTTCACTATCACCATCACTATCACTATAGTATATATCAAATGTAAAGTAATAAGGGTACAAGCAGATATAACAAAAAAGAAATATAAGGAACAAAATGTAGAGAAGAGATATCCAACAGTATCTATAAATATGTCCCAACAGAAAAAAAGAAAGTACATCTGATAAATTTGAGTTAGGAACAATGAGTGTCTAAAGCATAAGAGTGAACTGAACAGTACTAAGGTACTCAACCTCCAAAATGAAATACATCTTTAAAAGACTAAAACCATGAATAATCCACTGTGAAGTACCAACTAGCTACTTGTGAATGATGGTAAACTATGCTGAATCTCCGTCAACCTACGGTCTCCAAATCCCCGACCCGCTATCTGAAAAAAAGGTGAAAAACAACGAGCATCAGAGCACTAGCATGAACATCTTCACAGCCCCCATGGGATGGGGGTAACGTATATGTATATCTTTATTTTCTTTAAAAAAAATTCTTTTTCTTAAAAGAAGAATGTTTTTTATTAAAAGGTTTTATTTGTTCTTTTTCAACTTTATTAGGTTGATCAAAAGCGAATTGTTCACAAAATTCACCTAGTTCTTTTCTTTTAGTAAGTCTTTGAGACTTTAATTGATTTTTTAATTTTAAATCATTGCATAGAGCTAACCCTTCCTTGATATAGGAATTTTTTAAGTACCCATAAGGAAGATTTTCATAAGGGATATAACCCTTCCTTGTTCATTTTTTAAAATTTCATTTCTGGTGTTAGAGGATAAATAATTATCCCACCATCCTTTAAGGATACTAGTAAAACCATATGTAATATAGGAAGCAATCATTTTATCAGTATTACTGTTTTGCCTACATACAGTAGAATACATGAGCATACGATGCATAGTTGAATATATCTGAGTATCTGAGGACCCATCTATATTCCATTCATAAATATTTCTTCCATTATAATCAGCTTGAAGATATGTATCATTTTCTTCGAATAAGACATCTGTGGGAGTAGGTCTTTTATAATAATATCTTTCTATCCTTTTTGAAGGATTTTTCATTTTGTTTATTGATGAAAATTGATTTTCTAAAGTTAATAATTCATTTTGATTTAATTCATCTTCAGATGAAATATCATCAAGGTTATTTATCTCATCTTCTGAAGAACTTTTATCAGTAGGAATAACTGATGAAGTGGATGATAAAGTCAAGGTTATTTATCTCATCTTCTGAAGAACTTTTATCAGTAGGAATAACTGATGAAGTGGATGATAAAGTATTTAATTTTGAATTATTAAATTTTTTAACTTTTATCAGTAGGAATAACTGATGAAGTGGATGATAAAGTATTTAATTTTGAATTATTAAATTTTTTTTCTAACATTTCTATAATGTCAGAAGTTACATCATCTCCTCTTTTAAACCCAGAAATATCTATAGGTGGTTTAATAGTTGCTTTTTAACTATTAGTGATAGCTTTACTTCTTTCAACTATTTTAAGAGAAGGGAGTATTTCATTAAACTTATTTATTAGTTTTTCTAAATCATGCTCAATTCTTATTAATTGTTTTCCTACAACTTGAAGATATAAATTAGTATAATTATGTTGCTTAATTATTTTATTTAACTCTTTTAGAGTTTCATCATTTGATTCATTTTGCTTTACAAAAGCATTCGTTTCTAAAACAATTGAATGAATACCAGATATTTTTAAAGCATCTGTTGAAGGATATATGGATCTTATATTCATACCAGTGGAAATTTTCACTGTTTATAACATTCCTCTATAACACTAATTTGATTTTCTAGATTTTGTATATAATACTTTAGAAACCAAGGAATAAAAAATTCTATTTTTTGATCATTTTGTAAATCTTTATAATATTTATCTTTAAATCCTAGCTGTTCTTTTTTTAGAAAAGCTTTTGAAGAACCATTTTCTAATTTCTTGATGTTTTTCTTCTTGAAATTCCTTATTAAGAAATTTTCTTATTTCTTTATTTTCTATAATACTCATATTAACCAGGCATTCTAAAACTCATTTTAAAGCTTGTAGGAGAATTTTTCTCCTTTTCTTTGTATAAAGCGTGAGGAATATGATTCTCAGAAATATTTATGCCTTTAACATTATTGGTTCTATAAGAACCTAACCTAGAAATTGATCTTCTAGATGTACTAGTAACGTTAGATAGATGAATAGTTCGAGAATGATTAAAAATAATTTCAACTTCTCCATCAACTGTTTGAGTTATTTGATCAATCTCTTGATTAATTATTAACTGTGGTTGAACAACATTAGGTATAACCCAATTGTCTGAGAAATTTATTTCATCCTATTTAATTTGTCTATTAACAGCAATATTAGATGATAAAATATTTATTTCAACCAGTACTATTTTTCCTGGCTTAGAATGAATTTTAGCTTTCGGAGCTAAAGAAGTCAAGGTTTTATAATGAATTCTATATATTATGGTCTCAGATCCTGAGATAAAATTATAACCATGAGTTTTTATATTTAAGCTAACTGCCTCAAATATATTTGGGTCTGTTAAAGATAAGCTTAAATTTGGATAGACATTAAAATAAACTGGTCCGTTACATAGACTAGTTTCCATTATAACCATTGAAGATTGGGTCCAGTTTAAACATCTTGCATCTCTTAAACATGTTAATATAGATACATTTAATACTTGTAAAGTTAAAGGTCTAAAAGCGACTTGTATTAAGCCGATATGAATATAATTATATTTATCCATATAAGGATCAATATTAATAGGACTAACCAATTGTAAAGTTTGCTCATCACGATCTATAGTTGTAGTTCGTTCTAAAGTTTTAATAGTTATTAAGGATTTATAATCTAAAAAGCCTATTTTGTAAATATCCCTATTAGGGATTGCAAGAATTGTCCATTTATTCAAAGTTTCTATCTCAGAGGTATATTCTATACTTTGAGCATTTTTTACTCTTTTGCCCTATTAAGGGTCTTACTTAAAGTAGAAGACGAGGAAATTAATTCAGACATATAAATCTAACAGATTTTTTTGTGTAAGGCAAACTATAAGGATATAAATTAACTATTTTTCTTTCTTTTCTTCAGGCATAATCTTAGTTAAAAGTCTACACATCTATCAACAATTTACACTACCCTCTTCAACGCCATTTCGGCAATAATGGGGTTTTACACTACGCGACTTTGATGACGTTCCATAGACCAAAAACTAAGTTCATAGATAAAGGAAAGGAAGAACATATAGATCATTTACATTCTTATAAGTAGGTCAAACACAAATAAATTGTAAGAACAAAATTAGCCTAACCTGGCTGTGATACCAATTCTAAACATGCATAAATTGTTTAGAATTAAACAAAGGAAAGAACTTACAAAGTTCGGCTGCCCACTCTTAAGATAATTTATTCCTCCACAATCTTTATTTATAAAATATCTTACAAGAGAACTTCGCACACGGCAAATCCACACTGACTTTGAAATAAAAACTTAGACTGAAAAATAGCACACCTTACAACATATGTCTTCTCTCCTTATATTAGACTGGAAGAGAATAAAGCACAGACATAAAGTAAAAGACATCTGGCAGGACATCTTCTTTTCAAAAGTAGCTTTATAAAAGCTTGTCTTTTGCAAAAGCTTCTTTAAGAAAGTAGGAATGTAATGAGTGGCTCCCCGGGGCTCAACTCGTAAAAGGAATCTTAGTTCTTTTTC
>NC_033797.1:103093523-103100512 GCF_001876935.1 Asparagus officinalis
TAGGTGTAGCCTAAGGATGCGCGATCTTGACCATTGATTAAAAAAAACCAAATACATCTCAGCCCTCAATTAATAACAATCTCCCATTAAAAAAAAACAAATTTCTAAATTTGTTTAATCGGCCAAATCCCAGGAAAATTAATCGCGATCGTGGGGAATTCTACACGTCCGCGACCTCTGCTTTGCCCTCGACACCGCTCTGGATCACGCCGCCGATCGGCCTCGACACCGCTCTCCTCAACTTTGCCCTCAACTTTGCCCCCGACTTTGCCCTCGACACCGCTCCGGATCACGCCGCCGAGCGGCCTCGAACTCCTCGACACCCGCTCCGGATCACGTCGCCGAGCGGCCTCGAACTCCTCGACGTCTGCTCTCCTCAACTTCACCGCTCTCGACTTCGCCCTCGACATCCGCTCCGGATCACGACGCCTAAGCGCCCTCAACATCCTCTCAGCGGCGTCGCCGTCCGCTCTTCTCCAGCTGCTCAACGCGGCTCTCCTCGACTACGCCCTCGACATCCGCTCCGGTCACGCCGCCTAAGCGCCCTCCACATCCTCTCAGCGGCTTTTTTATTTTGAGGAAAAAGTTTGCGGTTTTTAATTAAAATTTGGTATGTTAGTTTTTAATTAAAAATTTTTGCTCCCTAGTTTCTGAAAGATGAAGTTTTTAATATCATACTTTAACTTTACATATCCTCAAACGTGTATGAACCTCTCTTCTTGATTTACATGCACAAAATAGCACAAATGATTATGCATATGACCCGAGAAATAATCCCAAGTTGTACTGTGACAAGATATACCAATCCACAAATGCTAACCCTTTATACAACACATCCTTTCTCATTCTGTGTTTTTGTATCGCTGTGCCAACATGAAAACATGCACATCAGACACTATTGTTAAGTGTAATAAAGTTTGAACAAAAGAAATCTTATGTTTTTAACACGTAGTTATATTCGATACATCGACATATTTGTTTTCTCTCTTTTCAGTATACGCACGCTCAGCGTCGCTGCTGAAGCTCGCACTCGCCCTCGACATCCCCTCGTTTGGAGTTCGCTTCGACCTCTTCATCAGCCCTCATTGAACTTGAGGATTGAAATTTTCTAGATTTTTAACATTCTTATATGTGATAATTTGATAGCTTGTATGGAAACGCCAACAATTCTCTCACGTGATACAACAATAGTTAAAGATGAAAACAAATATACAGCCCTTGACCTTGAAAGCGAGGACCATGGTTTACTATCTACGACAAGTTTTTTCTCTCAGGTGATAATATCTTATTCTTTATAGTGTACTACTATCTAATGACATATACCAAAATAGTTATCTTTTATAATGAGTTTTATAATTTTCGTTTCTCTATTTTTATAGGCATCCGAGCTTGAGCAGAATGTTGATGAGCCTATCAGCGTTGAAAATGGTGAAGGTAATTATGTTGTTGATCCATATATTGGAATGGAGTTCTCTACTCATGAGGAAGCTTATAATTTCTCTATTTAATTTTTAGGTTAATTGTTTGTGTTAATATGCGTCTTAATTTGCCCAAATATATATAATTTTTAACTATTTCTGAATTATAATTCTCTTGTAGGGCTATGATAACACAATTGAGAATTCCATCCAATATTTGTTTTTTTCGAGATTTAATTGATAAGCGTATAGTATTGGATGAAAGGCATACGAAATATCTTGAGACGACACCTTTTCACAACTTTCTCCGGATACCGACATCATTGAACAATGAGCAAATAGCAATTCACATCGGACACTTCATCGAGCTCAATCGACAAGAAGGTTGATAGATACTCTTGACAATCAAGGTTTACGACCTTCTACTATTTGTAAGGTTATTGACGTTGCTCATGGAAATGAGCAAGGCTCTCTCACTCAACAAGAATGCCAAGCACAACTTAGAATTAAACGAAAAAATAATGTCGGTCATGAGTGCGTGAGCATAGTTCGTCAATTTCAAGAGAAAAAGGTATCTGATCTGAATAAGGCGAAGAAGTCTCTTAGTATGAGGAACTTAGGGGAGCGTTCATACGCTGGTTACATGGGTGGTTTTTCCTCCGTATTACTGGTGAGTTGCATGAGAATTACTTTGTAAAAATATTTTTGACAATGGTTATTGTTTATGCACATTCTAATATATAGATTTTTTGTAGGTTTGGTTTTATGAAATAGTGGGAGAATTAGAGTATACTTCAGATATTGAGGGGCTACCGCTGATATTTTGTGTTAAGAATACCGGAAAGTGGAGGAGGACTACCATGAACAAATTATTCAGAGATCCAAAGTTTCTTACAAATATTGGCCAAAAGAATACTCTTCTTATTCATAGGGCATTGCCCGAAGTTTGTTCACATCTTTGCTCTAATAGTTCACTATTTTTATGTTCCTTTCTTTTTTTAATATCTTTATCTATAACTACAATATGAGTACTAATGCTTATATATTTTTTGTGTTATAGGAATCACGGAAAGCTGAATTGATTGCAATAATTGCTAGGAAGACTGCCGAGTTGAATGAGCTCACTGCTGAATTACGAGAATTAGAAGAGCGTGGTGCTAGAGGCATAAAAAAGAATAAGGAGAAAGAGGATACGGTAACTGCTAATGCAGAGAATAAAAGCAAAGAGGATACAAAAGCTAATGATAATGAGAATGTGGAAGAGAAAGTGATAGAGGATAATGAAACCCAATTCAAGGAAAATATAGAAGAAGAAAATGAGAAAGTCGATATTGAACATGAATTGTGAGTTTCTATTCTCTTAGATTTTGCTTTTTTAACTTTTTGTATAATGTTTGTGTATCTCTTTGTTAATTATATGCATTTTAACTCCTTAGAGATTTTTCTCAAAATGAGGAAGGTGGTAATGATAATAAGAGGGAAACCCCATCCATTAAACGGGCTGTCAGAAAGAGGAAGAGGAAGGATGGACCCTTTGTCACTTCACCCTATTTGCGTCTAGATCAACCCAAAGAAGTCACAAAGAAGAAACGCGTTATCCAGATCTTGGATAGTCCTGAGGGGACTCCTAAAAAGAAGTGCATAAATGAAGAAGGCTTCATACCTAGATCTCGCAACTATCCAGGAAAGACACTGGTCTCTGATTATGAGGACAAAGTAATAGACAACTTTCTACAACTGGAAATGACCAGGTAACTGTTAAGGACTTATTCTAATAATAATTCTTTAAATTAACTTAATTTTAGTCACAATTTTCTCACACGTACTTGCATAAAGTGATACATACGTTTGGAAGTGTGCCGAAGCAAGTGTATCTCGCTTAGATGCTTATAGACTGTTAACAGGAGGTGAACTCAGTGACGATGTAGGTGCTAAATTGTGTCATGGTTAGTGGTTGATGTTGTATATATTAGTTATAAATATTTCACTCATTCATGGTAATTTTTGTAGGTCATCGATGCATTTGTTATTCGACTTTGTTATAAGATTGAGACAACTAATAGTTATGATCGAAAAATACATGTTACGAGACCTTGGCTTGCAGTAAGTATATCCCTGTTTTTTCATTGGATGTTGGTATTTATTATTATGTTTCCTTACATGGTTTACATTGATGCCTCTTTGTAGCAAGCATTTCTGAAAGGAAATATTGAAATGATGGCAAAACGAATGAAGGAAAATGTTTCTCAGCAAAAGTTTTGTGAGTGTGAAAGAATTTTGATCCCAATTGTCAGCTCCGGACATTGGCATATGGTAGAGTTAGTGAGGGAGGAGAAAAAATTCTATCACTACTCCTCAATCAAGTCTTCCCTTTATACCGCCGATGCTGCAAAATTTAAAAATAAGTTTATGAATTTCATAGAGAGTAATTGGACGTTGGGGAAATTAGAGCACCATGAACTTGTGTCAGTTGCCGCTCCTCAACAAGGACCGTACGTGTTTCATGCATTTACATTGTAATATTTCAATTTTTCCCTCAAGGTAAATCACCAGGTTGTAATTATGTTTTTTTGCTAAATGCAGAACCTTAGATTGTGGGATCTTTGTGATTGAATTTATTAATAGCATTGTCGAAAAGCGATCGATAACAATCTCACAAGGAAGGTGTGCAAAATACAGAGCCAAGTTTTGTGCAGCTCTCTTGTATGCACGCAATTCACCATATTTCTGACGATTGTAATTCACAAGGTAATTACTCAAATATTACTCTTTACACAAGCTAAAATAGATGGAAGAGCATGTCATTAATTCCTTAATTTTCACTGTGGGATTCTCTTTGGATTTAATTCTCGAATGATAATTCCAAATTGACTCTTTTGTTACAGGGTGGGTGTGATTCTTTTGGGTAGTTTTGTTTGCTGCCAAGAAAAGCAAGGACCTCACCAAGCAATCGCAAAGCATAACAAGTTCTACAATATCAGCATATTCTTCTTCTCGTCGATCCCATCAAGATGCATCCTTGAAATCTTCTGTGGGCGAATCTAATTAGCCGAAGTTTCTGTTTATTGTATCTTTGGCTGATGTTCAGGTTGAGTTATATGCTTGTTTTGCTATTTTGTAGCATGTTGTTGAAACTTCGGCTAATTAGATATTGCAGAATGAGAGCGTGACTAGAGTTTTGTACCAGTTTCTTGAAAACTTTACACTTGATATGTTATGATATTGCATTGCTTAGAAATATATTAGTGCACAAAATGTAAAAAGTGTCTGATGACACAATTTTTGTGGCCCTTTCTTTCGCAGCTATGGTACATTTTGTTGCTTTTAAATGAAGTTCGGGTTGAGTTATATGCTAGTTTTGCTATGTTGATAAGATGACAGGGTGCAATATTCAACGTAAATCTAAAATTAGAGTATACTTCTGAAAAACTTTTGTAACTCCTTAAATATTCAACGTAAATCTAAAATTAGAGTATACTTCTGAAAAACTTTTGTAACTCCTTAATAAAATTTTATAACTCCTTAGACCAGTTTTATAACCCTTGAATCAAATTTATAACCCCTTAATCAATTTTTGTAACTCCTTAGACCAGTTTTGTAACCCCTTAATCAAGTTTTGTAACCCTTAATTGTGAAAAAAAAAATTTATAACCCCTTAATCAAATTTTGTCACTCGTTAGACCAGTATTGTAACCCGTTGGTGAAAAAAAAAATTTATAACCCCTTAATCAAATTTTGTCACTCGTTAGACCAGTATTGTAACCCGTTGGTGAAGTTTTGTAACTCATAGTTCCGAAAAAAATCTGTAACTCCTTAATCAATTTTTGTAACTCCTTAGACCAGTTTTGTAACCCCTTAATCAAGTTTTGTAACTCTTAATTCTGAAAAAAAAAATTTATAACCCCTTAATCAATTTTTGTAACTCGTTAGACTAGTATTGTAACCCGTTGGTGAAGTTTTGTAACTCATAGTTCCGAAAAAAATCTGTAACTCCTTAAAAAAAATTTATAACTCCTTAGACCAGTTTTGTAATCCCTTAATAAAGTTTTGTAACTCTTAATTCTGAAAAAAAAAAATTATAACCCCTTAATCAATTTTTGTAACTCGTTAGACCAGTATTGTAACCCGTTGGTGAAGTTTTGTAACTCATAGTTCCGAAAAAAATCTGTAACTCCTTAATCAATTTTTGTAACTCCTTAGACCAGTTTTGTAACCCCTTAATCAAGTTTTGTAACTCTTAATTCTGAAAAAAAAATTTGTAACTCCTTAATCAATTTTTGTAACTCGTTAGACCAGTATTGTAACCCGTTGGTGATGTTTTGTAACTCATAGTTCCGAAAAAAATCTGTAACTCCTTAAAAAATTTTATAACTCCTTAGACCAGTTTTGTAACCCCTTAATCAAGTTTTATAACTCTTAATTCTGAAAAAAAAAATTTATAACCCCTTAATCAATTTTTGTAACTCGTTAGACCAATATTGTAACCCGTTGGTGAAGTTTTGTAACTCATAGTTCCGAAAAAAATTTGTAACTCCTTTAAAAAATTTTATAACTCCTTAGACCAGTTTTGTAACCCCTTAATCAAGTTTTGTAACCCTTAATTCTGAAAAAAAAATTTATAACCCCTTAATCAAATTTTGTCACTCGTTAGACCAGTATTGTAACCCGTTGGTGAAGTTTTGTAACTCATAGTTCCGAAAAAAATTTGTAAATCCTTGAAAATATTTTATAACTCCTTAGACCAGTTTTGTAACCCCTTAATAAAGTTTTGTAACTCTTAATTCTGAAAAAAAAATTTGTAACTCCTTAATCAATTTTTGTAACTCGTTAGACCAGTATTGTAACCCGTTGGTGAAGTTTTGTAACTCATAGTTCCGAAAAAAATCTGTAACTCCTTAAAAAATTTTATAACTCCTTAGACCAGTTTTGTAACCCCTTAATCAAGTTTTATAACTCTTAATTCTGAAAAAAAAAATTTATAACCCCTTAATCAATTTCTGTAACTCGTTAGACTAGTTTTGTAACCCGTTGTTGAAGTTTTGTAACTCATAGTTCCGAAAAAAATTTGTAACTCCTTAAAAAAATTTTATAACTCCTTAGACCAGTTTTGTAACGCCTTAATCAAGTTTTGTAACTCTTAATTCTGGAAAAAAAAATTTATAACCCCTTAATCAATTTTTGTAACTCGTTAGACCAGTATTGTAACCCGTTGGTGAAGTTTTGTAACTCATAGTTCCGAAAAAAATTCGAAATTGGGGGGGGGGGGGGCATCAAATTATGAATAATCCATACAACCAACTAATCCATACGTACATAAATTTTAATTTAAATTATCATCCATACTTGATTAATCCATACGACCACATTATCAACCATACATGATTAATCCATACAACCAAATCATCCATACATACATAAACTTTAATTCAAATTATCAAAATTCTTCATAAACACATGCTTTGTTCTGGTCCACCTTTAATCAATTTTTGTTTTGGCCCTCCTTTACCTTTCTCGATCACCACCTGTAACATTTTTCATCTACAAAAAAAATTACAACTTTATCATTACAAA